>NC_089514.1:44258455-44573758 GCF_036850995.1 Saccopteryx leptura
TTAGTTTTAATAATATATTTTATTCACATCAATCTGTCCAAAATATAATCATTTCAACAGGGACTCGGTATAAAATCACTATCATCCGTGAGGGCACTGTGAGGAGAGGGCCGTCTATAAACCAAGAAGTGGCCCTCACCAGACACAGACTCTTCCTGCACTTTATCTTGAACTTCTCAGCCTCCAGAACATTGAGAAGTAAATTCCTGCTGTTTGCAAGTCACCCAGTTTATGGTGTTCTGTTATAGTAGCTCGAATGGTCTAAGACAGGGTAAGTCATGGACTAACTGTTGGAGTGGTCTGTTTCAAACCATAAAACCTTTTCATCCTTAGCTGAGAAGGACTCGAGGGGAGAATTCTGGAGACATGAGTGGAGATTCATGTGCATTTGAATTTAAGTGAGTTTGAAATCACGTGCATATGAATTTATTGCCCTCCCACCTTTCTGAATTTTGCCATCCATTTGGGAGTCTCTCTTTGGATACTACTGTATCTGCCTCCCTATCCCCATCTAAATGAGGCCTGTCCCAATAAAAGACAAATAAAATGTATGGAAAACATAGATGATTAATCCTTAGTCTGCTTGGGCTGCCAAAATACCAATTGCTGAGTGGCTTAAACAACAGGAATTTGTTTTCTCACAGCTCTGGGGGCTGGAAGTCCGAGATCAGGGTCCCTGCATGGTCGGGTTATGATGAGGGCTCCCTGCCTGGCTTGCAGACAGCTGTTTTCTCACTGTGTCCTCGCAAGGCAGAGACAGAGAGCAAGTTGTCTGGTGTCTATCTCTCTCTCTCTCTCTTTTTTTTTTTTTGTGAGAGGAAGGGAAGCAGAGACAGACTCCCACATGCTCCTTGACCAGAATCCACCCAGCAAGCCCACTAGGGGGCGATGCTCTGCCCATCTGGGGCCCTTGCTCTGTTGTAACTGGAGCCATTTTAATGCCTAAAGCAGAGGCCATGGAGCCATCCTCAGCACCTGGGGCTAACTTGCTCTAATTGAGCCTTGGTGCTGCAGGAGGAAGGAGAAAAGAGGGGGGAATGGGGAGAAGTCGAGAAGCAGATGGGCACTTCTCCTGTGTGCCCTGACCAGGAATTGAACCCAGGACATCCACATGCAGGGCCAACACTCTACCATGGAGCTCTTGGTGTCTCTTTTAATAAGGCACATAATGAGGAATCCACCCTCAAAACCTCATAACCTCATCTAAACCTAATTACCTCCCAAAGGCCCTATCTCCCAAATACCATCACACTGAGGATTAAGGCTTCAATATATGAACTTTGGGGGGGATCACAGTTCAGTCCATAGCAGCTAGTAGATGTAAGAAAACTTACTTAACCCCACTGACAAAAACAAAATGTAAATGAAAATTAATTACCATTTTTCACCCATTAAATCAACAAAAATTAATCTTTTGTGATTCTCAGTGTTGATAAGGTGAAATGGACACTTTCACTGGATGCTAATGAGGGTATAAATTAATAATTCCCTTTTAGAAAGCAATTTTGAAATATGTATGAAGAGTTTCAAAATACACCTTTGAATCTATTGTTATATAAATCTGTCCTAAGGAAACAGAGATGCCTTTCATTATTAGTAATGATAATTAATATGTGCATCTTATAATTTTTTTTAGGTGAGGAAGACTCCTGCATGTGTCCCCACTGGGAGCCATTCGGCAATCCCATATGGGGCTGATGCTTGACTACTGAGCTACTTTTAGCACCTGAGGCTGATGCACTCTGATGGAGCTATCCTCAGTGCCTGGGGCCATGCTCAAACCAATCAAGCCACTGTCTGTGGGAGGGAAAGAGGGAGAGAAGGGTGGGGGAAGCAGCAGATGGTCACTTCTCCTGCGTGCCCTGACCAGAATCGAACCCAGGATGTCTATACACTAGGCCTATGCTCTGTCCACTGAGCCACTGGCCAAGGCCCATATAGTTTTTAATAATGGGAAAAAGTCACAACATAAATGGCTAACCATTTGAGGTTATTAAAACTTTGTAGTACTTTTTTTTGCTAATAGATTATCAACCAAACTCAATATATAATGTTTTGAGGAACTTTTTGTAGACGTGGGAAAAATTTTGTAAAGTAATAATTAGCCAGAAAAAAAAGAAGAGATATAAAACCACATAGTATGATCCTATTTTAATTTTGTAAAAAAAATATATGCATTAAGGAAAGGCCAAAATTAAAATCTTTATTAACAGTTACTTATGGTTGGCAGTATGGTGGTCGATTTTATTTTCTTTGCATTTTTCTGAATTTTTCAAATTACATAGAGCATATACTAGTTTCAGAAAGAAAATGTTCATACTCTATTAAAACAAAGTAATAAAATGCTGACCTAAGTGTAGGAAAAAGTGTTTCCATTTCTGCTTTCCTGTACTATTATGTAATGAAATTCATACATGGAGAATTAGAAAGGAATAAACAAAGACAGCACAGGAAGCAGAAAAGCATGGGAAAGTGCTGGCTTCTCCCCATAGGTAGCCAGCTGGCTGGCTGGGTTGCAGGCCCGCTCTGGCCCACGTGGGATAGGAGCCCTTTGCCTCTGTTCTCACAGCCGAGGTCTCCTGGACATCCTGTTTCCTGGATGGGCCAGCCTCGGTCACTACTGGCACCTTTGCAAAACCCTCACACTCTGGTTCAGCTTCCAGGTAAGCCTGTGTGTGGCTAACTTTAGCATACAATGCATGCTGGTAGGAATGCTTTCTTTTTTTCTTCTCTTTCTTCCCCCCTCCCTTCCCCCCCCTTCCCTTCTCCTCCCCTCCCTTCCCTTCCCCTCTCCTCCTCTCCTCTTTCTCTCTCCTTTCCTTTCTCTCTCCCTTCCTTTCTCTCTCCTTTCCTTTCCTTTTCCTTTTCCCTTCCCTTCCTTTCCTTCCTTTTTATTTTATTTTATTTTTTATTTTTAGCAAAATCTCAGGTGTTGAGGTGGAGACAGGGCACTGTGTGGAAGAAAGCTCTGCTTCCACTCGCACCCACTGTGCGGCATCCGAGAGCAGCTCTGTTTTTATCTGGATTATATTTTGGAATTCCCATAGGTTTGGGATTTTAAGGATTGTTTTCTGATTTAAAAAGTGAATTTGGAACACTGTGCTCAGTCCTCCTGGTTCTGTCAGGAAATAATCTCTTCCTTGATGGTTTGTGTTCTCAGCAGTACAGGAAACCTGCCTTTTCCCTACAGACTGTCAGTATCTGGTATGCTTTCATGCAACCTATATGTATTGTTTATATGAAAGATATAAACATAGAGATATAGGCTGGCCTTTTTATTTAGACCCTGGAGTTGAGTATTTTTTTAAACTTTAAATTTAGATTTGAAATAAATGAACTAAATGGTCAACTATTGGGAATTTGGGCAATAAAATACTTTCTATATTATTTTAAGATTCAGGAAAATATATTTTAGAAATGTTTTTTTATTTTTATTTTTTTGTATTTTTCTGAAGTTGGAAACGGGGAGGCAGACAGACTCCCGCATGCGCCCGACTGGGATCCACCCGGCATGCCCACCAGGGGGCGATGCTCTGCCCATCTGGGGCGTCGCTCTGTTGCAACCAGAGCCATTCTAGCACCTGAGGCAGAGGCCACAGAGCCATCCTCAGCACCCAGGCCAACTTTGCTCCAATGGAGCCTTGGCTGCAGGAGGGGAAGAGAGAGACAGAGAGGAAGGAGAGGGGGAGGGGTGGAGAAGCAGATGGGTGCTTCTCCTGTGTGCCCTGGCCGGGAATCGAACCTGGGACTCCTGCACACCAGGCCAACACTCTACCACTGAGCAAACTGGCCAGGACCTAGAAATGTTTTTGTAAAATATCTGCATGTAGACTCTCAGCACCTGCTCTTAGATGGAATTGCAGGAAAACTGAGTATTGCCTTCTGATTCCTCATTCTCACTATATTCATCATTTCTCACTGAGAACGCTCAGATACTCACCCCACCGCTATTGGAATCACCTTCCTTGGAGATATTCCTTTTAAAAAACATTGTATTTTAAAAGATAGGAGCTAAAACAATGAAGCCCTGTTGGTAGAATTCCAGACCGTAGGTCATCAAAAATATTTAGCAGTCTCTGTCTTCCTCAATTTTTTACTAGCAGAAGTCAGCACACTATCTACAAACTAGGCCTGCTCTATAGGGACCAAAGATGGGTCCCTATTAAGATATATAAGGGTATATTAGAATATTAAGATATTATAATGTAGCATCTATAAAATTCTTAAGCAGCTATTCATGCAATTGTATGTGACAGGAAAAAAGTGCTCATCAAATTATTAGCTCCGATTTTGGTTTAACATCTAGGAAAGAATAAAAGAGTTTGCAAAACTAGATCTGTCCAGCAGAGGGCATATTTAAATTACAAATTACAATTTTAGGCAAAGTTTTCTATTTGTATAAATAAATAAATAAATATAATTTTATTTTTATGATTTTATGCATTTTATGATTTTATTTTTATGATTTTTATGATTAATTCTCCAATCTTTGTTTTTAACAAATGTATTTATTTCTAAATAACATAGACTCTATTATGGGTTTGTTCGGGTTTTTAAGGGACTAATTGCTGCAATTGTTTGCCAGATATGCAGGAATCAGGAATTACTAAATATATAAGCAAAGGACCACTAACCAGTGTAGGAGGGAAGGAACTGGTTATACTAACTCATTTTGCTGGAACCTGGGGCTAGAAGGTTATAGCTTCTTCTGAGGGGAGTTGTATTTGCCGTATTCCCTCAGCTCAACCAACCAATTTATAAATGCAGTTGTAGAGGCAAACCCATGGGACACTTAAACAACCGAAAACCAGAAGATTTATTCTCCAGTAACAATTCACTTATACAGGGATTAGACAGCTGGTAACTGCCTCCTTTCGGGGCCAGGCACAGTCCAGCAGCTCTCAGAATCTGTTGTCTTGCTCTCACCCCATGGAGACTTGTTTGGAAAACAAATGTGTTAGGCTTGCTCCCCTGCACTTTGCCTAATTGGTGCATGAGCACGGGGCAGTACCTCACCCATATAGTCTATGTAAGGCTGCAGGTGCTTGCCCTCAGGGCAGCATGTTGTAGATTGTGCATTGCCTGCCACCATTGAGAGGGGCCTTTGTAAAGCAATTTCCCTGCCTGCTTGCTGGTCTGCCATAATGAGACTCTAATAAGTGGAATGGCCCACCATTTTCCAGCTCCACAATTCCTTTACCATCTGTCCGAATCCAATGTGAACTCACATGGCCATGACCTTACAAGACTACACACCCTCACCTGTCCAGTCTGCCTTAAAACCTCAGTTCTGGCTCTAAAGGGTGGTGTTCTTTCCCTGAGGTCCTTTCTGAATGGCTGAAGCCAGTTGGCCCCTTTCAATAATCTTTAGTATATTTTCAGTTATAGAGTTTCTAAAATAAAAATTTGGTACCCACTGTCTAAATGTTGACAAGACACACAAGTCCCTTTATTTTCAAATTTTTAACTTACTAACTTCCATAGCAACAAATTAAGTTTTTCCCTAGAAAAACAGCATGCCAACTCCATCTCTACCACAGATGAGGATTCCAACCATTTGTGAAATGTCACTTTGGACTCTTTCTGGGGGGTTGGAGAGGACAGGAAGATGGAAGGGACTTTGAACAGTGTTTAGGAATGTAAACCTGGTTCCTGAGTAAAGGGCTTCCTGTGAATATATGTTTCTGACATTGCATTTTTTTTTTTTTTTTTGACAGAGACAGAGAGGGAATCAGAGAGAGAGACAGCTCGGGACAGACAGACAGGAAGGGAGAGAGATGAGAAGCATCAGCTCTTCATTGTAGCACCTTAGTTCAATGATTGCTTTTTCATATGTGCCTTGACTGGGGGGCTATAGCAGAGCGAGTGACCTCTAGCTCAAGCCAGCAACCTTGGGCTCCAGCCAGCAACCATAGAGCCATGTTTGTGATTCCATGCTCAAGCCAGCAACCCCGTGCTCAAGCCGTCAAGTAAGCCCGCACAGAAGCCTCCAAATGAGCCCACACTCAAGCCGGTGACCTTGGGGTTTCGAACCTGGGTCCTCCGCATCCCACTCCAACTCTCTATCCACTGCACCGCTGCCTGGTCAGCCTGACATTGCATTTTTAAATGCATTCTTATCTTTAAAAAAATGGTGCAAACTATATGTTGATTATTCTACCACCTATTTAAAGAAGAATTTGTTTCAGCCCTGGTTGGTTGGCTCAGTGGTAGAGTGTAGGCCCAGTGTGTGGATGTCCTGGGTTCAATTTCCGGTCAGAGCACACAGGAGAAGCACTCATCTGCTTCTCCATCCCTTCTTTTGTTTCTCTCTACTCTTTCTCTCCTCCTCCCCTCCTGCAGCCACGGCTTGATTAGAGTGACGGCCCAGGCACTGAGGATGGCTCCATGGCCTCTGCCTCAGGCGCTAAAAAAATGGCTCCAGTTGCAATGGAGCAAGGGCCCTAGATGGGCCGAGTATCACCCACTAGTGCGCTTGCCTGTGGGTCCCGATTGTGGCACATGCGGGAGTCTGTCTCTGCCTCCCCTCTTCTCATTAAAAATAATAAATAAATAAATAAAAGAAGAATGTGTTTCTGGGTTTGCATGTGAATAAAATATTTCCAGATAGATAACATACAAAAACTTTCAAGTTCTGGAGGAAGATATGCATACACATGATTCTGTATGAGTGCATGGTATGGTAAGGAAGGAGCCCTAGTTTGGAGTTTCAAAACCCTCTGGCTCTGTGAATCACCTGACCCCTCTTTGCCTCATCTGTGAAATCCAGAAGCAAAAATATACACTCGAAAAGTCAGGGTTGTCCTAGCAGAATCCTGGAAACAAACTGAACTATGACTGTCTGAGGTGTGGCCATTAGTGACATTTGGTCATGTGATTGATCTTGCTGGGCTGGGGTTTAATCATGATGTCATTGTTGGGTCTAGTGGAGGACCAGACCCAGATCCTGATATAGAATTCTGGCTTCTTCATGGTATGGCTCTGTCTGCTTACATTAATCCTTTACTCCAGCCAAATCGGTCTTGGCCCCACGGATTTGATCTTACCGAGAGAAAGACTACCGGCAAGCCCCCTGCCCGCCCCGTGCTTCTTGGAAGTTTCTCTATCTGCTAAGGGCCCCACAAGCATTTGGTCATCACTTTTATCTCTGCATTCATGGAACAATTATTTCCTGTATTGCTCTGTAGTCCCTTAGCATGTTTTACTATTTATCTGAATACCTTAAAAGATAAGAAGACTTGCTCTTTTAAGTGTCTTGTATCTACCCATAGTTCTATAGGCAGTGACTACCTTGCTATTTATATTTGAACTATTGTTCTGTCAAGTTCTCTCTCCAAACTGTTTCCCCCAAATGCATTCACCCTACTCTTTCATTAGACTTGGTATAAAGTCAGTCTCTCTCTAGCATCACACTGGCCTTTGAACGGTACAAGGGTTTGCTTTTGAATTTCTTTTCTCTTTGTCTAGTCTTTCCCACTAATGGCAGTGATAATTAGCAGTGAAATGGTTAAAAATAATAACAATGGCTTGCTATCATTATTATCTATTGAGTACACATTCTGTGTTAGACACTGTTCAAGGTACTTGAACATATATTAATTCACTTACTTTTCTTTAAAGTCACATGGAATATGTGCCTTCATTACCCCCTGTATAGTTAAGGAAACAGAGGAACAGAGAAATAACTTGCCGGAGGTTACACATTAGAAGATTGCAGATCCAGGATTTAAACCCAGTGGGTTCTACCCACTGCATTATCTTGCTCTCTGAAAGATGAATAGTGGTGGAAAGGAGACCAAGTGTCCTGGATTAACCCACACTTGTCATCAGTATCCAGACATCTTTCAAAACATTTGAAAAAATTCAGGACTGGGATTAGGGAGGCAGAGCCAAAATAAAGTTAAAGATTGCACAATTGTTCTGTGAATTCACAAGCTTGATAAAGTCAGTCTGGATAATTAAGTCATGGTCTTCTTTGTCCTTGATTGTGTAAGTTTTTACTTAAAAAGCAAGCAATAATAAAGCCCTGATTAATGATTTTGAGAGTCAAACATTCATCTTGTGAGAATGTCTGCATATTTCACCTCTGCTTATGAAAACCAAGCTAATGGTTTTGTAATCTATATTTTCAATAAGCAGGAAGAAAACCTATTAATTCACTAATTATGCTTTCTTATTGGCATGTAGCTATGCACTGTTCACACAATAATATATAAAACCTTAGGCTACTGTATTTTGCCTAGTGGGAAACTATGAACAATGAGATTTCTTGTGCAAAAAGTGAACATTTGAACTATGCTAATTTCATACACCCTTAATAGCAATCTAGAGACTTACTCTTTCAACCTGAATTTACTTCCTGCAAGACAGCTTTTCAAGAAATGTAATTTTCTGATCTGTAGAGATTCGAAATATAAAGAAAAAGCAATTTCTTATATTAATTAATCAGATCCCAATGTTCTTAAAAATTCAGCTTAGTGGTGAGTTTCACGCTTTTCCAATTTACTTATTTCACTTAGTATAATGTTTCCAAGGTCCATCCAAGTTGTAAATGGCAGTGTGTCATTATTTCATATGACTGAATAGTATTCCATTGTATAGATCAGGGGTCCCCAAACTACGGCCCGCGGGCAGCATGCGACCCCCTGAGGCCATTTATCTGTCCTCCGCCCCACTTCTGGAAGGGGCACCTCTTTCATTGGTGGTCAGTGAGAGGAGCATAGTTCCCATTGAAATACTGGTCAGTTTGTTAATTTAAATTTACTAGTTCTTTATTTTAAATATTGTATTTGTTCCCATTTTGGTTTTTTACTTTAAAATAAGATATGTGCAGTGTGCATAGGGATTTGTTCATAGTTTTTTTTTATAGTTTGACCCTCCAACGGTCTGAGGGACAGTAAACTGGCCCCCTGTGTAAAAAGTTTGGGGACCCCTGGTATAGATGTATCACTTCTTCTTTATCCAATCTTCTATTGAAGAACACTTTGATTGGTTTCATGTCTTGGCCACTGTGAATAATGCTTCAATAAACATGGGGGAGCATGTGTCTTTGTGTACTAGTGTTTTCAAGTTTTGGGAGTATACACCTAGTAGAGGAATTGCTGGATCATATGGCAGTTCTATTCTTAATTTTTTGAGGAACCACCATACTTTCTTCCATAATGGCTGTACCAGTTTACATTCCCACCATCAGTGACTAAAACAAACCCCCCCCCAAAAAACCTTAAAAAAACCGGTGAATTCCAGGAAGGCACTAGTTCTCAGACTTTAGATTAGATGTAGGAATTAACCCCAAATCCAGTCAAAATATAGGTTCCCAGGCCTGTCCTTAGAGACCAAATCACTCCATTGGTGATTCTGATGCAGATGTCCTCAAGGTGCCAGGCTGGGATGGGGGAGGGGAAACGGGGCAGGGAGTACAGACACTGGGCTCTCTGGGGACCCAGGCACACAAGTGCGAGAAAGCAGATGACCCTTCATCAGGGCTATTTAGGGAGCTGCCTGAAGTCTGCCTCCATCTAACTAAAGGCTTCCGCCCTTTGGTAATACATAGAAGACTATTCAATCCCAGCTTACAGTTATGGTGACAACCCTGATCTCCTGTGCACGGATATTTTCTAGGTTTGGAGAGAAGGAAGTCAGTCTGAAAGTGGCTGAGGGCTCATTGTGAGCAGCAATGGGGCTAGGTCAGGAGGCAGAGTTGGAGAGGAGCAACATCTAGATCAGGGGTCCCCAAACTACGGCCCGCGGGCCACATGCGGCCCCCTGAGGCCATTTATCCAGCCCCTGCCGCACTTCCGGAAGGGGCACTTCTTTCATTGGTGGTCAGTGAGAGATGCATCCTGTGCTCCTGGAGTACTGTATGTGGCGGTGCCACAAAGCGCGGCATCGCTCACGTACAGTACTACTTCCGGTGACACGAGATGCACTCGTCACAGCTCGGGAAGCGCGTCATATCACTTGTTACGCTAGCAGTGACAAATATGGAACCGGACATTGACCATCTCATTAGCCAAAAGCAGGCCCATAGTTCCCATTGAAATACTGGTCAGTTTGTTGATTTAAATTTACTTGTTCTTTATTTTAAATATTGTATTTGTTCCCGTTTTGTTTTTTTACTTTAAAATAAGATATGTGCAGTGTACATAGGGATTTGTTCATAGTTTTTTTTTTTTTTGTAGTGAATATTCTTTTATTTTATTTATACATTTTAGAAAGGAGAGAGAGACAGATAGAGAGAGAGAGAGAGATAAGGGAGGAGCAGGAAGTATCAACTCCCATATGTGCCTTGACCTGGCAAGCCTGGGGTTTTGAACCTGCGACCTCCAGTGCTCCAGGTCGGTGCTTTATCCACTGCACCACCACAGGTCAGGCTGTTCATAGTTTTTTTTATAGTCCGGCCCTCCAACGGTCTGAGGGATAGTGAACAACTGGCCCCCTGTGTAAAAAGTTTGGGGACCCCTGATCTAGATCTAACCATTTTGTCATTGTCTTCCGGGCTGGGTGTTTCAGCCTGCAGACTGCACATGAGGCGGGGATGTGGAGCTATTGCAAAGTGGGAAGTGCATGGTGCAGGGTTCAGTCGGGAGAAGTTGCCTTCTTTTTTCCTGAAGGAATGCTATGAGAACTGCTGAGAGCCTAAGAACCTGCTGACACCTGGCCCACGCAGGTGGGAAGAACTGTGCATACTCAGAGGGTGGGGTCCGTGCTTCTGAGCTAGAGGAGTAGGCGCAAAGCCAGAAGCATCGGTTGTGTGTGGAGGAAGGGCCAAAGAAAGCTCCGCCCCACACTGCCCCACATAGAGAGGGAACCGGAAGGCAAAGACAAATGTCTAAGGAAGATTCCAGGTGCTGTAAACCTTTTTCTCAGTCTCAAATGGAGAAATATGAAATAATTCTGTATGTCTCACCAATATGATAGCAGTAGCTTTCTGAGTTCTGTAATGTGCTTTAACCATTGCTACAATTTTTCAAATATATACTCTGCTGTAGATGTTGTGAAAAGTAAAATTCAAATACAGTTCATAAAGGCTTCTCGAATCTTCAGATTTTTTTTGTGTGTGACAGAGACAGAGAGAAGGACAGTTAGGGACAGACAGACAAGAAGGGAGAGGGATGAGAAGCATCAATTCTTCGTTGCAGCTCCTTAGTTGTTCATAGATTGCCTTCTCATATGTGCCTTGATGGGAGGAGGGGACAGTGGCTACAGCAGAGCGAATGACCCCTTGCTCAAGCCAGTGACTTGAGCTCAAGCCAGCAACCCTGTACTCAAGTTGGTGAGCCCATGGTCAAGCCGAATGAGCCTGCACTCAAGCCGGTGATCACGGGGTTTCAAACCTGGGTCCCCAGTGACCCAGTTCAATGCTCTGTCCACTGTGCCACCACCTGGTCAGGCTTGAATCTACAAATTAAAATTTTTTTTCATTTTTCAATTATAGTTAACATACAATATTATATTAGTTTCAGGTGTACATCCCCATGATTAGACATTTATATAACTTATGAATACCCTGATAAATCTAGTACCCATCTGCCACCACATATAGTTATTATAATATTATTGACTATATTCCTCCTGCTGTATTTTACAGCCCCATGCGGGCCCTTTAGGAGGAATGCCTGGGACTCCAGCAGCCCTCCATCTCACTCAGCCACAATCCCCACTGGTTTTCACAGCCAGAAGTTATACGAACTTCTCTTCCTGGCACTGAAACCTGGGTGGAAGGTTCTGATGTGGAGTTGGAACCCCTCACTCCTTTGGGGGGACCTTCACAGCCAGGATACCCCTCTTAATTTTTAACCTTCATATGTGGGTGTGGACCAGCTCCTGCTGCTCTCTGCCACTCCCACCAGTCTCCATGTGGCTTCCTCTCTATATTCTTAGTTGTAGGGACTTCTGTTTAGCTAGATTTCAGGCATTCTGAATGATGGTTATTTGTAGTTTAGTTGTAATTTGGTTGTGGTTGTGGGAGGTTCCAAGTACCACATTTACTGACAATACCATCTTGACTAGACCCCATAGTAGATTTTGATGGTGGATTTTCTCAGTCACTTTTCTGGTTAAGTCTGAGGAGTTTTTAACTTTAAAAAGGAGTTCCTCGTATTTAAAAATGGTAGAAATCACTAATTTGAAGAACACAATGATGCCTTTAATTTAACTATAAAACACTCCTCAGTACAAAACACTGTGGGGATTCTTTCATGTGTTATTTATAATTTTTTTTAAAGAGTAAAGGTAAACTACATTTTGATTTGATTTCAGAACAATATTAAATTGAATAAATAGAAAGGGGCATCTATAAAGTATGTGTACTTAAAACGATCATGTTATTTGACTTTGCAATAATAGTGCAGGAGCACTGTTGCTCGGTGAGAACATGCAGATCGAGAAACATTAATCCCTCTTCTCAGGCCCTGTTGTGCGGTCTGCTTGTTATCTGTCCTCGGGATCCGCTGAGGTATTTAGAGGAAATGATCATCACTATCATGAAAAATGGCCTGGAAAGTCTTCAGTGGTGAGTATTGTTTTGATTTGTGGTAGGGGGAGGTATTTTGAAGGTAAAACCCTTATTGTATGGTATCAAAAAAGATCTTGCTAATGAATGCATCCAATCTTAAAATTGTTAAAGGATTCCTCCATAAGATTATAAATCCATAAGCCGTTTTGTTTTTTGTATTTTTTCGAAATGAGAAGTGGGGGGCAGCAGACTGACAGATTCCTGCATGCAGCCAACCGAGATCCACCTGCTATGCCCACCAGGGTGCAATGCGCAGAAGCGCCCATCTGCTTCTCCACCCCTCCCCCTCTCCTACCTCTCTATCTCTCTCTTCCCCTCCTGCAGCCAAGGCTCCATGGGAACAAAGTTGGCTTGGGCTCCATGGCCTCTGCCTCAGGTGCTAGAATGGCTCTGGTTGCAGCGGAGCAATGCCCCAGTTGGCTGCTTCTCCTGTGTGCCCTGGCAGGGAATCAAACCTGGGATTTCCACACACTGAGGCAACACTCTACCACTGAGCCAACTGGCCAGGGCCTCCATAAGACTTTGATAGGAACACTGGTTCTCAACCTGAGAAATATTTATAGAGTGTTCACCAATACTGCGCATTCTAGGGCAGTTTATTTCAAGTTGGAGATGAAGAAAGGGAGGCATGCCTTCTTGCAGAGCACAGCAAAATCTTGAGTGGGAGTATTGTGGAAAAGTCCTCCTAGTGATTCTGATATACCTTCCTAAGGGGGATGTGTCTCTTCCTTACATTTCACCTAAAGAACTGCTGCTTTAGTTATAGAACTAACTACTATAAAATAAAATTAATTTTTAACTGTGTTTTATGATTTTATTAAAGGGATATGTGTATTGATCCAGCAATGAAACCCAAAATTCGGAGATTATCTGAAACTTACTTGGAACAACTTTTTGGATTCAACGATCATCTGGTAAGGATTAGTAATAATGCATTCTAAAATATATATTTTTAATTTTTGATGGAAGCTCTCAAATAGAATATAGGTCAGAGTGTGAGATCAGACTGATTTTGCAATTAGGGCACTCTCAAAAGTGATGGGACATCACACACACACAGACACACACACATACACACAGCCACACTCATAATAACCCTCCCAAATTTCCAAGAAACGTTGAGGCAGTCATTTATTCTTCCTCTTTTTGAGAAAATATTTATATTAAATTTCCCTATTTCCTCTTTCTTTTTCCTCTCCTCTCTTGCCTCTTTATAATGATAAAAATAGCATGAAAAGCTTTAAAGGAAGATATATTCTTTCCTTTCTAATCTACTTCCTTCTGTATTCCATCTCCCTTCATTCTCTGCCATCTGCCCAGGAATTATGCTCATAAAGATATAGCCAAAAACATTAATGAGATTTAAGTTAAAAGCCAGCTGATTGTTAATGAAAGGAACAATCAGCTCCAACATCTGGTTTTGATCCTATAAAGAGGGCAAGGAAGTACTTCAGGACACACACTCTTAGAACAAAGACTATGTATCTAAGAGGAGCAAAAATAGCAAAAGGTATGTGGGGATAGAAATACTGAAATAAGTTAAATGTGTGTGGGACCACAGGTGGCACCTCCAGACCCCAGGCGGTGTCTCAGGAAGCATGGGCAGGGCTGGGGATCTGCTGGTGAAGTTGAGCACTGGTAAGTGGAATCAAAGCCACCGTCAAGGTGAGTGCCAAGAAGCAGGAACAATCTGAAGCATCATTTAGAAGGATGGGTAGAGAGTAACCCTGGATCCTTCCTGATCAGTGGTCTGCAACAGAGAGATGATTCTGAGGTACTAATATACTGGGAAGAACGCGCACGTCTGATCCTTGTTGGTCTGTAGCGTGGTACGTGGTGTCTTAATGACTTTATCCACCACAGACCTCTGATCTAGCGTGGAGTGAAGAAATCTGCAAACCAAGTTCCTGAAGATTTTCGGTGCAACCTCAGGAGCTGAGGGGAGTACCAGGGGAGGGATTCTAGGTTCCTCATCCTCATCCCTTACTTGCTAGGTCAAAGCCCTACAGAGAACTTTTTTTTTTAATGCACAGAATTGCAACAGACACATAGCTACTTCAATCATCAAGTTTTATTAAAAAGGAATTCTTAGAGCTATTTTATGATGTTGATAGCACAAAGGATAAAATATTGGAAGGTGATCCTGACTTAAAATGGAACATGACAATTAGGCAAAACATGGGAAAGATGCCCATTTCATATCATAAATTAGGAAAAATAGAAACTAGATGTGACTTCACAAAATGTTAATCTCCAGGTACCTTGGACTGCTTATGGGGCTTAAACTATAGATTGGATATAGATTGATTCCTTTCTCCTTCACCCTCAGCAAAAACTGAAAAATTGTTTTTTATTTTATTTTATAAAGAAATAAGACTAATTTTCAAAGTTTCTCATCTTTTAAATTACATATGTAAATTAAGTATTAGCTTTCCTTTTTAAATTTTTTCTTTTACACAGTAATAATTGCCACTAAGAGTTTTATTATTCTGAAAAAACATTGTAAAAACCATGAATAATTATAATTTCCCCATTGATTACTAATATTGCTTTGCTTGGTTTCAGCATGCAGTCAATTTTATGGTCTCACTCTATAGTCCTGCACAGCAAGGGCTTCCTGCTGTGTCTATTTATAAATATATCATATTTGCTTCTATTTATGCAAACAGAGAAGATTTACTACAGGAAACTGTAAGTCAAATAGTTATAAAAATAGGAAATATTCTCATAACAGTAATTATATAGTTTAAATGTGTATTCCAAGATGAAAGAATCAACCATTGTAAGGAGGAAACTAGCTTCACAGACTTGATTCTCATTTCTTAGGAAATGAAGTCTCCAGATGGGTTTATTAATTACAGGAATAAAAGGCATCTGTAACATTAAAACAATCTTTTCATTATGGAAAAATTTAAACATAATGAAAATAGGAAGAATGCCATAATAACTTCCCATCATAAAGCTTCAACACTAATCAAAATTTTGCCATTCTTGTTAATTGTTTTCCCCTTTCCCTTTTTTGTTGGAACATTGGAAAGCGAATCCCAGGAATTGTATCATTTTACCAGTAAATACTTCAGTATGCATCTCCAACAGGAAATGAGATTTTTAGAGAACGTAGCACACTGCCATTGTCTATGTAATGAAATTGGCAATAATTCCTGAATATAATCTAGTGCTGATTATATTCAGATACGTATATAAATTCTATGTTTAGTTCATGTTTGTGTTTCTCAAATTGTCTCAAAAATGCCTTTTTACTTATGGCTCTTAGTCAAAATCCATACAGGGTCCACATATTGGCTTGGCTGTTATGTATCTAATGTCTCTTGTAATCTACAATAGTTTTCCTGACTTATTTTTTCCCATGTCACTCATTTATTAAAGGAAACAGATCATTTGCATGTAAAGTGTCACACATTCTTATTGTTTCCTCTGGCATGTTTTCATTTGTTCTGTTTCTTGTATTTCTTGAAAGCTGTAGTTAGACCTACAGCCTATTATTCAAGTTCTTTTTCACCCTTCTCCCTCTTGGTGACAAGAATAATGTATGGAGGTGTTGTGTGCTTCCTAGCACCTCACATCAGGAGGCACCCCTGATGTGACTGTTAATGAATCTTGATACCCCTAGACATGAACATAATGCTTATTTAGTTTTACCCTACAATGCATATATACTGGTTTCAGAATAACGATACCATAGAACCGCTAACAATAAAACGACCTAATGCAGTTCAAGAAAATTACGCAATTCTTTTTGTCTTTCAGATGTGTATTTCCTATCCAGTATTTGCAGTAAAAAATAATACATTTTTTTGTTACCTAAATTAGTTCTTTTTTTTAAACCTATGGTCATGTTTTTTCCCCTTTCAGTTACGTATAACATTACATGGCAACAAAATCAAAACAATAAATCAGGAGTATCCAGAGAAATATTGCTTGCATTTCTGCCTCTTTATCTTCCTCATTCCTTCCCTTTTCCTAGGTAACTACTTTTAGTAATTTTTAGCTTATCTTCTTCCATTGTTTCATTTTGAAAAATACTAGCAAATACACTGTATTCTCCTCCCCTACAACTTCTTACACAGAAGTAGCAGACTCTATATAGCCTTCTCACTTAGTATGTTCAAGAGATCATCCCCTTACGTGACTTTTAAAATAAGGTTATCACAGGGAGCATTGTGTAACTAAACCCTAAAATCTAAATGAAAGATGCAGAAATAGCAGGTCTTACTGATATAACCAAGTTTAACTATGAAGAGGTAACTTATGACTCCAGGGGCTTGGGTTTTAATCATTTGATAAAGGCAGACAGATCCTGTGCCCCAAACAAGAATCAACTAGTTGATAACCACATCCAGTATCCTTGTTGCTTTGCAAAAGTGTTCCTTTTCTTTTGAGATTGGGTAGATTATTGTTTCCTGGGTAGGCATCAAAATAACTATTACTGTAACCTGGAAGGAATAAAAATAATGAAGTGTAGAAATAATGAGGTCAAGAAGTAGATTTATGTTGGTTACTTTAGGATAAATTTAAGGGTAAAGTAAGTAATAATAGTTCCATAATAGTTATATGGAATTTATGTATGTTTATCGGTCATGTATGGCATTTGAGAGTTCTAAACAACGTACTTATAAGTTTTTATTTTATTTTATATTGTTTCAGGGACTTTATTTAATAAAGTTTATAACAAACATTTACATATTTAAGAAAAATTAGTTTATAAAGTTGTATTGAGCATTAAAATACAAATAGCAGTGAGGGTTTCTCTTTAGGTACAAAAGACCACTGGGCATTAAAGACTCTTTAAATACTTTGCAGAAGATCAAAAAATAAGAAACATACTCATTGTGAAAAATCCAATTCTTGATACTATGCTGTATGTTACATACATTATTCACTTCTGAATTAGAGACATGGTTTCTTTTTACCGTTGTTATGTATTAATAGTAAACTTTACAGCCTATGAAAAATAAAAATATCTAAGTTGGGAGGGATTTAAAATAGACTATGCATTCAACACATATTTATAAACCCTGTCTTAGTCTATATTTAAAATACCATATACTGTGTGGTTAGAAACAAGGAGTTTGTTTTTTACAGTTCTGGGGGCTGGGAAGTCCAAAATCAAGGTGTTGGAAAATTTGGAGGCTGCTTCTGGGTTCATAAACTGCCATCTTCTTGCTATAACTTCACAAGGCAGAAGGGGTGAGGGAGTTCTCTGGTGTCTCTTTTAAAAAGGCACTAATCCCATCCATGAGGGCTCCATCCTTATGTTCTAATCATCTCCAAAAGACCCTTCCTCCAAATACTATCACACTAGGGATTAGGTTTCTTTCTTTCTTTCTTAATATTTTTATTATATATATATAATATATTTGTGACAGAGGCAGAGAAAGAGACAAAGAGAGAGACAGATAGGGACAGGCAGACAAGAAGGGAGAAAGATGAGAAGAAGCATCAAGACTTCATTGTGGCACCTTAGTTGTTCATTGATTGATTTCTCGTATGTGCCTTGACTAGCAGAGTGATTTGACCTCTTGCTCAAGCCAGCAATCTTGGGCTCAAGCCAGTGACCTTGGCTTGAAGCCAGTGACGATGGGGTCATGTCTGTGATCCCGCGCTCAAGCCAGTGACCATATGCTCAAGCTGGTGAGCCTGCGCTCAAGCCGGTGACCTCGGAGTTTCGAACATGGGTCCTCTGCATCCCAGTCTGACACTCTATCTACTGTTCCACTGCCTGGTCAAGCTAAATCTTTTTTTATTTATTCATTTTAGAGAGGGGAGAGGGAGAGAGAGAGAAGGGGCGGTGGAGCAGAAAGCATCAACTCCCACATGTGCCTTGACCAGGCAAGCCCAGTGTTTTGAACTGGCAACCTCAGTGTTCTAAGTCAACGCTTTATTCACTGCACCACCACAGGTCAGGTGGGGATTAGGTTTCAACATAAGAATTTTGGGAGACACACACATTCATTTTATAGCAAATGTCATACTTTTGCTAGCATCACTAAAATGATACTATGTGGGATATTAATGAAGCTCATGAATGGAGTAAAGTCATGGTACTTTAAAATATGGTGAGATATCTTAAGACAATTGAATATATTATTTATTTACAAAGAGAAAAGGATGGAAGGAGAGAGTGAGCAAGAAACATCAATTTGTTTTTCCACTTATTTATGCATTCATTGGTTGATTCTTACATGGGCCCTGACCAGGGATTGAATCCACAACCTTGACATGTGGGGACAATGTTCTAACAGACTGAGTTACCTGGTCAAGGCTGAATATATAATTTCTTGATTCAAGAGTTAACTGAGCAAGAAAAGGAATTGCCTAGCAGAAGAAAAATTGTTATAATATGCTAAAATCCCACAATCATCATATGAAATTAATGATTTACATTTATATTTTTTTCATTCTGGAATGCAAAGTTTTTAAATTAAAGTATAGTTGACATACAATATTATATTAATTTCAGATGTACAACATAATGATTTGACATTTGTTTACCTTACAAAGTGATCACCATGAAAAGTCCAGTATCCATCTGTCACCGTACAAAGTTATTGTGATATTATTGATTGTATTCCCTCTGCTATACTTTATAACCCTGTGACTTATTTATGTTCTAACTATAAGCTTGTACCTCTTAGCCCTAGCCAGTTTTTTCAGCAGAGCATCGGCCCAGCATGTGGAAGTTCTGGGTTCGATCCCAGTCAAGGCACACAGGATAAGTGACCATCTGCTTCTTTACCCACCCCTTCTCTCTCTCTCTTCCTCTCCTGCAGCCAAGGCTCAAATGAGAAAATTGGCCCTGGGCACTGAGGATGGATCCTCAGGCACTGAAATAGCTTGATTGCCTAGCAACAGAGCAGCAGCCCCAGATGGGCACAGCATCAGCCCCAGATGGGGCTTGCTGGGTAGATCCCAGTTGGGGAGCATGTGGGAGTCTGTCTCTCCACTTCCCTGCCTCTGTCTCACTTGATAAGAAAACAAAAAAAAAAATTAAAAAAAGAACAGAAATACCCTTGTACTTCTTAGTCCTCTTCACCTTTTTGTCTATATCCCCACCCTCTGGCAATAACCAATTTTTTTGTTTCTGCGAGTCTGTGTTGTTTATTTGTTTAGTTTTTTTAGATACCACATATAAGTAAAATGATGCAGTATTTATCTTTCTCTGACTTACTGCACTTAGTATAATATCCTCTAGGTCCATCCATGTTGTCAATGTAAATGGCAAGATTTCATTCTTTTTCATGGCTGAGTAATATTCCAGTGTGTTGCTTCCATATCATGCTTATTGTAAATTATGCTGCAGTGAACAGAGAGGTGCATATATCTTTTCGAATTAGTGTTTTATTTTCTTCAGATAACATCCAGAAGTGGAATTTCTGGGTCCTTCTTTGTAGAGACAAGAGTGTTATAGCCTTTATTTCAAAGTCTATTTTGTTTGCTATAAGTATTGCTATCCCAGCTTTAAAAAATTTTTTATTTTCATGAAATATCTTTTTCTATCCCTTTACTTTTAGTCTGTGTGTATCTTTTTATCTGAAGTGAATCTCATATAGGCAGCATATGTAAAAGCCTTGTTTTTAAATCCATTCAAGTCACCCTGTTTCTTTTGAATGGAGCACTTGGTTCATTTACAGTTAAAGTAATTATTGATAAGTATGTATTTATTAAAATTTTTAATTGTTTTCATACTAGATTTATAAGTGGTTGTCTACTACCTTTACTATATGTTTGCTTTTACTAGTGAGATTTTTTTCTTTCATATATTTTATTTCTCATTTAGGCCTTTCCACTTACTAAATTCCCTTTAACATTTCTTGTAATGCCAGTTTGGTGGTAATGAACAATTTACATTTATTTTTCATTTGAGTCTTACCAGGTTTCCAGTATTATACTAGGTACCTCAAATATTATAGAATTAAACATTTTTCTACAGGTTTTATTTAAATATATTCATTTTCTCATATAATATATGCACCATGTTTTACAAAGTTAAAAATTAATGGGTCAGATTACTACTCACGTTAAAGATCCATAAATTCTGTAAGTTAGCTTTCATGATTTCTAATTTCATTTCTTTATCTTTTTATTTATTACAAAATTTCCCCAGTTCTCATAAACCTGGGATACAAATAGAACAGTATTCATAGTAACATTCCAAATTTCACTTCCTCTAGCTTGTCTTCATAATATAGGAGATTGGTTTCTCTTTAAAATTCCAACCAGTTATTTCTGGGAATCCCAACACTATCTCACATGAATTCAGCAATTCCTCAGTAGTGTCTCTGTCCCAAACCTCTGAAGCCATCTGAAGGTGGAGCCTGAGCTTGGCTGCTCTAGACTTTCCAAGAACTCCAATGTCTAACTGAGCCAGGCTTCTGCAACCACAAATCCGTAAGATACCAAAACAGTGCTCTGTTCTCTGGACTCTTTGCTCTACTCAAACCA
Source organism: Saccopteryx leptura (assembly GCF_036850995.1). Lineage (NCBI taxonomy): Eukaryota > Metazoa > Chordata > Mammalia > Chiroptera > Emballonuridae > Saccopteryx > Saccopteryx leptura. The sequence continues at coordinate 44,279,436 of NC_089514.1, forward strand.
TACCTAGAGATCATGCTGATAAAAACACTTTTCTAAAGACTTCTAAGTCAAACTCGTACTTAATAACTAAAACCAAATTTGTTTACCTGCCAAAGTAGTACCAAGAACTTAGAACTTTCAATTGATTTTGCTACCAGCTTTGAAATGAAGTGCTTCTAGATAAAATGTTAATTTGAGGGGTTGGATTTTAAAATTTGTCACAATGTAAGACTTTTCTAATCTTTTTATTACATTATTTCAAATTTTTAAAATTTGAGGTCGCATGACATGGCACTGTGCTGTGTGGCGCTGCAGAAGGAGGACATGCTTTCCCTACCTGAGTTGCACAGACGGTGCCCGGTGCCTCAGGGAGCAGTTCTTTTGGGTTTTGTCTGCAGCATCTTCTTCCTTAAGGCTCAGAGCCCCACTCCATGTGGCTAAGACTGATGACATGTGGCCCTCCCCCATACTAGTCATTCTTCCAGAGGACAGAAGAAACCCCTTCCTCTTGTCAAAACAAATTCAAAACAAAAATATCTAAGTTGACTACTAGAACTTTTTCTTTAAAAATTTATTAGAGGTGCTCAGATAACTGAATTCATTAGATTTAGGTTGGGACCATCCTTTCCTTGCTCCTAATAGTCATTAAATGTTGAAAAAGTCAGAAAAGGACAATGAAGAAAAAAGGCAGGAAATTCCTTACATAAACTGAGTTGTCAATGCAAATATGTGACCCTTGTTTAGATCCTATTTTGAACATAAAAATATAGCACATTTGGGGGGAACCATTCCAGAGATTGGGATATGGAGTGGATATTAGATGATATTAAACAATTACTATTAATCATCTAAGGTGGGATCATGTAATTGTAGTTGTGAAGAAAATGTGCATAGAAACAGATACTAAATGCCTCTAGAGATGAAATGTCATGATCTATATTTTTTTATATACTTCAAAATAGAGGAAGTAAGTATGGGAAAATGTTGACAATATTAAATGTAGACTATAGGTACCAGGTGTTCATTCTACTTCTCTGTAAGTTTTAAAATTTAAAAATAAAGTACTTTTTTAAATTTAAATTTTAATTTTTTGTATTTTTTTGAAGTTAGAAGCAGGGAGGCAGTCAGACTGACTCCTGCATGCACCTGACCTGGATCCACCCAGCATGCCCACCAGGGGGCGATGCTCTGCCCATCTGGGACATTGTTCCATTGGGGCTGGAGCCATTCTAGCACCTGAGGCAGAGGCCATGGAGCCATCCTCAGGGCCTGTGCCAACTTTGCTCCAGTGGAGCCTTGGCTGTGGGAGGGGAAGAGAGAAATAGAGAGATAGGAAAGGGGAAAGCAGATGAGTGTTTCTCCTGTGTGCCCTGACTGGGAATAGAACCGGAACTTCCACATGCCAGGTTGACGCTCTACCGCTGATCCAACTGGCCAGGGCAAAAATAAAGTATTTTTAAAGAATAAGTTGTATCCTGGCCAGATAGCTCGGTTGGTTAGAATATTGTCCTGAAGTGCAAAGGTTGCTAGTTTGATTCTTGGTCGGGGCACATACAGGAACAGATTAATGTTCCTGTCTCTCTCTCTCCCTCCCTTTGTCTTTCATAACAATCAATAAATTAAAAAAAAATTTTTTTAATTTTTCTTAAAAAAAGACTAAGTTGTAATTATGTTATGTCTAGTATCTTTTAAAAAAGAAATAATGTTCTTTTCACTTTTTTTTCTTCCAGCTATAAAAAAATGTTTCCTTGAAAGTTGGGTGTTAGGTTGGATATATTCTCACTGAATCTAATTGTATCCTGTTGGAACTCAGCTTAATACAGAGAGTTTTCACATTTTTCTGTCCCCAGTGTACAAGTATACCCTTAGTAGTAATGGTGATTCATCATAGTGGTAATGCCTAGAGAGGGTGGGAGAGAGGGACCCTTAAGGAAAGTGGGGAGTAGCATGGGTAGTTAAAAGTTTCATAGGTGACTCTAACCAACCTTTGGAGAAGGGACCATGTGCTTAAAAAAAGAAAGAAAAATGTCAAATTGTAAATGTTGAAAAAATTATTTTACAACTAATTTACTACTTCAACATTGACACTCTATCATTATAAACCATCTCCCGTGGCAGAATTTTCTCTTTAATTTCCAGACTCAAAAGTAATCTTACAATATAGTTGGACTCTCAGAAATCATACGAAGCTGCACCTCTCTCTGTTGCTCCCTCTCTTCTGTTATAAACAGTAGGTGCCTGTGTGCTGCCACCCTTGTAGGAAATGGGCGTGAGTGGTTTGTGAGGGCCTGGAGCCAGGCTTGCACTCTGAGGTTCCTCTAGACCAGGGGTCTCAAACTCAACTCAGCATGTGGGCCGCAGAGCAAGATCACAGCCATTCGGCGGGCCGCACTAGGTCTACAAAAGGCAACTGTTATGCAACACTTTTCTCACTGCAGTTGAAAACAAACAAAAATCAGTACAACAAGCACAATCGTACATGCAGTTTACTCAGTGTCACAAAACGACCAGAAACTGTAGTTTGCATCACAACTGCTGTTAACTAAGCTAATATCTAGCTAGGATGCTAGAGAAATAAAAAATACAAGTAGGCCCCTAGGCTTACTTAATTTTATCCAAAATATTTTGAACTTCGTGGATTAGTCTGCGGGCCGCACAAAATTGTTCGGCGGGCCGCATGCGGCCCGTGGGCCGCGAGTTTGAGACCCCTGCTCTAGACAAACACCGAGGTGCATTTTTATCCAGCAACTTTCCCACAAAGTTGTTCGAATCCTTTAACCTCCATTTAGAGTGGCCAAATGGCAAAGAATTGACCTGCATCATGACAGTTGTCTAATTCAATCAGTTGGCATATTTGTGGAGCTCCTACTTTATGCAGTGCACTGCCAGCTGGAAGAAGAAGGTCAGAGAATACTTTCCAGTCACAAGCAGTTAACCAATATAGTACAGCGGCTATGAAGAGTAGAAAGCATGTTGCTGGAGGTCAGGGGTAAAACATTGAGCACTAAGAGTAAAACCATGCTACCCAGTGTAGCGGCATGTGACTGATGGTTAGACTAGCCAGTCACACTGCTGAGCTGCCCCAGAGCTGACACGTGTCCAGACCCACATTGGGAATGGGGCATCACTGGCCTGGTGCTCTTGCTGAGGCCAGTCCCTTTTATATGCTCTCTTAGAACTGCGCTTCTCTGGGAAGAAAATAAGAGGATGGTAACAGTGAGAAAAGAATCATAATTATTTTAATTAGTGTTTTGTTTTTGTTTTTAACTGGGAGAACAATATATGTGAAATTATAAAACAAGAATTTAGGGAAAGAACTACTAAAAGAAGGAAATATTACAATAACAAACTCAAAATAGACTAGAAACAATATTTTTATGTAGATTTAGAGTTGATCAAGATTAGAAAAGTCAAGTTTAGTATATGTGCTGCCGAAGTGAGCACTAGCAAAGTCAAGTTTAAATGTTACTGGCTTAATTATAATTTTTCTTTTCAAAGTCAATATTACCATAATGTTTTGAACTATTCATTTGATTGTGTTATATATTCATATATTATGAACTATGCCATTTATTGTGTGTGTGTGTATGTGTGTGTGTGTGTGTGTGTGTGTCTTCTAAAGAGAAGTTTGGGTTTAAGAAATTGAGAGACCAACAGCAGAGCTGAAAAATAATAATGTAGATGAAATTGTCATGGCCTCTGCCACCTCCTTCCTTTATTGGTTTTGTATTCTTACTCTACTCACTTGGATTCCCCCCAATCTCACCACCCAAAATCAGAATTTAGTAGAATTTAGTAAAGGATAACTTCAGTGATTTACATTCTTCCTCACCATAAGAATAATTTTCATATAATTCCATCACAAGTGAGATTTCCAAATGTCATTGAACATGAAGTAGACTATTAGGGGCCCAAGGGTTTCTGTTGTATGCCTGAAATAAATCCATGATTAACATGTGTTCACTGTATCTATTAACAAAATTTATAGCAATGTACAAAGAGGTGTAAAATGGTTGTCTTAGAAAAGTAGAATTCAGAATTCTGGGCAGTTGGAATAGATTTGAATCAAATATCTTTATACCAATTAGATGTGACCATGTGTTTGTGTATTTATTTATTTATTTTCTTTTTTTTTTATCAGTTTTACTAGGGTGACATCAATAAATCAGGGTACATATGTTCAAAGAAAACATGTCCAGGTTATCTTGTCGATCAATTATGTTGCATACCCATCACCCAAAGTCAGATTGTCCTCCGTCACCTTCTATCTAGTTTTCTTTGTGGCCCGGCCCCCCCCCCCACCCCCCCCCCCCCCCCCCCCAACCACCACAATCTTATCAATGTCTCTTAGCCTCGTTTTTATGTCCCACCTACATATGGAATAATGCAATTCTTGTTTTTTTTCTGATTTACTTATTTCACTCCATATAATGTTATCAAGATTCCACCATTTTGTTGTAAATGATTCAATGTCATCATTTCTTATGGCTGAGTAGTATTCCGTAGTGTATATGTGACACATCTTCTTTATCCAATCTTCTATTGAAGGGCTTTTTGGTTGTTTCCATGTCTTGGCCACTGTGAACAATGCTGCAATGAACATGGGGCTGCATATGTCTTTACGTATCAATGTTTCTGAGTTTTGGGGGTATATACCCAGTAGAGGGATTGCTGGGTCATAAGGTAGATCTATTTTCAGTTTTTTGAGGAACCACCATACTTTCTTCCATAATGGTTGTACTACTTTACATTCCCACCAACAGTGAATGAGGGTTCCTTTTTCTCCACAGCCTCTCCAACATTTGCTATTACCTGTCTTGTTGATAATAGCTAATCTAATAGCTGTGAGGTGGTATCTCATTGCAGTTTTGATTTGCATTTCTCTAATAACTAATGAAGATAAGCATCTTTTCATATATCTGTTGGCCATTTGTATTTCTTCTTGGGAGACGTGTCTGTTCATGTCCTCTTCCCATTTTTTTATGGGATTGTTTGTTTGTTTGTTGTTGAGTTTTATGAGTTCTTTGTATATTTTGGACATTAGGCCCTTATCTGATCTGTTGTTTGAAAATATAATTTCCCATTTAGTTGGCTGTCTGTTTATTTTGTTGTCAGTTTCTCTTGCTGAGCAAAAACTTCTTAGTCTGATGTAGCCCCATTCATTAATTTTTGCCTTCACTTCCCTTGCCTTTGGAGTCAAATTCATAAAATGCTCTTTAAAACCAAGGTCCATGAGTTTAGAACCTATGTCTTCTTCTATGTGCTTTATTGTTTCTGGTCTTATATTTAGGTCTTTGATCCATTTTGAATTAATTTTAGTACAAGGGGACAAACTGTAGTCCAGTTTTATTCTTTTGCATGTGGCTTTCCAGTTTTCCCAGCACAATTTGTTGAAGAGGCTTTCTTTTCTCCATTGTGTGTTGTTGGCCCCTTTATCGAAAATTATCTGACCATATATATGTGGTTTTATTTCTGGACTTTCTATTCTGTTCCATTGGTCTGAGTGTCTATTTTTCTGCCAATACCATTCTGTTTTGATTGTTGTGGCCCTATAATATAGTTTCAAATCAGGTATTGTAATGCCCCAGCTTCATTCTTTTTCTTTAGGATTGCTTTGGCTATTCGGGGTTTTTTCCATACTTTTTTTTTTTTTTTTACAGGGACAGAGAGAGAGTCAGATAGAAGGATACATAGGGACAGACAGACAGGAACAGAGAGAGATGAGAAGCATCAATCATCAGTTTTTCGTTGTGACACCATAGTTGTTCATTGATTGCTTTCTCATATGTGCCATGACCGTGGGCCTTCAGCAGACTGAGTAACCCCCGCTCGAGCCAGTGACGTTTGGTCCATGCTAGTGAGCTTTTTGCTCAAGCCAGATGAGCCCGCGCTCAAGCTGGCAACCCCAGGGTCTTGAACCTGGGTCCTTCCGCATCCCAGTCTGACACTCTATCCACTGCGCCACTGCCTAGTCAGGCTATTTGGGGTTTTTTATAGTTTCATATAAATCTGGTGATATTTTGTTCCATTTCTTTAAAAAATGTAATTGGAATTTTGATGGGAATTGCATTAAATTTGTATATTGCTTTGGGTAATATGGCCATCTTGATTATATTTATTCTTCCTATCCAAGAACAAGGAATATTCTTCCATCTCATTGTATCTTTTTCGATTTCCCTTAACAATGCTTTGTAGTTTGTTTTTTTTTTTTTTTTTTGCATTTTTCTGAAGCTGGAAACGGGGAGAGACAGACAGACTCCCGCATGCGCCTGACTGGGATCCACCCAGCACGCCCACCAGGGGCGACGCTCTGCCCGCCAGGGGGCGATGCTCTGCCCCTCCGGGGCGTCGCTCTGCCGCGTCCAGAGCCACTCTAGCGCCTGGGGCAGAGGCCAAGGAGCCATCCCCAGCGCCCGGGCCATCTTTGCTCCAATGGAGCCTTGGCTGCGGGAGGAGAAGAGAGAGAGACAGAGAGGAAGGAGGGGGTGGGGGGTGGAGAAGCAAATGGGCGCTTCTCCTATGTGCCCTGGCTGGGAATCGAACCCGGGTCCCCCTGCACGCCAGGCCGACGCTCTACCGCTGAGCCAACCGGCCAGGGCTGTAGTTTTTATTATATAGGTCCTTTACATTCTTTGTTATGTTTATTCCTAGGTATTTTATTTTTTGTTGTTGTAATCGTGAAGGGGATTATTCTTTTGAGTTCATTCTCAAGTGTTTCATTGTTGGCATATAGAAAGGCTATGGACTTTTGTATGTTAATTTTGTATCCTGCGACCGTACTGTACTGGCTTATTGTTTCTAGTAGTCTTTTTGTAGATTCTTTGGGGTTTTCGATGTATAGGATCATGACATCTGCAAAAAGTGATACCTTTACTTCTTCTTTTCTGATATGGATGCCTTTTATTTCTTTGTCTTGTCTGATTGCTCTGGCTAGAACCTCTACTACCACATTAAATAAGAGTGGAGAGAGTAGACAACCCTGTCTTGTTCCAGATTTAAGGGGGAAAGCCTTCAGTTTTGTGCCATTTAATATGATGTTAGCTGATGGTTTATCATATATGGCCTTTATCATGTTGAGATATTTTTCTTCTATACCCATTTTGTTGAGAGTCAAATAAAATTGTGCTGTATTTTATCGAATGCCTTTTCTGCATCTATTGATAAGATCATGTGGTTTTTGTTCTTTGTTTTGTTGATATGGTGTATTTACGTTAACCGTTTTGCGTATGTTGAACCATCCTTGAGATTCTGGGATGAATCCCACTTGATCATGATGTATATTTTTTTTAATATGTTATTGTATTCAATTTGCCAGTATTTTGTTTAGTATTTTAGCATCTGTATTCATTAGAGATATTGGTCTGTAGTTTCCTTTTTTTGTGCTGTCCTTGCCCGGTTTCGGTATGAGGGTTATGTTGGCCTCATAAAAATGTGTTTGGAAGTATTGCTTCTTTTTCAATTTTTTTGGAAGACTTTGAGTAGAATAGGAACCAAGTCTTCTTTGAATGTTTGATAGAATTCACTAGTATAACCGTCTGGGCCTGGACTTTTATTTTTGGGGAGGTTTTTAATAGTTTTTTCTATTTCTTCCCTACTAATTGGTCTGTTTAGGCTTTCTGCTTCTTCTTGACTCAGTCTAGGAAGGTTGTATTGTTCTAGGAATTTATCTATTTCTTCTAGATTGTTGAATTTAGTGGCATAAAGTTTTTCATAGTATTCTACAATAATTCTTTGTATATTTATGATATCCGTAGTGATTTCTCCTCTTTCATTTTGGATTTTGTTTATATGAGTTCTTTCTCTTTTTTCCTTGGTAAGTCTTGCCAAGGGTTTTTCAATTTTGTTGATCTTTTCAAAAAATCAGCTCCTTGTTCTATTAATTTTTTCTATAGTTTTTCTGTTCTCTATTTCATTTATTTCTGCTCTGATTTTTATTATCTCCTTTCTTCGGCTGGTTTTGGGTTGTCTTTGTTCTTCTTTTTCTAGTTCCTTAAGGTGTGAAGTTAAGTGGTTCACTTGGGCACTATCTTGTTTGTTCATAAAGGCCTGAAGTGATATGAACTTCCCTCTTATCACTGCTTTTGCTGATGTTATTTTTATGGCCTAACATATGGTCAATTCTTGAGAATGTTTCATGTACACTAGAGAAAAATGTATACTCTGTCGCTTTGGGATGAAGTGTCCTATAGATGCCTACCATATCCAGGTTCTCTAGTGTTTTGTTTAAGGCCACTATATCTTTATTGATTTTCTGTATGGATGACCGATCTAGAGTCGTCAGCGGTGTATTGAGGTCTCCAAGTATGATTGAATTTTTGTCAGTTTTTGTTTTTAGGTCAATAAGTAGCTGTCTTATATATTTTGGTGCTCCTTGGTTTGGTGCATATATATTAAGGATTGTTATGTCTTCTTGATTCAGCATCCCCTTAATCATTATGAAATGACCATTTTTGTCTCTGAGTACTTTTGCTGTCTTGTAGTCAGTTTCTGCTTCTTCTTGACGCAGTCTAGGAAGGTTGTATTGTTCTAGGAATTTATCCATTTCTTCTAGGTTGTTGAATTTAGTGGCATAAAGTTTTTCATAGTATTCTACAATAATTCTTTGTATATTTATGATATCTGTGGGGATTTCTCCTCTTTCATTTTGGATTTTGTTTATATGAGTTCTTTCTCTTTTTTTCTTGGTAAGTCTTGCCATGGGTTCATCAATTTTGTTGATCTTTTCAAAGAAACAGCTCCTTGTTCTATTAATTTTTTCTATAGTTTTTCTGTTCTCTATTTCATTTATTTCTGCTCTGATTTTTATTATCTCCTTTCTTTGGCTGGTTTTGGGTTGTTTTTGTTCTTTTTTTTCCAGTTTCCTAAGGTGTGAAGTTAAGTGGTTCACTTGGGTTCTTTCTTGTTTGTTCATATAGGCCTGAAGTGATATGAACTTCCCTCTTATCACTGCTTTTGCTGCATTCCATAGGTTCTGATATGTCATATTGTCATTTTCATTTGTCTGTATATATCTTTTGATCTCTGCGCTTATTTCTTCTTTGATTCATTCATTTTTTAAAAGTATGTTGTTTAGTTTCCACATTTTTGTGGGTTTTTCCCTCTTTTTTGCAGTTGAATTCTAGTTTCAAGGCTTTATGATCAGAAAATATGCTTGGTACAACTTCAATTTTTCTGAATTTGCTGATGTTATTTTTGTGGCCCAACATATGGTCAATTCTTGAGAATGATCCATGTACACTGGAGAAAATGTATACTCTGTCACTTTGGGATGAAATGTCCTATAGATGTCTATCATATCCAGGTGCTCTAGTGTTTTTTGTTTTTTGTTTTTTTTTTTTTTACTGTATTATCATGTATATTTCTTTTTTAATTTTTATTCATTTATTTATTTTTTTTTAAATAAATTTTTATTAATGTTAATGGGATGACATTAATAAATCAGGGTACATATATTCAAAGAAAACATGTCTAGGTTATCTTGTCATTAAATTATGTTGCATACCCCTCACCCATAGTCAGATTGTCCTCCGTCACCCTCTATTAGTTCTCTGTGCCCCTCCCCCTCCCCCTAACTCTCTCCCTCCCTACCTCCTATGTCCTCCCTCCCCCCACGCCTGGTAACCACCACACTCTTGTCCATGTCTCTTAGTCTCATTTTTATGTTCCACCAATGTATGGAATCATGTAGTTCTTGTTTTTTTCTGATTTACTTATTTCACTCCGTATAATGTTATCAAGATCCCACCATTTTGCTGTAAATGATCTGATGTCATCATTTCTTATGGCTGAGTAGTATTCCATAGTGTATATGTGCCACATCTTCTTTATCCAGTCTTCTATTGAAGGGCTTTTTGGTTGTTTCCATGTCTTGGCCACTGTGAACAGTGCTGCAATGAACATGGGGCTACATGTGTCTTTACGTATCAATGTTTCTGAGGTTTTGGGGTATATACCCAGTAGAGGGATTGCTGGGTCATAAGGTAGGTCTATTTGCAGTTTTTTGAGGAACCACCATACTTTCCTCCATAATGGTTGTACTACTTTACAGTCCCACCAACAGTGGATGAGAGTTCCCTTTTCTCCGCAGCCTCTCCAACATTTGCTATTTATTACCTGTCTTGTTGATAATAGCTAATCTAACAGGGGTGAGGTGGTATCTCATTGTAGTTTTGATTTGCATTTCTCTAATAACTAATGAAGCTGAGCATCTTTTCATATATCTGTTGACCATTTGTATTTCTTCCTGGGAGAAGTGTCTGTTCATGTCCTCTTCCCATTTTTTTTATTGGATTGTTTGTTTGTTTGTTTGTTGTTGAATTTTATGAGTTCTTTGTAAATTTTGGATATTAGGCCCTTATCTGAGCTGTTGTTTGAAAATATCATTTCCCATTTAGTTGGCTGTCTGTTTATTTTGATATCAGTTTCTCTTGCTGAGCAAAAACTTTTTAGTCTGATGTAGTCCCATTCATTTATTTTTGCCTTCACTTCTCTTGCCATTGGAGTCAAGTTCATAAAATGTTCTTTAAAACCCAGGTCTATGAGTTGAGTACCTATGTCTTCTTCTATGTACTATTGTTTCAGGTCTTATATTTAGGTCTTTGATCCATTTTGAATTAATTTTAGTACACGGGGACAGGCTGTAGTCGAGTTTCATTCTTTTGCATGTGGCTTTCCAGTTTTCCCAACACCATTTGTTGAAGAGGCTTTCTTTTCTGCATTGTGTGTTGTTGCAGGTGCTCTAGTCTTTTGTTTAAGACCAGTATATCTTTATTGATTCTCTGTTTGAATGACCGATCTAGAGCCGTCAGTGGTTTATTGAGGTCTCCAAGTATCATTGTATTTTTGTCAGGTTTTGTCTTAAGGTCAATAAGTAGCTGTCTTATATATTTTGGTGCTCCTTGGTTTGGTGCATATATATTAATAATTGTTATGTCTTCTTGATTCTGCAGCCCTTGATCATTATGAATGATCATTTTTGTCTCTGAGTACTTTTGCTGTCTTTTTGTCAGCACTATCAGATATGAGTATTGCTACGGCACTTTTTTTTTGGATGTTATTTGCTTGGAGTATTGTTTTCCAGGTTTTCACTTTGAATTTGTTTTTATCCTTGTTGCTTAGATTAGTTTCTTGTAGGCAGCATACAGTTGGATTTTCTTTTTTAATCCACTCTGCTACTCTGTGCCTTTTTATTGGTGAGTTTAATCTGTTTACATTTAGTGTAATTATTGATACTTGTGGGTTCCTTATTGCCATTATATACATTGCTTTCTGTCAGTTTTGTGTCTTGTTTGATTCTTCTCTTTTGTTTTTCTATCCTTTGTTTTTGTTTGTTTATGTTCCATACTTCTTTCCTCTGTTGCTATCTTTTTTAAATCATGTGCTTCTGTGGTGGTTTTTTCAAGGGTGGTTACCATTAAGTAATGAAAAGTGTTCTTACCCTGTTCATTGTAATGCACTATCTTGTGAGTACTTCTGTACTCCATCGTCCTTTGCTACTGTTAATTTCTGTTCTCTCCTCTTTTTTTTGTTTGTTTTTGCTGTCACAGTTTAAATTTGGTTTTATGGTTTTCTTGGTGGAGCTTTTACTTTTGGTTTTGTTTTGTTTTGTTCTTTGTATCTGGTTGGAAAATCCCCTTTAGTAATTCCTGGAGTGGGGGTTTTCTGATGATAAATTTCCTCATCTTTTCTGTATCTGTGAATGTTTTTATTTCTCCTTCGTATTTGAAGGATAGCTTTGATGGGTGTAGTATTCTTGGCTGAAAGTTTCTCTCTTTCAGGACTTTAAATATTGGGGTCCACTCTCTTCTAGCTTGTAGAGTTTCTGTTGAGAAATCCGATGATAATCTAATTGGCCTTCCTTTATATGTTATATTCTTCTTTTCCCTGGCTGCCTTGAGAATTTTTTCTTTGTCGTTGGTTTGTGCCAATTTCATTATGATGTGCCTTGGAGTAGGTTTGTTGGGGTTAAGAAAACTCAGTGTTCTGTTTGCTTCTTGAATTTGAGGCTTTAGTTCTTTCCACAGGCTTGGGAAGTTCTCATCTATTATTTGTTTGAATATGTCCTCCATTCCATTTTCTCTCTCTTCTCCCTCTGATATAGCTGTTATTCTTATGTTATTCTTTTTGATGGAGTCAGACAATTCCTGTAGGGCTTTCTCATTTTTTTTAAATTTTTGAGTCTCTTTCTTCTTCTCTCTGTTTTGCTTCAAGTTGCTTGTCTTCTATTTCACTAATCCTACCTTCTATCTGGCCTGTTCTATTAGCTAAGCTTGTTACCTCGTTTTTCAGCTCGTGAATTGAGTTTTTCATCTCTGTTTGATTTGTTTTTATAGTTTCAATTTCCATGGTAATATATTCTTTGTGTTTGTTGAGTTGTTTTCTGAGCTCCCTAAATTGCCTTTCTGTGTTTTCTTGTATATCTCTGAATATTTTTAGGATTTCTATTTTAAATTCTGTGTCATTTAGCTCCAAGGTTTCCAATCTACTAAAATTTTTCCCCATAGATTTTTCTTCATCTATCTGTGCTACCTCTCTGTCTTTTGTATCCATGATATTTGATTTCCTTTTCCTTAATGGCATCTGAGGGTAGTTTTGTTTATAGTACTAATGAGAATTAATAAAGAATAAAAAGTTTAAAAAAATTAAAAAATTTAAAAAATTATTATTTTCCTTTTTTTCCTACTCCTCTCCTCTCCCTTCCTTCTTGAGAAAATCTTGTGGTGAACTGTGAATTATATTGTGCTAAATAGAACAAAAACTACCTATAATGGAGGGCCTGCATTGGGGAGAAGTGATAAAGGGGCAAAAAAAGGGGGTATGGACCCACAAAATGCAAAAAAGGAAAAAATTTGGGTCAAGAATAAAATGATTTGCTTTTAGGTGATGGTTAACTAAGAGATATAATGAGAGGAATAAGAGGGAAACAGGAAAAATGGAAAAAAAATTAAAAATTACTATTTTATTTAGTGGAGCAAAAACTAGATAAAATGGAGAGCCAGGGTTGGGAGCACTGCTAGTGAGTTAAAAAAGCGAAGTAAAAAACCCCCAAAGTGCCAGAAAGAAACATTTGAGTCCCAAATAAAATAATTTTTTTGTGATTGAGGATTGAATGAGAGGAAATGTAAAGGAGAAAAGAAGAAACTAATATAGAGGGAGAAAAAAAGAAAGAGGAAAACACAAAAAGAAGAAAAAAGAAAAAAGAACAACAGGAGAGAAAGTGAGAGTTAAGGGTTTTGGAGTGCAACCCTCATAGAGAGAAAGGAAGAGGACAGGAAAGATAATGGGAGATGTAACACTTCTGGGTAGTGTAGTTCAAGGACAGGAGAGAGTAAGACTGACAGAGAGTTAAATGACCAAATTGGAAAAGGAAGAAAATAATCAAGACAAGAAGATAAGAGAAACAAACAAACATAATAAAATGGGATAGGTTATAAAGTCTGTGGATTATTCTTGATTTTGAGAGGTTAGCTTCTTGCTCTTTCTTTTCTCTCTCTCTTCCTGGTCAGTGACTCTGTACCCCGGGTTCTGCCCCTGTGGCATGTTTAGGTAGAGGTTTGCAGTTGATAAGTCTCTATGGCGATGTCATATATTGGGCTTCAGTCTCGTTGGCAGTCGAGGCTCATTAGCATTTGCAGGCTCCGACGATGAGAGAGTCCATTTTCCCGGAGCCTCTCTCCTAGTCTTTCCTTCCTGAATTAGCAGCCTGATGATCCAGCTATGGGGTGGGTTGCTGCTGCCTCTGCCTAGAGCAGCGGTTCTCAACCTGTGGGTTGTGACCCCGGTGGGGTTGCCTAAAGCCATCGGAAAATACATAATGCATATCAGGTATTTACATTCCGAATCATAACTGTAGCAAAATTAGTTATGAAGTAGCCACCAAAATTATTTTTTGGTTTGGGGTCACTGCAACATGAGGAACTGTATTGCGGGGTCATGGCATTAGAAAGGTTGAGAACCACTGGCCAAAGGTTGAGAGAGTAAGAGGCTCAAAGAGCTGGGAAATCCCCACTTTATTCCCACTCAGCGCAGGGCTCTGGGTAAGGCTAAATCAGTCAGAGTTGCTAGCATAATCAGGCAGGCTGGGAGCCACTTGTTTTCAAGGTGCCTTTCTATGTGCCTCTGGGCACATCCCGAATGCCTCAGCACTCTAAGGGACCCCTTTCCCCAGGTTTCTGGCACTTTGTAACTTGTTTTGGCTGGGTAGAAGATGCCCTAGTCACTGTTTGCAAAGCAGGAGGACTTACAAGCTGCCAAATTCCTCTTTTTAACATATAGCCCTGAGTATGCAAGCTCTGCCAATCAGAGGTTGCCCCTAACCCTATGTGCATAGCATAACAAGAGGTACTAAAAAATATCTCCCCTCTTGTCTTAGATTGCTGACCTGAGAGAGATCTTGTCAGTTAGGGTCGCATAGGTCAGTTGGGAGGCAAGCAGTCTGTGGGTTAAGCTAATCCTTCATGGGTCTGTTAGCTTGTATGGCTGGGTGAGGTGCCCCACCCGCCTGGAGAAGTTCAAGTGTAGGGAATCTCACTTTCGCGCGCCGCTCTTCAGGGTGCAGGGTCAGTGACACTGAGACTCTGGTCACAGCCCACGTAAAGGCCTCTGACTCTGCCCCTCTGTCTGGGAACACAGGCACCCACTCCTGGGGGAATCTCTTGCCCACTATCCATGCAGCCGACCAGGATATCGGGCCGGCTGCCTCTCGCCCTGGGTGATGTGCCCTGCCCGCCGGGAGAAGTTCCAGTGTTGGGAATTTCGCTCCCGCTCACTCCCTGCCCACTGCTTTTTCAGGGTGCAGGGGCGACCCTGAGACTCCAGATTTGACCCACATAAAGGCCTCTGACTCTTCCCCTCTGTCTGGGAATACGGGCGCCCACTCCCAGGGGAATCTCTCACCCACTATCCGCGTTCTTCGACCAGGAGATCAGGCTGGCTGCCTCTCACTCCGGGTGAGGTGCCCTGCCCGCACGGAAAAGTTCGAGCGTAAGGAATTTCGCTCCCGCTCACTCCTCGCGTGCCGCTTTTCAGGGTGCAGGGGTGACCCTGAGACTCCGGTTTCGGCCCACACAAAGGTGTCTGACTCTAACCCTCTGTCCAGTTACACAGGCGCCCACTCCTGGGGCTCTAGAAGGAATCTTTCGCATACTATCTGCTGGCGCCGACCAGGAGATTGGGGCAGATGGCTGCCCCCCTTGTTTTTCTTTGTCTGGATTTGGCGCGAGCATTAGCTTGTATTGACTGGGTTGCCACAAACACAGTTTTTCCTTGGCTTGGATGTCCGTGCCACAGCCTGGTTCGGACGTTTGTGCCGCAGCCTGGTACTATTCACACCCTATGCCCGCCTCAGTTCCTATACTCTCAGTTCCCAGTGTAAGCAGCCCTTATTTAGGTTAGTGAGGAAGGTGGAGTGTTTCTTCCTCTGTCTTATTTCCTTCGGGGTTGATTATATATTTAGTCAATTTTTCGCTCGATCATACCTTTGCGTTTAGTGTGGAACTGCTGGAGGCTCCAAGGATAGATTTTTCTGTCTCTGGTTGAAGATCTTGTTGAATTTTTTGGGAGATTTATCGGTATTGCTCCTTATGGTGAAATTTCTCTGACATCACTTGTTTGTGTATTTATATGGTAAAGAGGGTGCCAAAAATGTAAGAGAAAACATAAACCATTAGCTTTTTACAGTAGCCATGTGTATATATTAAATGTGTTAATATATTAAAGAATGGATAGGAGGTACAGACAATTTCAGTAATCCTTAGCTGTTCTCACATATTAATATGTATTATTGTGGATAGTTGCAAGGGATAAATTTGCATCTTTTTCAGCATATTTCTCAGTTTAGATTTTTACTTTTACGTGGTTTCCTATTTTTGCTTAATAATTGAGGCATTTCTGTATGCTTTTTTTAAAATTAAAGAAAATTTATTTTGAGAGACATAGAAGAAGAAGGAAGAGAGAGAGAGAGAGAGAGAGAGAGAGAGAGAGAGAAGCATCAACTCATTGTTCCACTTAGTTGTGCATTGATTACTTCTCCTATGTGTCTTGACTGGGGATTGAACCTGTGACCTCAGGGTCAAGCTGCAATCTCAGGATAGGGTTGGTGACCCCATGCTCAAGCTGGTAACCCCATGCTGGAGCTGGGGTCCCTGAGCTTGAGCTGGTAACTTTGATATTGAGTCGGTGACCTTGGGATTGAGCTGACGACCCTGAGCTCAAGCCAGTGACCTTGGGTTTTGAAATGGTGACTTCAGTGTTCCAGGTTGACACTCTTTCCACTGTGCCACCACCAGTCAGGCCCTCTGTATGATTTTTTTTTTAAAGAAAAATCTCATTGTATACTCTTAAGAAGGCAAAATAATTCAATTTAATAGTGACATAGTGACCAGCAGACCCAGATCTCTATAATCCTTTCAATATAGCTGATAATAATAATGCTATAGTACTTACCTTAAAATGCTTTAAAGTAAATACAATATAATAAAATGTTCAAAGTGATGAGCAACAACCGAGACTACTTTACCCAACAAGACTGTCATTGAAAATTGAAAGAGAAAAAGGGAGCTTCTCAGACAGGAAGAAGCTAAAGGAGTTTATTACCAACAAACTAGTATTACAAGAAATATTAGCCTAACCAGGTGATGCTGTAGTGGATAGAGCATTAGACTGGGACACAGAGGACCCGGTTTGAAATCCTGATGTCGCTGGCTTGAGCTTGGGATTATAGACACGACCCTGTGGTCGCTGGCTTGAGCCCAAAGGTTGCTGGCTGGAGCAAGGGGTCACTTGCTCTGCTATAGCCCTCTAGTCAAGGCACATATGAGAAAACAATCAATGAACAATTAAGGTGCTGCAACAAAGAATTGATGCTTCTCATCTCTCTCCCTTTCTGTCTGTCTCTATCTGTCCCTCTCTCTATCTCTCTGTCTCTGTAAAAAAAGAGAAATATTAAAGGGCCTGCTTTAAGAAGAAGGTAAAAGAGAAGAAGAAATGAAAAAGAGGAACATAGTTAAAAAATAAAATGGCAATATAGACGTATCTATCAATAATCACTTTAAATTTAAATGGTTTAAATGCTCCAATTCAAAGACATGGGTTAGCTGAGTGGATGGGAAACAAGATCCATGGATATGCTGTCTATAAGAGATCCACCTAAGAACAGGAGATACACACAAACTGGAAGTGAAAGGATGGAAAAAATATTTTATGCCGAAGGAAAGCTAAGGTAGCAATACTGTGTCTGACAGAATAGACTTTAAAGCCAGGGCTATGGTAAGAGTCAGGGAGGGACACTACATAATGATAAAAGGAGTGATCCAGTAGGAGGCTAGGACCCTTGTAAATGTTCATGCACCCAACATGGGAGCACCCAAATATGTAGAACAAATCTTGATGAACATAAAGGGAGAGATTGGCAGCAATATAGTCAGAGTAGGGGGTTTTAACACTCCTTTGGCATAATGGATAGTTTTTCCAGATAGAAAATCAATAAGAAAACAGCAGTCTTGGATGATATGCTGGATTGGATGGATTTGATTGATGTCTTCAGAGCATTTTACTCCAGGGAAGCAGAGTATACATTCTTTTCTAGTGTACATGAAACATTTTCTAGGATAGACCACATGTTAGGATACAAAACAAGTCTCAATAAATTTAAGAAGACTGAAATCATATCAAGCATCTTTTCTGACCATAATGGTAAGAAGCTGGAAATCAGTCATCAGGAAAAAAACTGAAAAACACACAGAGACATAGAGACTAAATAACATCTTACTGAACAATGAGTGGATTGACAATGAGATAAAGGGAGAAATCAAAAGATACCTTGAAACAAATCAAAATGAGAACTCAACAACCCGAAACCTATGGGACACAGTGTGGGCAGTCCTGAGAGAGAAGTTCATGTTATTTCAGGCCTATTTGAAGAAGCCAGAGGAGTCTCAACTGAACAATCTAACTTTACACTTAAAGGAACTTGAAAAAGATGAATAAAGTGAGCACAAGGAAGGAAATGATAAAGATCAGAGCAGAAATAAATAAAATAGAATCTAAAAAGATAACACAAGGGAATCAATGAAACCAAGAGCTGGTTCTTTAAAGGGATGGGCAGCATTGATGAACCTTTGATCAGATCTATCAGGAGAAAGAGAGAGAGGACCCAAATGAATAAAATCAGAAATGAAAGAGGTAAGGTAACAGCTGACACCAAGGAAATAATAATATTGTAAGAAAATATTACAAACAAATGTATGCCAACAAATTGGACAATCTGGATAAAATGGAAAATTCCTGGAAGCATTCAATCTTCCAAAATGGAATCAGGAAAAATTAGAGAATCTGAATAAATAGATTACAACTAGTGAAATAGAAGCAGTAATTACAAGGCTTCTAGCAAGCAAAAGTCCTGGACCAGATGGCTCCACAGGTGAATTTTACCAAATATTCAAAAAGGAACTGACACTTATTCTTCTCAAACTATTCCAAGGAGAAGGGAAAACTCCTAAGTTCAATTTGCAAGGCCAGCTTTGTCCTAATTCCAATGTCAGATAAAGACACTGCAAAGAAAGAAAATGATAGACTGATGTCCCTGATACACATAGATGCTAAAATCATCAGCAGAATGTTGGTAGACCAGATCAACAATACAGTGAAAGGATCAAGTGGAATTTAATCTGAAATGCAAGGTTGGTACAGTGTCTGTAGATCAATAGACATTGATTCACCACATAAACAAGGTGAAGGATAAAAGCCATTTGATCATGTCATTATGTGCAGAAAAAGCATTTGATAGAATCCAGCACCCATTTTTGATGAAGATTCTCAACAGGGTGGAAATGGAGGGAACATACCTCAATATAATAGAGGCCATATATGACAAACCCACAGACGGCATCATGCTCTATGAGCAAAATATGTAAGTGTTTCTTTTGCGATCAGGAATGGGACAAGGATACCTACTTTCACCATAGTATTCAACATAGTAATGGAGGTCCTGGCCATGGCAATCTGTCAAAAGGAAGCAATAAAAGCCATCCAAATTGGAAAGGAAGAGTAGAACTGTCATTATTTGCAGATGACATAATGCTATGTCTAGAGAACCCTTAAGATTCCACCAAAAAACTACTAGAAATGATATATGAGTTTAATAAAGTGGCAGAATACAAAATATTCAGAAATCAGTTGCATTATTATATAACAATAATTAACTGTTAGTAGGGGAAACTAAGTAAATAAGGTATTCACAATTGCTTCAAAAAGAATAAAATACCTAGGAATGAATTTGACTAGGGATGTAAAACACCTGTACTCAGAAAGTTGTAAGATACTGCGGGAAGAAGTTGAAGATGATGCAAAGGGGTGGAAAAGCATGTGCCAAATAGCAACGATGATCTAGAGAAAGAGAAACAGAGTTAGAGGAATCATACTGCCTGATGCCAAAGTATACTACAAAGCTATGGTAATCAAAACAGCATGGTACTGGAATAAAAACAGACATATGGATTGATGGAACAATAGAGAGCCCAGAAGTAAACCCACACCTTTATAGTCAATTAATATTTGATAAGGGAGGCAAAAACTTACAATGGGGTAAAGATAGTCTCTTCAATAAATGGTGTTGGGAATATTGAATGGCTATGTGCAAAAGGATGAGGCTGGGCCACTTTCTTATACAATGCACCGGAATGGACTCAAAATGGATTAAAGACTTAAATGTTAGACTCAAAACCATAAAATTTCTAAAGGTGAACATAGACAGTTGAGTCTTGGACATTTCTTGTAGTAATATCTTTTCTGATATGTCTCCTTGGGTGGGGAAAAATACAAAAAAAAAAAAAAAAAAAAAAAAGGAAAAGGAACCTGAATAGACACTTCTTTGAAGAGGACATGTAGATGGCCAACAGACATGAAAAGATGCTCAATGTCACTGATCATTATAGAAATGCAAATTGAAATCACAGTGAGATGTTACCTCATGCCTGTCATCAATAATCAACAGATAACAAGTGCTGGCAATGATGTGGGGAAGGGGGAGCCTTCATACACTGTTGGTTGAGTAACCTCAAATGATTAAGAATGGAATTGCCTTATGACCCAGTGATTCTGTTTCTGGTAGTATATCCCAGGAACCTGAAGCACTAATTCAGGGGAGTGTATGAACCCCTATGTTCATTATAGTGTTATTTGCGGTAACCCAGGATTTGGAGGTAGCTTGGGTATCCATTGGTGGATGGATGGATGGAAAAGCTGTGGTACATTTGCACAGTGGAATGCTATTCCTCTGTAAAGAACAGAGATGTCTTGCCCTTTGTTCAGCATGAATGGACCTGGAAAGCACTGGGCTGGGTGAGGTGGGCCAGAGAAAAGCAGGTACCATATAATTTCTCTCATATGTGGAGTCTAATGAACAAAATGAACCACCAAGCAAATAGAGACAGACTCATAGACAGAGGCAGCTGTGTGTGTGTTGGGTGGCCGAGTGAAGGAGGTGGAGAGATTGAGCATAAAAGAAAGAAAAGTAAAAACTCATGGACAGAGACAGTGGTGTGGTGGTTCCTCAGAGAGAGAGGGTGGGAGGAGGGTACGAGGGCGTAAATGGTGATGGTGGGGACATTGGGAGATGAATACACGATGCAGTGTGCAGATGATGTGTGGAGTTGTGTAACTTGAAACCTGTGTGGATTTGTTGGCCAATGTCACCCCAATAAATTCAATGAGAGTGAAGAAAAAAAAGTACAATATAATGGAAAAATTTTAAGCTGTGATTTTGATTTTTTAAAAAATTTGTAATAGGTGTATACAATAGAATCTCAAAATATATAAATGTTGTGTATAGTACTTCCAGTGTGTTTCTGTCTCCCCACCGCAGGGCTGTGCGCACCAGACGCAGCCATTGGTCTCATTGTCCTGTGCACCTCCCACAGGTGGCCTGTGCATTGCACTTATTTCTAATATTTGTTATTTTATCTCTTTATTTTAGATGACTCCAGAATTGATGATAAAAGCATGTACTTTTTATACTGGACATTTAGTAAAGACCTACTTTTGGTAAGAATGTGATTTTTATATTTTATTTCTTTCTCTCTGTGTTCTTATCTCGATGGTCTCTGTATGAAGAAAGCTCATTTCTGGTCCGTTATGCTGATTTTTATCTACTTCATCATTCTCCACCATTTTTATTATTTATTTATTTTATACTTAGTTGAAAATACAGGTCCATAATTCTCTTATCTGAAACCCTAGAAGCCAGATATATTTTGGAATTTAGATTCCTTTTTAAAAAAGATTTTAGAAAGGTAATCTCTGTATATACTGTGTGTGTTATATAACATCTTGAGTGGCATTGGGGCAGCATATTGGAACCAAACATATTTGAATGTTTTAGTATTTCTACAGTGAAATAGACACATTCTTACAAAGTGAAGTGAAGAAAGACTGAATAGCCATGTGTCAGATACTGAGAGCTTTTAATGCAAAATTAGTCTAGGTCATGTCTAGTTTTGCCTCTACATAGGTTATGAAAAAAACGTTCGGATTTCAGAGTTTTCTGGGCTTCAGAAATATGGACAAGGCAGTGCATACTCACAATAATGTAACAGTTTCTTTCTATGCTGCAGTGTTTGAGGGAAAGGAGCTATTAGTCTTTCTCCCTCTCAATTTATTTAATAATGTGTTGCTATAACGTTAAAAGCATTATTTTCTCTATTTTATGCCTGAAGCATTTGGAAAGACATAGCAATACATTCTGTTAATAAAAATGACATTCTGGCTGCAAAAATGGAAAAAGCAATGAAACACTACAATTTTAAACTTCAAAAATATGTATTTTGTCACTGGCACGCTCATGTGAAAGATCAAAAAGAACAACTTAGAGGTAAATTCTTACATAGTAGCAATTATTTTCTGTATTCCTGTATTCAAAGAATAAAAAAACTTAGCAGTTAAGCATAGTTTATACTAGAGACTTTATTATATTTATGTCTAGAGAATTATTATGAAATGGAAAGCCACTAATTTAAAATATTTAATGAGATTTATCTTGTTTTTTTGTAATAGAAAACAAGCATATTTAAAATAAAATTCTATATTTACTTTTGTGATGTACACACAAATATAAATATAAATAAGGACCTACTGTGAGCTTTCTTACATAATAAAGAGCTGATATAATATTCTTACATAATAAAGAGCTGGTATATATAGCTGGTATAATATAGCTATTGACTATCCTTTGTGGAGAGCTCTGTATTCTTTATAGATATTTAGTTTAACGGATAACATAAAGAAACTTAAAGAAAAATAATTTTTTAAAGTAAACTCTTCGTAGCTGTAATGAGTGGACAGTGCAGGTACGTGATCTTAAGACCCATGATAGAGAACTCCAGGCTATTGCTTAGTTTTTATCCAGCTCAGCAGATACTGATTTGTTTATGGCTGCTCCAAATCAGAGAATAGTTTCATCTGGATTGGCTGCTGTCCGAGCAGGTCCTCCCACAGTTTGACAGAAGGGGATTGGGCCTCTATTTCTGGAAAATAACTGCTGCCGCAAAGAAGCCTCTGCGCTCTGTGAGTGGTGTCCCAGGCTTGTCAATCATCCCCCTTTCTAGCCCCCACATTTGAGCTTTGGGCCCCGGTTAAAAAAATATATGGGACAATCTATTTGATCAGAGGGCATTTAACTAAACCAGAATACTACTTCATGATTGTATTTCTTCTTTTTATCTTATTAAGTGAGAGGCAGGGAGACAGAGACAGACTCCTGCATGTGCCCTCACTAGGATTCACCCAGCAAGCCCCCTACCAGGTGATGCTTTGCCCGTGTGGGTTGCTGCTCCTGTTGCTCAGCAACCGAGCCATTTTAGCACCTGAGGCAGCCATGGAGCCATCCTCAGCGCCTGGAGCCACCTTTGCTCCACTTATTCAAATCATGACTGCAGGAGGGGAAGAGAGAAAGAGAGAGAGAGAGAAGCGAGAGGGGGAGGGGTGAAGAAGCAGATGAGTGCTTATCCTGTGTGCCCTGACTGGGAATCGAATCCGGGACTTCCACATGCTGGGCCGATGCTCTACCACTGAGTCAACTGGCCAGGGCCCTTCATGATTGTATTTCTATGAATAAATTTGAAAGTTCTGACTTAATAAAGAACAGATTTGTTTTAAAAGGAAATGATAGGCCCTGGCTGGTTGGCTCAGTGGTAGAGCATTGGCTAGGTATGTGAATGTCCTAGTTGGATTCCCAGTCAGGGCACACAGGAGAAGCACCTATCGGCTTCTCCACCCCTCCCACTCTCACTTCTCTCTCTCTCTCTCTTCCTCTCTCTCTCTCTCTCTCTCCTCCTCCTCCTCCTCCTCCTCCTCCTCCTCCTCCTTCTCCTCCTCCTCCTCCTCTCCTCCTGCAGGCATGGCTCAATTAGAGCAAGTTGTCCCAGGGCGCTGAGTATGGCTCCATGGCCTTGCCTCAAGTGCTAATAAGTGGCTCCAGTTGCCACAGAGCAAGGGCCCCAGATGGGCAGAGCATCACCCCCTATTGGGTCCCGATTGGAGCACATGCAGGAGTCTGTCTCTGCCTTCCCTCCTCTCACTAAAAAATAAAAAAATAAAAAAATATATATACAGTCTAAAATAAAATAAAAAAGAAATGGTATATACATAACTTTTTTAAAACAGATTTTATTTATTGATTTTACAGAGGGAGGATGGGGAAGGAGGGGAAGTGAGAAGTATAGTTACTTCACTTTAGTTGTTCTTTGCTTGCTTGTTGTTTGCTGTATGTGCCTTAACCGGGCAAGCTCAGAGTTTCAAACCCCCGGACCTCAGCATTTCAGGCCGATGCTCTATCCACTGTGCCACCACAGGCCAGGTGATATATACATATCTTGACATTTTCTTTTTTTTTTTTAAGTGAGAGGAGGGGAGATAGTGAGATAGAATCCCGTGTGCACCCCAACTGGTATCAGCCTGGCAACCTCTGTCTGGGGTTGAGGCTCGAATTAACTGAGCTATTTTTAGCACTTGAGGCTGATGTGTTGGGACCAACAGAGCTATCCTCAGGGCCTGGGGCCATGCTCAAACCAGTCTAGAGGGAGAGAAGAGGGGAGGGTGGGGGAGAGAAGCTGATGGTCACTTCTTTTGTGCGCCCTGACCAGGAATCAAACCAGAAACATCCATATGCCAGCTGATGTTCTATCCACTGAGCCAACTGGCCAGGGCCGGCATTTTCTTATATCCGCTACATCTCAGTTTTTAACAGAAAAGGTGATGTTTACAGGTTAATAAAGTCTCAGGAGTACTATCTAATGCTGTTAAAAGTAATTTCAGATGTTATTAAAATCAAACAAAAACAATGCAACATTGGTTCATATTAGTAGCATGATAGAATATGAAACACTTTTTTGGGGTAACAGCTTTGACTATGTACAGTAATCTAATAAAATTTTTTTTAGAAAAACTATTGCGGATACAACAGATATTCAGCTATAAGAAGATAATAATTAGCTTAGCTAAATGGAGGGATAAAGCAAAAGAGAAGTATCAAAAGAGACAAGATGAGCTGGTATGGTATATTGGAAACTTAATTTTTTTAGAAACTAAAGTTTGCTGTTATATTGATGTTTCCTCAGATAATAATGCTATGTGTGAAAAACACTAAAATCCTATTATGGTGATTTTGTAGGGGTTTTTGTTCTTTTAACTTAATAATTTATATTTTATTTCAGCTACCCAAAAGATTTTCTAGTAAATCCTGTTGTTTCAACTATAAACATTAAAGGAAAATATTTAATGCTTTGTCTAAATTTATTGATAAAGATACTAAGGATTTTGTTTAGGCAAGTATTGAAATGGATATAGATATCTAACATGGAAGAGAAACTATTTGAATATTAAAGAGAAATTAATGATAAAGGTAGAATAAATTTACTTTTTCTAAGTAAGATCAACTTGCTATTTATTCTTCTTCAACATTCAATTTAATAAATTATCATTTTAATATTAAATTATATTTAAAGTTACTAAATTGCTAAGCTTAAAAGATTATTCTTAATTGAGACACCTACTAGGAATTAAAGCAATTAAAACTGAAGACTCAAGCAAACTTCTCCAAACTTAAAAATATCTCTAGTTAGCTGAAGCTGTTAATATATTATTTAAGATTTTAGAATTTTAGAATATTCACAGTAACTCCTGAGATTAGACACAGAAGCATGCTGGAAATTTTTGTAGTTACATTATTTAGTAGGTAATATTTTATTAATATTCTTTGAAACGCAAAGTTGGGATAAAAAGGAACGAAAAATAGGAAGAAACGAAACCCTCTGTTCTTTGGTTGCCCCTGTGGAAGCAGGAGCAATGCCTCCCACCCCAAATTGGTTCAGATGTTGAGACTGATGATACTACACACCTATAAAAAGAGAGTATGAAAAGATTTATTACTCATATAATGCTTGAAATGCAGCTAGAGTCTGCAGTGGCTATGAGACATCTAAAGCGTAGTTCTTGCTCCCTAGTTTATCATCTGCTGGTATTGAACTGGTTGCAGGATTTCCTCTAGCATTTACTTTTTGTGGACTATATTTTCAACGTTGCCAGTTAAACAGCTGTATGTTGGGTACCACTGTTTTAAGTCTGCTCATTCTATGTTTTCTACCACTTTGTGTGCTAAGATAGAGTTTTGACTCCAGCCCTCTCAGGTTCTGCACATGCCCAATCTGACTCTTGTATACCCCTCTTGAACTGAACGTCTTTGAGAGCAGAAAGCATTGTTCTCTTAAGCATCTCTACACTGAGCATAATGTTTTGCACACAGTAGATATATACTAACATATCTAATGATGAATATTATATATAAAATAATAGCATTATCCTTAATATGGATTTGTATTATTGTATAGTTAATTGGGTGTTTAGACACAACATTTTCTTCTAGCTCTGTGATTTCTTTGCCTCACAGTCATCCTGCATTGACTTAGCTGGAGTGAGGACAGCGGGTGTGTGCTGGGAGGAGAATCAGGGAACATTTCTGTGTGCTAGTTTTCCAATGCATGCTCTTCCTTAGGCTCTAATACATATATATTAAAACAAAACTGTGTGGGTGTGTTTGTGTGTGAGTGGGTGAGACAATTCTTTACCCTTGAGGCTTTTTCCTTTATTACTGTATACACAAATGGATTGTATGAAAGATAAAACTGGGAATTTCTGTAGTGATAAATCAGGCATATCTCCCAGTTCTTTCTTTCTGACCATCCTTTTTATTTCTGTGCTAACTACCTCCCCTGCATGCCCCATGTACCAGTTCTGTCATTACCAGAAGCTTGATGCTGCGGGCTCAGCTTCCTTATTTATAAAAGAGAGGGCTGGACCACATTTTCAAGTTGGCTCCCTGTGCTAATGTTGTATAACAACTAATGGAAATGATCTATAATGCTTTGGTGGTTCAGAGAATATTAAATATGCTTTGGATAGTGATTATTTATGTATTGATAATAATGTTTAATACATGCTATCATGGTATCAAGCATTGTGCCATATATATATACATATAATCATCTCACTTAACCTTTACTAATTGTATGGAATTTGTGAATTATTTTCATGGCAGTTGCTAAAACATGAAAATCAGTTGAAAAAATGGAAAACTAAAGTACAATTCAAAAGAGCTGCTGAAGAACTATTAGTTTTTCCTGAACAATATCAGTCTGAAGACTCTTTTGTAGGTGAGATTTCTGAATGTGACATTTCAGTATTACCAGAGAAAGCAATATTGCAGGTTCGTATGAATTTATATCTTAACTAGTTATTTTCACAATGATTGTTTAAAGAGTGGTTTTATGAACCTTACATGAATGATGGAAGCAATATTTTGAAGAAAATAATTTTTTTTACAACTAGCTGTGGGGGTATCTCATTTTCTTTGGAAGTTATCCATTTGGGTAGCTCTAAGATAAATATAATAATAAAAAATGAAGAAATTAAAAATAGGAAATAAGAATGAAAGAAATGTTTTCCCTTCTTTCAAACATACATTGTCATTGAAAGTACAACAGACTTTAGATATCTAGCGTTTCCCTTGTAATCTCTAATTTCGAATCCTTTAATCTTAACGTTACATCTCCACTCTGGAATGTGCATGAGGCTTGTCTTATTGCAAGTTTCAGTTAGTTAAAATATTTATGCATATCATCTTTTCTTGGATTGTGAATTCATAAAACAAAAATCATGTATTTATATTTTTCAACTCATTGAACTGATCTCTGAAAGATAAGCCATAATTTCAAATACTGGTTATATTCTGTCCTACTTTGATAGATAAATCATTTCCACTGTTTGGGACTACCTAATAAATGGTAGAAGAGTTGTAAAATAGCACCTTATTCTGGTTGACGGCAGCTTTACATTATAAAAGCCCATATTAAACCCACCCTTCTAAATGTATAGAATTGAGTTTAAGTTATTTTGGGGACCAGATCTTTATCTACATACATATCTAATCTTACACTTTATAGCATGAAGTTAGGATGAAGATATTTTTGCCCCTTATTCCATCTTTATAAATTTCCTGCTTATATCTTATTTTTTTTAAATTTGAATTCCTACAGTTTTCTTACTAGTTTGTAACACCTCTGCATATCGGCGATAAGAACCTTTTGCTGGAATGTACTTGAGACGCTCCCGCCCCACCCCTGCACTTGACGTTTGCTTTCAGTTTAGCCTGTGCAGTCTTTTGATGAGAGAACTTTTAGAGCTTTGTGTAATAAAATCTGTCACCGTTTCCTTAATTATTTCTCTTTTTGTGTCACATTAATATGTCATTCTTAGCTGTTTTTCTAAGTCATATCATACTCCTTCCTACAGTTATGTTGCTGTTTTTTTGTCTTTCAATTCTTAGGCCTTTGACTGCTATTGTTTCTTTGTTTACTTTATCAGTGGCTGCTCTAGGGTTTACAACATGCATTTTCAACTTATTACAAATTATACCTTCAAATAGCTTTTCCCATTTCCCATATGACTGAGAACCTAGCAAGAGTGCGCTTTCACTTCCTTGTCCTGGGCCCGTGCTGTCACCGCCATGCATTTACAATACAATTTATTATCTTTGCTTTAAACAGGCATTATATTTTATCCAGTATATATCTATTATTTTATTTTTTTGCATCTACATCAGTTACTCCGCATACAATAAAGGAATGTGGAAAGGGAAAATGAAAGAATAGAGAAAACTATACCATAGCAGTCAGGATGTGGTGAACCCAATGTCAGTTTTCTAATAAAGAATGTCTTGGTCTGGAAAGGCAGAGTTCCGCAGTAAGGTAGCAGGTTTCCTTTTCAGTGGACACCTCCTGCTGCCGCTGGAGCACACTGACTTATCTTCATCCTCCATGTCCAGCTGTGCAGCTGTGTCCGTTCTGCTGATGGGCTGCGCATCAGTTCGGACTCTGACCTGCCTCATTGACAAACCCTGTTCTTCACAACAGGCTTCCATTAGTTTATTAATCTTAAATTCCTCCACAGAACCATCCTGCCCTGCCACCTTCAAATTAATATGACTGTTGTTCACAGACAGTTGTTACAGAAAAGTTGCATGTACAGTACAAAGACCTCTTTTTCCTAAACAATTTGAAAGTAAGTTGCTGACATGATACCCCATCACCCTGAATATTATCAGTGTGTTTTCTGTGAACAAGGACTTCCTCTTACAGTCAGTCAGCAAAATCCTCAGACACAGTTCAGGTCTTCACTTGCCCACGTAGCGTTCCAGCACCGTCAAAGGCTCCTGTCCAGAATCAAACGTGACAATCGGTTGGCATGGCTCCTTCGTCTCCTTCAGTCCTCGTCCTCAGTCTCTCTTTAGTTTTCATAACTCTGAAGGTCAGGCCAGTTTTAATGTAGAATATCTTCCAATTTGAGTTTGTTTTAAACTTCCTTAAGAATGTGTTGAGATCATGCATTTTTCTTAGAAATACCACAGACATTACGCTGAGCTCTCCTCACTGCATCCTATCAGTGGCACAAAACTTGGATTTGTCCATGGTTGGTGATGTTCACTTGGATGGCTGACTAAGGTGGTGTCTGCCACCTTTCTCTACTATTCAGTTTCCACGTTCATACTAGATAATGCATTTTTGTGGGAACTTACTTTAAAATCATATAAATAATCCCATTCCTCATCAAATTCTGTTAGTTTATCAGCATGGACTTCTGGCTTTCCAGTTTATTCAATGGGGTATTATAATCCTTTACTATCACTATTTATTTTGGTGTTCAAATCCCAGATTTGAACAATGGGAGTCCTTTCCAGGTGCCGGCAGTGTCCTTCTGATATGCAGCCATCATCCATTGAGCACTCTTTAGTTTGTAGCACAGCAGGATGTCTTTCCTGGTATTTTTCTTGACCCATATTGCCACAAGAGTCCCTGAGGCCATTTTAAAGAAAACTGTACATAGAAATAAAATCTGAACACTGCCCTGTTCATTGCCAGTGGAGTGGCACTTCTCTAATGCTTTCTCAGTAGGTAAATTAGAGACTATAAGTAGCACACATATATACACATTTATTTCATCATCTACATACTGAAAACCTGAATTGCACATGGATACTTCCATTTCCAATTTAACAGCAAAGGGCTCATTTCTAGTTTTCCCCCTTTCTAATGTGCAACGTCCTTCTGCAACAGTAAGAATCCCAGCTCTCATTGTTCTTAGTATATTTACTTATTTGCTCACTCCCCCTTGTATAACCAGTCACACACATTTCTGCCCCGGTCCTCTCCCAGTGTGGATACCTTCCTTATCCTGCTTAAGCTTTGACATCCCTTATCAGATTACCCTATTATATAGAGTCCTTCCTCACACTGCATGGGCTCTTGACATCCTGTGCCAGTTGCCGTTCTTCCTATGTGGTTGCCTTTCTAGTTTTCTTTGAGCTAAAAAAAACAACAACAACTCTACTCCAAGTGCCTTCTTATATGGATGCCTCCTTACCCTTGTCAGGGGCCAACACCCATGCACAGGCTACCCCTTGTTGGGGATGCCCTCCCTGTAGTGTTTAGGCTTTTTGCTCAGTGCTATGCACCCTGCTTCTTGCCTCAGAGCCACTTTCCACATACCACCTGGCCCCTGATATTGTACACAGGGACTCCCTTCCTTGGTTCACCCTCCTTGTCCTGCTCAGGCTCTGTCATCCCACTCTGGCTATGCCTTCTTAGGGACACCCTCCTCATTCTTCTTTGGCTTCAAGATCACCCACTGGGTTGTCCTTTTGTATGGATGGATATCCTTCTCAATTTGCTTGATTCTAACTGTCAGGAAATTTTTTCACTACTCTAAAAGTTTTATTTGGTTCATTTAAAAGACTTCCACTTCACTCTATATTCAGTTGATACTTCTTTTAAATCTTTAAACATAATAACTATTTAAAGAACTTGTCTACTAGCACTATTATCCTTATAATTTCTGTTTACATTTTGTATTTTTAAATTACAGTTGCAATACAATATTATGTTAGTTTCATATATACAGCATAATAATTAGACATTTATATAAGGTCTACCGGAAAGTTCTGTTCGTTTTTGGAATAAAACAAAATACAAATTTTTCTTACGGTCAATAAACTTTATTAAATAATATAATTGCCATTATTATTAATGATTTCTTGCCAGCATGAGGGCAATTTGTATATCCCATTTTTGAAAAATGTTTTATCTTTTGATGCAAAAAATTAAACCAGTGCTTGTTTGATATCTTCTTCATTTTTGAAGTTTTTGCCCTTCAAAAAATTTTGTAAGGACAAAAACAAGTGATAGTTGGTATTATTCCTTCACCAAACACTTTCAATAAATTTCTACATGCTTCTGTAGCATTTCTTCCTCGTTGAAATTTGTAAAAGTTATAGTGGCGTAAATGAACTTTATCAGTAGCCATGGGTACACTATCGCTTCACACATAAGACTAATGTGAATCAACTTTGTTTTAGTTAATTTGCTACATCAGTATGTATACATTAAGTGATAAAAATAGAGAGGCACACATGCGCCAAATAAACATGTGCTTACATGTCGAAACTTGTTGTGATAGAAACGGACAGAACTTTCCGGTAGACCTTATATAATCTCACAAAGTAACCACACTGATAAGGCTAGTAACCATCTGACACCGTACATAGTTATTATAATATTATTGACCACATTCTCTATGCTGTACTTTACATCCTCATGACTGCCTTCATAATTGGCAGTTTGTACATTTTAATTTCTTTTCCCTTTTCAACCATCCCTTCAACCCTCCTTCCATCTGGCAACCATCAAAATGTTCTCTGTGTCTATGAGTTTGTTTCTGTTTGGTTTATTTATTCATTTATTTAAAAATTCCATATATATTGAAATGATATGGGATTTGACTTTCTCTCTCTCACTTATTCAGTTAGCATAATACCCTTTCCATCCATGTTGTCTCAAATGGCAAGATTTCATTCTTTTTATGGCTGAATAATGTTTCATTCTATATAGGTACCACTTTTTTACCCATTCATCTATTGATGGACACTTAGGTTGCTTCCATAGCCTGACTATTGTAAATAATGCTGCAATGAATGTAGGAGTGCCTGTCTTTTTGAATTACTGTTTTGAGATTGTTTTTTTTATAAGCACTCAGAAATGAAATTGCTGGGTCATATAGTAGTTACATTTTTAATTTTTGAGGATCTTCGAGTCTGCTTTCCACAGTGGC
Organism: Saccopteryx leptura; assembly: GCF_036850995.1. Taxonomy (NCBI): domain Eukaryota; kingdom Metazoa; phylum Chordata; class Mammalia; order Chiroptera; family Emballonuridae; genus Saccopteryx; species Saccopteryx leptura. The sequence continues at coordinate 44,311,122 of NC_089514.1, forward strand.
TGCACCAGTCCGCATTCCCACCAGCAGTGCACAAGGGTTCCTTTTTCTCCACGTCCTCGCCACACTTGTTGTTTGTTGATTTATTGATGAGAGCCATTCTGACAAGTGTGAGGGATGGTATTTCATTGTGGTTTTAATTTGCATTCCCCTGATGATTAATGATGTTGAACATCTTTTTATATATCTGTTGGTTATCTGTATGTCCTTTTTGGAGAAGTGTCTATTTGGTTCTTTCACCCATTTTTAAATTAGGTTGCTTATCTTCCTGGTGTTGAGTTGTATAAGTTCTTTATATATTTTGGAAATTAACCCCTTATCAGATGTATTATTGGCAGATATCTTCCTCCATTCAGTAGATTGTCTACTTTCTATTTTCTTTTGAGAGAGAGAGGGGGGGGGGGAGAGAAGCATCAACTCGTTCTACTTAGTTGTGCACCCATTGATTGCTTTTCATATGTGCCCTGACTGGGACTCGAACTGGCAACCTTGGGGAGGAGCCAGTGCCATTAGGATCAAGCTGGAGACCCCAGGATCAAGCTGGCAACCTCAGCAATCCAGGATGATGATCTGCCCATTATGCCATTAGTCACGGTTGATTTTTCTTTTTGTTGAAGGTTTCCTTCACTGTGAAAAACTTTTAGTTCAATATAGTCCCATTTGTTTATGGAGACATATCCAAAAATATATTATTAAAAGTGATGTAAAATAGTTACCTGCCTATGTTTTCTTTTTGTGGGTGTGAGCCTTACATTTAAGTTTTAGTTCATTTTGAATTTATTCTTGTACATGGGTGTAATACAGTGATCCAGTTTCATTCTTTTGCATGTGTCTGTCCTGTTTTCCCAACACCATTTATTAAAGAGACTGTTTTTACTCCATTGTATATATATATTTTAAGACTTTATTCATTTTAGAGAGGAGAGAGAGAGAGAAGGAAAAGGGGAGCAGGAAGCATCAACTCCCACATGTGCCTTGTCAGGGCATTCCAGGGTTTCAAACTGGTGACCTCAGTGTTCCAGGCTGATGCTTTATCCATTGTGCCACCATAGGTCAGGCTCCATTGTATATTTTTGTTTCTTTTGTCATAGATTAATTGACCACATATGGTTTATTTTTGGGTTGTTTATCTTGTTTCATTGATCTATATATCTGTTTTTATGCCAGCACCATGCTGTTTTAATTACAGTAGCCTTGTAGTATAGTTTAAATCAGTTAGCATTATACCTCTAATTTGTTCTTCTCCATCAAGATTGCTTTGGCTATTCAAGGTCTTTTGTGGTTCCATATAAATTTTAGAATTATTTGTTTTAGTTCTTTAAAAAATGCCATGGATATTTGCATTGAATCTGTAGATTGCTTTGTATAGTATGAACATTTTAATTATGTTGATTCTTCCTATCCAGGAGCATGGTAGAACCTTCCATTTATTTGCATCTTTTTCTATTTCTTTCTTCAATGTCTTATAGTTTTCCACATGTAGGTCTTTTACGTCCTTGGCTAAATTTATCCCTAGGTATTTTATAATTTTTCATACAATTGTAAATAGGATTGTTTTTTTAATTTCTTTTTCTAATAGTTCACTTTTGGTATATAAAAATGCAACCAATTCTAACTATTAATTTTCTCTTCTGCTTCTTTACTGAATTCTTTTGTTAGTTCTAATAGGTTTTTTCTTTTTTTAATTTTATTTAGAAAATTAAATTTAACAGGGTGACATTGATCAATAATAATACATAGGTTTCAGGTAAAACTTTCTATAGCATTTGAGCTGTTGATTATGTTGTGTACCCCATCATCCAAAGTCCAATCATTTTTTGTCACTTTATATTGTCCCTCTTTACACCCTTCTCCCCTACATCCTCCTACCCCTGCTAACTACTTCACTTTTATCTATGTCCATGAGTCTCAGTTTTATATCCCACCTATGTGTGAAATCATACAGTTCTTTGTTTTTTCTGATTTACTTAGTTCATTCAGTATAATGTTCTCAGGGTCCATCCATGTTGTCATAAATGTCACTATGTTATCATTTTTTATGGCTGAGTAGTTTTTCATTATATATATGTACCATATCTTGGCTCCTATGAATAATGCTGCAATGAACATGTGGGTGCATATGTCTTTACAGATCAATGTTTTTGAGTTTTGGGGGTATATACCCAGTAGAGGGATTATTGGGTCACATGATAGTTCTATTCTTAATTTTTTGAGGAACCACCACACTTTTTCCATAATGACTATACCAGTTTGCATTCCCACCAGCAGTGAATGAGGGTTCCCTTTTCTCCACAGCCTCTCCAGCACTTGTTATTATCTGTCTTGTTGATAATGACCAATCTAACAGATGTGAGGTGGTATCTCATTGTAGTTTGATTTACATTTCTTGAATAGCTAGTGAAGATGAACATCTTTTCACATACCTGTTGGCCATTTGTATGTCCTCTTGGGATAAGTGTCTGTTTAGGTCCTCTCCTCCTTTTTTAATTGGATTGTTTGCTTGTAATTGTATTGATTGCTGAGCTTTGTGAGTTCTTTGCATATTTTGAATATTAACCCCTTCTAAGAGCTCTTGTTTGCAAGTATCATCTTCCATTTAGTTGACTGCCTATTTATTTTGTTGTCAGTTTCTTTTGCAGTGCAAAAGCTTTTTAGTTTGATATAGTCCCATTCATTTATTTTTGCCTTTATTTCCCTTGCCTTTGGGGTCAAATTCATAAATTGTTCTCTATGACTATGGTCCATGAGTTTAGTACCTATGTTTTCTTTTATTAATAGTTTTCGCTCTTATATTTAGGTCTTTGAGCCATTTTGAATTAATTTTTGTTCAAGGAGATGAACAGTAGTCAAGTTTTATTCTTTTGCATGAGGCTTTCCATTTTTTCCAGCACCATTTATTGTAGAGGCTTTCTTTTCTCCATTGTGTGTTTTTGGATCCTTTGTCAAAGATTATTTATCCATATATATGTGGTTTTATTTCTGGGCTCTTGATTCTGTTCCATTGGTCTGTATGTCTGTTTTTCTGCCAATACCATACTGTTTTGATTATCATGGCTCTATAGTATAGTCTGAAGTCAGATAGTGTGATATCTTCAGCTTCATTCTTTTTTTCTCTGGATTGCTTTGGCTATTCGGGGTTTTTTATGGTTCCATACAAACCTGGCAATTTTTTGTTCTATTACTTTAACAAATGACATTGGGATTTTGTTGGGGATTGCATTAAATTTGTATATTGCTTTTGGTAATATAGCCATTTTAACAATGTTGATTCTTTCAATCCATGAACATGGACTATTTTTCCTTTTCACTGTGTCTTTTTAAATTCTTTCAATAATGTTTTGTAGTTTTCAGTATATAGATTCTTCACGTCCTTTGTTATGTTTATTCCTAGGTATTTTATTCATTTTGTTGCAATTATAAAAGAAATTGTGTTTTTTTTAGTTCATTATTCAACATTTTATCATTGGCATATAGAAAAGCAGTAGATTTTTTTAAAAAATAATTTTATTTTTTTAATGGGGCGACATCAATAAATCAGGATACATATATTCAAAGACAACAAGTCCAGGTCAGCAGTAGATTTTTTATCCTATGACTTTACTGTATTGTTTATTGTTTTTAATAGTATTTTGGTAGAGTCTTTGGGGTTTTCTATATACAGGATTATGTCATTTGCAAAAAATTACTTCCTTTTTTCCAATATGGATGCCATTTTTTTCTTTCTCTTGCCTTATCACTCTGGCTACAACTTCCAGAACTATGTAGAATAAGAGTGGAGAGAGTGGGCAACCTTGTTCCTGATTTTAGAGGAAAAGACTTTATTTTTTCACCATGTAGTATGATATTAGTTGACAGTTTGTCATATGAGGCCTTTATTATGTTGAGGTACTTTCTTTCTCTCTATACCGATTTTATTGAGTGTTTTCAACATAAAGGGATGTTGTAACTTATTGAATGCCATTTCTGCATCTATTGATAGCATCATATAATTTTTGTTCTTTGTTTCGTTGATGTGGTGTATTATGTTGATCAATTTCAGTATATTGAACTATCCTTGTGCTCCTGGAATGAATCCCACCTGATTGTGATGTATTTTTATTTTTAATGTGTTGTTGTATTTGATTTGCTAATATTTTGTTTAGGATGTTTGCATCTGTATTTATTAGAGATATTGGTCTGTAGTTTTGTTTCTTTGTGTTGTTCTTGCCAGGTTTTGGTATCATGGTTTTGTAGGACTCATAAAATGTGTTGGAGAGTATTGCTTCTTCTATTTTTGGGAAGACTTTGAGAAGGCTCATTCCCAAATCTTTGAATGTTTGGTAGAATTCTCTAGTGTATGCATCTGGTCCTGGACTTTTGTTTTTTGGGTGGTTTTTGATAGTTGTTTCTATTTTCTCCCTGCTTATAGGTCTCTTTAGGTTTTCCACTTCTTCATGACTCAGTCTAAGAAGATTGTATAGTTCTAGGAATTTATCCATTTCTGCTAGGTTGTTGAATTTGGTGGCATAGAATCTTTCATAATATTCTACTATGATACTTTGTATATCTATGATGTCTGTGGTAATTACTCTTGCATTTTGGATTTTATTTATATGAGTCCTTCCTCTTTTTTTCTTAGTGAGTCTAGCCAGTGGTTTGTCAATTTTATTAATCTGTTCAAAAACCAGCTCTTTGTTGTATTAAATTTTTCTATAGTTTTTTTTCTCTATTTCATTTAGTTCTGCTCTAATTTTTACTATTTTCTTTCTTCTGCTGACTTTGGGTTGCCTTTGTTCTTCTTTTTCTAGTTCCTTCAGGTGTGATGTTAAGTTGTTTACTTGAGATCTCTCTTATTTCTTGATATAAGCCTGTAATGATATAAACTTCCCTCTTATTACTGCTTTCGCTGCATCCCAGAAATTTTGATAAGTCGTGTTGTCATTTTCATTTGTCTGTATATATCTTTTGATCTCTGCTTTTATTTCTTCTTTGACCCAGTTATTTTTTAGAAGTATGTTGTTTAATTTCCACATTTTTGTGGGTTTCTTTACTTCCTTTTTGCAGTTGAATTCTAATTTCAAAGCCTTATGGTCAGAAAATATGCCTGGTATTCTGTCAATCTTCCTAAATTTGTTGATGTTAGTTTTGTGGCTCAACATATGGCTTATCCTTGAGAATGTTTTATGCACACTGGAGGAGAATGTATGATCTGATGTTTTGGGAGGAAATGTCCTGTAAATGACTATTATATTCATTTGGTCCAGTGTGTCATTTAAGACTCTCTCTCTCTCTCTCTCTCTCTCTCTCTCTCTCACACACACACACACACACACACACACACATACACACACACACACACACATATATAATGTTTGAGTCCACTCTCTTCTGGCATGTAGAATTTCTGCTGAGAAGTTTGATGATAATCTAATGAGCTTTCTTTAATATGTCCTATTTTTCTTTTCCCTACCTGCCTTGAGGATTCTTTCTTTGTCATTGATTTTTGACAATTTTATTATGGTATGCCTTGGAGAAGGTCTGTTTGGGTTGAAGTAACTCAGCCTTCTGTTTATTTCTTGGATTTGAGGCCCTAACTCTTTCTATGGGCTTGTGAAATTCTCATCAATTATTTGTTTGAATAGGCTCTTTATTCCCTCCCTCTCTTCCTCTTCTGATATACCTATTTTTCTTACATTGCTCTTTCTGATGGACTCAGACAATTCTAGTAGAGCTCTCTCAGTTTTATTAATTCATGATTCTTTCTCCTCTTCTCTCTGTAGCATCTCTAGTTGCCTGTCTTTGATGTTACTGATTCTTTCCTCTATTGGCTTGTTCTATTAGCCAAACTTGCTACATCAGTTTTCAATTTATGTATTGAATTCTTCATCTCTGTTTTTAAAGTTTCACTCTCCTTGACGAGGTGTTTGTTTTGTTTCCTGAGCTCATTAAGTAGCCTATTAGTGTCTTCTTGCATCTCATTGAGTATTTTCAGAACTTCAATTTTGAATTCTCTATCATTTAATTTCAAGGTGTCCATGTGAATGAGATTTTCTTGTGAAGATTTTTCATTTTCTTTCTGAAATACATCTCTGTCTTGTGTAGCCATGGTATTCAATTTCTACCTCTTTGATGGCATGTGAGAGTGTTGTTAAGAACCCTAAAGAAAAATCTATAAAATATAGAAAGGTTTAAAAATTATGACAAGTAAAGAAGATAAAACCACAGAAGAAATGATGAGAAACCAAAAAACCCCCCACAAAATGCAAAACACTCAGAAAAAAATAAGAATAAAATATATAAAAACTGAAAAAAAAATGCAATTCAAAATAGAAAAAAATGAAGAAAAAAGGAAAAATAAATATTGGTTTTGAGAATTTTTTTCTGTAGGTGTTGCTGTAATAAAGTTTTAGCTCTATGAAATGTTTAGGCTGTCCTCTGCTGAGATGTTGCTATTGCAATGATGTAGGTGGGCCTGCTGTCACATTGGGGGGGGGTAAGGTGTGTTATGAGGGATTTACAGCTTTGCCTTTACTGCTTATGATGTGTGGCTTTACAGCTCTAGCAATGGTGATCTTAAGCTTCCAGTTGCTCTCCCATGCGTCTTAACAGACCTGGGACTAGACATGGAGCACCTCCATTCTTCAGGGGAGAGAGTGGCTCTGGAGAGCTAGCTGTGGGGTTTGTCTCTGCCACTCTTCATACTGTGAGGTGAAGGAGGTGGAATGTGGGAAGGTGGGAGTTGCATTTTATTTTTTTCTGTCTCTGCTGAATGCTGACTGTGATCCCATGCTCTGGCTGCTTTGGTTTATCTCCCTCTCTGCCCCTTTATTTCACCACTCGTCCTGGCAGAAGGAGACCCAGTCATTCCTGGTTTCCCTCTCTGTTCCCCTCAGACAAAATAAAAACAGCCTGAGCTTTCCTGCTCCCTATAGTCCAGCAGAGAAAAAAGCCCAAGTTACCTCTGAATGTGTTTCCTTTCCAGAGCCCACCACTAGTGCATTTTATCTTTTCCCCATTTTTAACCTGTCTCACCTTTAGTTCATTTGGTGCATGGATCTTTCAGGCATGCCTTTGAGCTCAGCTACAGTTCCCTCACTGCATTATAGTTGTTTAATTTGTTGAAATATCTAGGAAGAGATCAGGAGTATTGCTCACTCTGCCATTCACTAATTTCTCATCTTTTTTTTGGTGATTTTTAGAGTTCTTTCCATATAGTATTATGTCATTTACTAATAATGGAAATTTTACTTCTTTTTTTCCAATTGAACACCTTATTTCTTTTTCTTGTCTGATTGCTATGGCTAGTACTTTCTACATATTTAATTTTTTTCTTGGTCATGTGTTATATTTCCCTGCTTTGTATAAAGTAGTTTTTATTACATGCTGGCTGGATATTTATAAGTTACATTGTTGAATGGCTAGATGACTTCTTTTGTTAAGGAGTGAATTTTGTTTTACTAGTCTGTTAGTTTACTTGAAGGTAAGATTAATCTTTTCTCAGCGTGTATTTGAGCTTTGTTAATGAAAGTCTAGAGTAACTTTGGCTCTAAGGCTAGTTTATCTTTATTCTCTCATATGACCTTTCAGGGTCTTTAGTGAATGCTCCAAGTGTTCAATAACATATCCTTTCTGATTTGTTTCAACGTGTAAAATTTCAAATTCTGTATCAATTTCAGTAGTTGCTGCACTTAAATATTTCTGGTAGATGTTTTGTCCTTGGTAGGTATTTTTTGTTTTGTCTTAAGGAGTGTCAGTGAATATACATAGCTTAAAATACAGTCAAGGATAATACCAGCAAAGGGAAGCAGGTCACCAGCCAAATGGAAGCTCTCCTGCTACAGTCAGAGCAAAGAGTTGCTTAGAAGCAGGCATCACATCGGGGATACAGTATTGAGTGCTGAGGTCTGAGCTACACCACCACGCCCACACACCTGAGTGCTTGCAGGAGGGTGGGCAGTGGCCAGACACGGGAGCGCAGTCCTATCTGCAGGTGCAGAAACCAGAGGCTGGCTGTGGCTGTGGATGGGGCTAGTGAAAGTCTGCAGTCCTGCCCACGGAGGAGGGGTGGAGGCCGGGGGCTGGCCAAGGTTTTCAGCCCAGGTGTGCAAATGCAGTCCTGCCTGCAGAGGTGGGGCAGAAGCCAGGGAACTGGCAGAGGCTTGCGGCCAGGCTCGTGGATGCAGTCAAGCTTGAAGGGGGAGTCAGGGGCCAGGAGCAGGCCATGGTGGAGTCCCACCTGCAGAGGTGAAGTGGAAGCCACAGTAGCCACAGCCATGGGCCAGTGCCTGAACACTCGCAGCAGCAGCGGTGGTGGTGGGCCTGTGGACAGACCACACCTCGGTAACACAGAGGCCACTGTCATTGGACTCCTGTGGTCACACCCTTCTGAGGGCTGAAAAAGAAGAAAAATATAAAATAAAAGAAAAAAGAAGTCTGGATAGAACGACACCTGAAGCTAAAGGGCAAGACATATCCCATACTTTATCTAACCCCTGATTTATAGTACAGAGCCCAACAAGTATCCACCAATAAAAGGAGGCAGAAAGTGGATTTCATTGGAACCTGAACATTTAAATGAACATCCTCTAGGCTAAAGTAGATAAAAGCCAGCTTAGGAGTGCAGTTGATATTAACAATGGCACCTGGGCTCAGTAAAGGCAGCCACAAGATCTGGATCGCCTGTTGCTCCAAAAAGGTAGATAAGGGCCAATCATAGGCAGTGACCCCCACTTGTCTTCACCAGGCTCCAGCCAAGAAGGTCCAAGGAGGGCACATCCAGAGCCCAGATATGGAGAGCATCAGTTCAGGACCTAGCAACCCTTGTTAGAGTGACATCTTAAGTAAGAGCTCTTCACACCTGACCCAGTTAAGATATAGAAAATGCTTATACAAATAGAAAAAGAATAGTAATCAGACAAATAGCCCACAGCAGTTTATAAACAGTAGCTGATGCCAACCCAAGATCTTGAAACAACACAATTGGATACTGGAGGCAGACAATACCATTCCGAGGCCTAGCTACATAAACAACACACCAGTAGGAGGAGTCTATACATAGATAAAATGGGAATGCAGAGAAATGTAACTCAAATGAATCAACAAGAGAAATCCCCAGAAAAAGATCTGAATGAGGTAGAAATAACCAAATTACTGGATGCAGAGTTTAAAAGAATGATTGTTAGAATTCTCAAAGATCTCAGCAACAATGGATGGACATAATGAGCACCTAAATAAAGAGTTAGCAACCATCAAGAAGGACATTGAAATCATAAAAAGAACCAGTCAGAAATGACAAACCCAAAATCAGAAATGAAGATTGCACTAGAGGAATTAAAAGCAAGGTATATGAAGCTGAGGATTAAATCAGTGATTTAGAGGACAAGACAAATGAAAGTATGGAAGCAGAGCAGTAAAAAGAAAAGAGGCTCAAATTCTGAGGAAACTCTAAGAGAGCTCTTAGACAACATGAAGAGAAACAATATCCGCATCATAGGGGTTCCTGAAGGAGAAGAGAAAGAACAAGGGATAGAGAACCTGATTGAGGAAATAATAGCTGAAAAATTTTCTAAATTGATGAAGCAAAAAGTCACACAAGTTCAAGAAACACAGAGAGTCCCATTAAGGATGAATCCAAAGAGGCCTACACCAAGACACATCATAATTAAAATATCAAAATTAAGGGATAAAGAGAGAATACTAAAAGCTGCAAGAGAAAAGCAGTCAATTTCCTACAGAGGAGCCCAAATAAGGATGACATCTGACTTCTCAACAGAAACACTAGAGGCCAGAAGGGAATGGCAAGAAATATTCAAAGTAATGCAAAACAAGAGCCTACAACCAAGACTTCAGTATCTAGCAAGGCGATCATTTAAAATTGAAGGATAAATAAAAAGCTTCCCAGACAAAAAAAACTCAAGCAATTCATTACAACCAAACCAATGCTACAAGAAATGTTAAGGGTCTGTTATAAACAGAACAAAGGGGGAAAAAATCTAGAAAAAGGGGAATGTAGATTTAAAGAATAAAATGGCAATAAACAACTACATATCAATAATAACCTTAAATGTAAATGTATTAAATGCTTGAATCAAAAGACAGGGTAGCTGAGTGAATAAGAAAACAAGACCTGTACATATGCTGTCTACAAGAGACTCACCTCAAAATGAAATAGACACACAGACTGAAAGTGAAGGGATGGAAAAACTATTTCATGCAAATGGAAATGAAAAAAAGCTGAGATAGCAATACTTATACTGACAAAACAGACTTTAAAACAAAGGCTATGGTAAGGGATAAAGAAGGTCACTACATAATGATAAATGGAGCAATCCAGCAGGATGATATTACCATTATAAATATCTATGCACCTAATATAGGAGCACCTAAATTTATAAAGCAGATTTCAATGAACATAAAGGGTGAGATCAACAGCAATATTATAATAGTAGGGGATTTTAATACACCACTAACAACAATGAATAGATCCTCAAGAAAGGAAATTAACAAAGAAACAGCAGCCTTAAAGGACACACTAGATCAACTGGATCTAACAGATATCTTCAGAACCTTTCACCCTAAAGCAGCAGAATATACATTCTTTTCAAGTGTTCACAGTACATTCTCTAGAATAGACCACATGTTAGACACAAAACGAGTATCAATAAATTTAAGAAGACTGAAATTATATCAAGCATCTTCTCTGATCACAATGGCATGAAACTAGAAATCAACTACAATAGAAAAACTGAAAAACATTCAAACACTTGGAGACTAAACAGCATATTATTAAATAACAAATGGGTAAAAATGAGATCAAAGAAGAAATAAAAAATTTCTTTGAAACAAGTGAAAATGAATATACAACAACTCAAAAATCTATGGGACACAGTAAAAGCAATCCTGAAAGGGAAATTCATAGCATTACAGGCATAACTTAAGAAGCAAGAAAAACCCAAATAAACACTTAATCCTACATCTAAAAAAACTAGAAAAAGAACAACAAAGCCCAGAGGAAGTAGAAGGAAGAAAATAATAAAGATCAGAGCAGAAATAAATGACACAAAGGCTTAAAAAACAATACAGAAGATCAATGAAACCAAGAGCTGGTTCTTTGAAAAAGTAAACAAGATTGATGAACCTTTAATCAAACTCACCAAGAAAAAAAGAGAGAGGACTCAAATAAATAAAATTAGAAATGAGAGTGGAGAAGTAACAACTGACACAGCAGAAATACAAAGGATTGTAAGAAAATACTGTCAAGAACTGTATGCCATAAAATTAGACAATTTAGGCATAATGGACAAATTCCTTGAAACATATAATCTTTCAAAACTCAATATAGAAGAATCAGAAAACTTAAACAGACTGATTACAACAAATGAGATCGAAACAGTTATCAAAAAACTCCCAACAAACAAAAGCCCCAGGCCAGATGGCTTCACAAGATGGCTACCAAATATTCAAAGAAGAACTAACTCTTATCCTTCTCAAGCTATTTCAAAAAATTCAAGAGGAAGGAAGACTTCCAAGCTCCTTTTATGAGGTGAGCATTATTTTGATTCCAAGACCAGGTAAATATAACAAAAAGAAAGAAAATTATAGGCCAATATCTCTAATGAATTTAGATGCTAAAATTCTCAACAAAATATTAGCCAACCAGATCCAGCAATATATGAAAAAAATCATACACCATAAACAAGTGGAATTTATTCTGGGGAGGAAAGGCTGGTACAACATTCACAAATTAATCAATGTGATTCATCACATAAACCAAAGGAAGGAGAAAAACCACATGATAATTTCAATAGATGCAGAAAAAGCATTTAATAAAATCCAGCACCCACTCATGATCAAAACTCTCAGCAACGTGGGAATACAGGGAGCATACCTCAACATGATAAAGTCCATCTATGACAAACCCACAGCCAACATCATACTCAATGGGCAAAAATTAAAAGCAATCCTCTTAATATCAAGAACAAGGCAGGGGTGCCCTCTTTCACCACTCTTATTCAACATAGTTCTGGAAGTCCTAGTCACAGCAATCAGACAAGAAGAGACGTAAAAGGCATCCAAATTGGAAAAGAAGAAGTAAAACTATCATTATTTGCTGATGATATGATACTGTCCATAGAAAACCCTAAAGTTTCAGTCAAAAAACTACTTGACCTGATAAATGAATTCAGCAGGGTGGCAGGATATCAAATCAATATTCAGAAATCAGTGGCATTTTTATACACCAACAATGGTTTGTCTGAAAGAGAAATTAAGAAAACAATCCCCTTCACTATTGCAACAAAAAAGTAAAGTACCTAGGAGAAAATTTAACCAAGGAGGTTAAAGACTTGTACTCGGAAAATTATAAAACATTGATAAAGAAAATTGAGGAAGATACAAACAAGTGGAAGCATATACTGTGTTCATGGTTAGGAAGAATAAACATCATTAAAATGTCTATATTACCCAAAGCAATCTATAAATTCAATGCAATTCCTATTAAAATACCAATGAGATAGTTCAAAGATATAGAACAAATATTCCAAAAACTTATATGGAACCAAAAAAGAACATAAATAGCCTCAGCAATCCTGAAAAAGAAGAATAAAGTGGGAGGTATCACACTTCCTGATATCAAGTATATTACAAGGCCATCTTACTCAAAGCAGCCTGGTACTGGCATAAGAATACGCATACAAATCAATACAACAGAACAGAGAACCCAGAAATAAACCCATACCTATATGGACAATTGATATTTGACAAAGGAGGTAAGAGCATACAATGTAGTAAAGGCGGTCTCTTTAACAAATGATGTTCGGAAAATTGGACAGGTACTTGCAAAAAGGTGAAACTGGATCACCAACTTACACCATTCACAAAAATAAACTCAAAGTAGATTAAAGACTTAAATGTAAGTCGTAAAACCATAAACATCTTGGAAAAAGACATTGGCAGTAAACTCTCTGATAAATCTCATAGCAATATTTTTTTTTGTATTTTCACTTATTTAATTCACTTTCATTGCCTGAAGAACTTAAGAATTAACAGACCCCAGGGAATAATTTTGTGCACAATGCGTAGTTCAGTTGCCATACTGGAAAAGCGTGTAAGAGAGGAAAGAAAACCAAAAATCACCAAGGTCCCAAATCCCAGAGAAAAATCTCCACATTATTCAAAACCTCCAAAGAACTGTAATCAGGACCCCTGAGTTATCTCCTCAGTTGCTTTCCATTAATTTTTTTTAATCTTAGTTTTTTTAAAATTTTTATTAATTTTACTAGGGTGACATCAATAAATCAGGGTACATATGTTCAAAGAAAACATGTCCAGGTTATCTTGTCAATCAATTATGTTGCTTACCCATCACCCAAAGTCAGATTGTCCTCTGTCACCTTCTGTCTAGTTTTCTTTGTGCCCCTCCCCCTCACCCTTTCCCTCTCTCTCTTCCCCCACCCCCCGTAACCACCACACTCTTAGCAATGTCTCAGTCTCGCTTTTATATCCCACCTACATATGGAATAATGCAGTTCCTGGTTTTTTCTGATTTACTTATTTCACTTTGTATAATATTATCAAGATCCCACCATTTTGCTGTAAATGATCCGATGTCATCATTTCTTATGGCTGAGTAGTATTCCATAGTGTATATGTGCCCCATCTTCTTTATCCAGTCATCTATTGAAGGGCTTTTTGGTTGTTTCCATGTCCTGGCTACTGTGAACAATGCTGCAATGAACATGGGGCTGCATGTGTCTTTACGTATCAGTGTTTCTGAGTTTTTTGGGTATATACCCAGTAGAGGGATTGCTGGGTCATAAGGTAGTTCTATTTTCAGTTTTTTGAGGAATCACCATACTTTCTTCCATAATGGTTGTACTACTTTACATTCCCACCAACAGTGTATGAGGGTTCCTTTTTCTCCACAGCCTCTCCAACATTTGCTATTACCTGTCTTGTTAATAATAGCTAATCTAATAGGTGTGAGGTGGTATCTCATTGCAGTTTTGATTTGCATTTCTCTAATAACTAAAGAAGATGAGCATCTTTTCATATATCTGTTGGCCATTTGTATTTCTTCCTGGGAGATGTGTCTGTTCATGTCCTCTTCCCATTTTTTTATTGGATTGTTTGTTGTTGAGTTTTGTGAGTTCTTTGTATATTTTGGATATTAGGCCCTTATCTGAGCTGTTGTTTGAAAATATCATTTCCCATTTAGTTGGCTGTTTATTTTGTTATCAGTTTCTCTTGCTGAGCAAAAACTTCTTTGTCTGATGTAGTCCCATTCATTAATTTTTGCCTTCACTTCAAAATTTTGCCTTTGGAGTCAAATTCATAAAATGCTCTTTAAAACCAAGGTCCATGAGTTTAGAACCTATGTCTTCTACTATGTACTTTATTGTTTCTGGTCTTATATTTAGATCTTTGATCTATTTTGAATTAATTTTAGTACAAGGGGACAAACTGTAGTCCAGTTTCATTCTTTTGCATGTGGCTTTCCAGTTTTCCCAGCACAATTTGTTGAAGAGGCTTCCTTTTATCCATTGTGTGTTGTTGGCCCCTTTATCAAAAATTATTTGACCATATATATGTGGTTTTATTTCTGGGCTTTCTATTCTGTTCCATTGGTTTGAGTGTCTAGTTTTCTGCCAATACCATGCCGTTTTGATTGTCGTGGCCCTATAATATAGTTTGAAGTCAGGTATTGTAATGCCCTCAGCTTCATTCTTTTTCTTTAGGATTGCTTTGGCTATTCAGGGTTTTTTATAGTTCCATATAAATCTGATGATTTTTTGTTCCATTTCTTTAAAAAATGTCATTGGAATTTTGATGGGAATTGCATTAAATTTGTATATTGCTTTGGGTAATATGGCCACCTTGATTATATTTATTCTTCCTAACCAAGAACAAGGAATATTTTTCCATCTCATTATATCTTTTTTTATTTCCCTTAACAATGATTTGTAGTTTTCATTATATAAGTCCTTTACATTCTTTGTTATGTTTATTCTTAGGTATTTTATTTTTTTTGCAATCATGAAGGGGATTATTTTTTTGAGTTCATTCTCAAATGTTTCATTGTTGGCATATAGAAAGGCTATGGACTTTTGTATGTTAATTTTGTATCCTGCAACCTTACTGTATATTGGCTTATTGTTTCTAGTAGTCTTTTTGTGGATTCTTTGGGGATTTCGATGTATAGGATCATATCATCTGCAAAAAGTGATACCTTTACTTCTTCTTTTCTGATATGGATGCCTTTTATTTCTTTGTCTTGTCTGATTGCTCTGACTAGAACCTCTAGCACCACATTAAATAAGAGTGGAGAGAGTGGACAACCCTGTCTTGTTCCTGATTTAAGGAGGAAAGCCTTCAGTTTTGTGCCATTTAATATGATGTAAGCTGATGGTTTATCATATATGGCCTTTATCATGTTGAGATATTTTTCTTCTATACCCATTTTGTTGAGAGTCTTAAACATAAAATTGTGTTGTATTTTATCAAATGCCTTTTCTGCATCTATTGATAAGATCATGTGGTTTTTGTTCTTTGTTTTGTTGATGTGGTGTATTATGTTAACCATTTTACGTATGTTGAACCATCCTTGAGATTCTGGGATAAATCCCACTTGTTCATGACGTATTATTTTTTTAATATGTTGTTGTATTTGATTTGCTAGTATTTTGTTTAGTATTTTAGCATGTGTATTCATTAGAGATATTGGTCTGTAATTTTTTTTTTGTGTGTGCCATCCTTGCCTGGTTTCGGTATGAGGGTTATGTTGGCCTCATAAAATGTGTTTGGAAGTATTGCTTCTTCAAATTTTTGGAAGACTTTCAGTAGAATAGGAACTACGTCTTCTTTGAATGTTTGATAAAATTCTCTGGTATAGCCGTCAGGGCCTGGACTTTTATTTTTGGGGAGGTTTTTAATGGTTTTTTCTACTTCTTCTCTACTAATAGGTCTGTTTAGGCTTTCTGCTTCTTCTTGACTCAGTCTAGGAAGGTTATATTGTTCTAGGAATTTATCCATTTCTTCTGGGTTGTTGAATTTAGTGGCATAAAGATTTTCATAGTATTCTACAATAATTCTTTGTATATCTACAGTGTCCATGGTGATTTCTCCTCTTTCATTTTGGATTTTGTTTATATGAGTTCTTTCTCTTTTTCCTTGGTAAGTCTTGCAAAGGGTTTGTCAATTTTGTTGATCTTTTCAAAGAACCAGCTCCTTGTTCTATTAATTTTTTCTATAGTTTTTCTGTTCTCTATTTCAATTATTTCTGCTCTGATTTTTATTATCTCCTTTCTTCAGCTGGTTTTGGGTTGTCTTTGTTCTTCTTTTTCTAGTTCCTTAAGGTGTGAAGTTAAGTGGTTCACTTGGGCTCTCTCTTGTTTGTTCATATAGGTCTGAAGTGACATGAACTTTCCTCTTATCACTGCTTTTGCTGCATCCCATAGATTCTGAAATGTTGTATTGTCATTTTCATTTGTTTGTATATATCTTTTGATCTCTGCGCTTATTGCTTTTTTGACCCATTCATTTTTTAAAAGTATGTTGTTTAGTTTCCACATTTTTGTGGTTTTTTTCCCTCTTTTTTGCAGTTGAATTCTAGTTTCAAGGTTTTATGATCAGAAAATATGCTTGGTACAACTTCAATTTTTCTGAATTTGCTGATATTGTTTTTGTGGCCCAACATATGGTCAATTCTTGAGAATGATCCTGGTACACTGGAAAAAAATGTATACTCAGTCACTTTGGGATGAAATGTCCTGTAGATGTCTATCATATCCAGGTGCTATAGTGTTTTGTTTAAGGCCAATATATCTTTATTGGTTTTCTGTTTGGATGACTGATCTAGAGCCATCAGCGGTGTATTGTGGTCTCCAAGTATGATTGTATTTTTATCAGTTTTTGTTTTAAGGTCAATAAGTAGCTGTCTTATATATTTTGGTGCTCCTTGGTTTGGTGCATATATATTAAGAATTGTTATGTCTTCTTGATTCAGTGTCTCCTTAGCCATTATGAAATGGCCATTTTTGTCTCTGAGTACTTTTGCTGTCTTGTAGTTAGCATTATCAGATATGAGTATTGCTACGCCTGCTTTTTTTTTGGATGTTATTTGCTTGGAGTATTGTTTTCCAGCCTTTCACTTTGAATTTGTTTTTATCCTTGTTGCTTAGATGAGTTTCTTGTAGGCAGCATACAGTTGGATTTTCTTTTTTAATCCATTCTGCTACTCTCTGCCTTTTTATTGGTGAGTTTAATCCGTTTACATTTAGTGTAATTATTGACACTTGTGAGTTCCCTATTGCCATTTTATAGATTGCTTTCTGTTAGTTTTGTGTCTTGTTTGATCCTTCTCTTTTGTTTTTCTATCTTTTGTTTTTTATTTTTGTTTTTTTTATCTTTTGTTTTTATTTGGTTGTATTCCATACACCTTTCCTCTGTTGCTATCTTTTTTAAATCATGTGCTTCTGTGGTGGTTTTTCAATGGTGGTTACCATTAAGTAATGAAAAGGCTTCCTACCCTGTTCATTGTAGTGCACTATCTTGTGAGTACTTTTGCACTCCTTTGTCCTTTGCTACTGTTAATCTCCATCCTTTCCCCCCCCTTTTTTTTGTTTTTGCTGTCACAGTTTAAATTTGGTTTTATTGTGCTCTTCTTGAAGCTTTTACTTGTGGTTTTGGATTTTTTTTTTTGTTCTTTTCATCTGATTGGAGAACCCCCTTTAGTAATTCCTGGAGTGGGGGTTTTCTGATGATAAATTCCCTCATCTTTTCTGTATCTGTGAATGTTTTTATTTCTCCTTCATATTTGAAGGATAGCTTTGATGGGTATAGTATTCGTGGCTGAAAGTTCCTCTCTTTCAGGACTTTAAATATTGGGGTGCACTGTCTTCTACCTTGTAGAGTTTCTGCGGAGAAATCTGATGATATTCTAATGGGCCTTCCTTTATATGTTGTATTATTCTTTTCCCTGGCTGCCTTGAGAATTTTTTCTTTGTCATTGGTTTGTGCCAATTTCATTATGATGTGCCTTGATGTAGGTTTGTTGGGGTTAAGAAAACTTGGAGATCTGTTTGCTTCTTGAACTTGAGGCTTTAATTCTTTCCACAGGCTTGGGAAGTTCTCATCTATTATTTGTTTGAATATGTTCTCCATTCCATTTTCTCTCTCTTCTCCCTCTGATATACCTATAATTCTTATGTTATTCTTTTTGATGGAGTCAGATAATTCCTGTAGGGCTATCTCATTTTTTTTTTTTAATTTTTGAGTCTCTTTCTTCTTCTCTCTGTTGTGCCTTAAGTTGCTTGTCTTCTATTTCACGAATCCTACCTTCTATCTGGCCTGTTCTATTAGCTAAGCTTGTTACCTCATTTTTCATCTCGTGAATTGAGTTTTTCATCTCTGTTTGATTTGTTTTTATAGTTTCAATTTCCTTGGAAATATATTCTTTGTGTTCATTGAGTTGTTTTCTGAGCTCCCTAAATTGCCTTTCTGTGTTTTCTTGTATATCTCTGAGTATTTTTAGGATTTCTATTTTAAATTCTCTGTCATTTAGTTCCAAGGTTTCCAATATATTAAATTTCTTCTCCATAGATTTTTCCTTATCTATCTGTTACCTTTCTGTCTTTTGTATCCATGATATTCGATTTTCTCTTCCTTAATGGCATCTGAGGGTGGTTTTGTTGATAGTATTAATGAGAATTAATAAAGAATAAAAAGTTAAAACAATAAAAATAAAAAATAGAAAAGAATTTTAAAAAATATTAAAAATTAAAAAAAATATTTCACCCCCCCCCCTTTTTTCCTCTCCTCTCCTCTCCTCTTCCCTCCTTCTTGAGAAAATCTTGTGGTGAACTGTGAATTATATTGTGCTAAATAGAACAAACAATTCCTATAATGGAGGGCCTGAGTTTGGGAGAAGTAATAACGGGGCAAAAAAAGGGTGTATGGACCCGTAAAATGCAAATAAGTCCTTGTTGCACCTGGATTATAACTGCCAGTCATCAGTCAGTATTTAAAAGGGCAGTCCTCCTTGTGGGAAATGATGTGTTGGTTGCAGTAAAAAAATAAAAATAAACAAAAATTCACACAACTGCAACAAATAAGAAGCAAGGAAGAATTTAAGAAGTCAGTACACAGAGAAACTTTGGTTTAAAGTTGTCTTAATTCAGAGAGATAACAAATGCCCACTAATAAAGAACCACACACCCAGAACCATCTTATAATGTGATCCAAAGTCTAACAGAAACTTGTAAGTGGAAACTTCAACAATTATGACAAGTTATGAACTTTCACGTTTTCTCATAAAAAGTCTTTAAATTTGATAATACAGTGATTTTTAAAAATTCCATGCTCACTTGCTCTGGAGAATTGGGTTCCTATTCTGCCTAAGCTGTTTATTAGCAATGTGACTGTGGGCATCCTGGCTGAGCAGCTCAGTTGGTTAGAGCATCACCCAGTTGGCCAAGGCTGCAGGTTTGATCCCCGGCAGGGCACATACAAGAATTAACCAAGGAATGCATAATGAAGTGGAACAACAAATCAGTTTTTCTCTCCCTTTTTCAAAAATCAATCAATAATTTTTTTTTAAATTTGGGCAATTTCTGCCCTCTTGGACCTTATTCCTTAAAACATTCCCATTCTCATTTCCCTGACCAACTAGAAACTTATGGAGAAGAGTTTAATATGAAATAATTAAAGATTTAGATTTCCCTTTAGAAAATCCCATTTCAGAGTATCAGAAACATGTAGAATTACTGAGGCTGTTGCTCAGGACAGTGAAAATCAATACTAGCTTTGCATTCTAAAAAATATTTTCTGATATTTTCACCGGAAGGGGTCCCAGAGCAGATCTTTCTTGGGCCAGCCAGTAATGTGTCGGTTCTTGACTTCATGCAAGAAAGATTTCAAAATGTGAGTTCAGATGAGTTTGGGGGTACATTAATTAAAGCTGGGGACAGTGAAACAAGGAAGGTCTTAAAATAGAAGAAGCTACAGGAGAGAGTCTAGGTCAGGGGTAGTCAACCTTTTTGTACCTACCGCCCACTTTTGTATCTCTGTTAGTAGTAAAATTTTCTAACCACCCACTGGTTCCACAGTAATGGTGACTTATAAAGTAGGAAAGTAACTTTACTTTATGAAATTTATAAAGCAGAGTTATAGCAAGTTAAAGCATATAATAATAATTACTTACCAAGTACTTTATGTCAGATTTTCACTAAGTTTGGCAAAATAAACCTTTTAAAACAACTTACTATAGTTAAATCTTTTTATTTATACTTTGGTTGCTCTGCTACCACCCACCATGAAAGCTAGAGCACCCCCTAGTGGGCGGTACGGACCAGGTTGACGACCACTGGTCTAGGTGGTGCTCTGCTTTGGCTCTCTAAAAATATTGTAGGAAATTAGACAGCCAAGACAGGGCTGCTTTCAGCTCACTGGAAAGTCAGAGAAAGAGGGTTTGGAGACAGTTCAGGAGTAGGCCAAGGATGAGCTGCTGCTGCCCACTGCTCCTCTTGCTGCAAGTCTTAGAGTTTAGGAGAAAGAAAGTAAAAAGTTCATGCTGGGGAATAGACATGGGCGTGCTCCCGACAGAGCCTGCACTGGCATCCTTTGTCTTGAGGGTTTTTTGTTTTTGTTTTTGTTTTTGTTTTTTGCATTTTTCTGAAGCTGGAAACGGGGATGCAGTCAGACAGACTCCTGCCTGCGCCCGACCAGGATCCACCCGGCATGCCCACCAGGGGCAATGCTCTGCCCATCTGGGGTGTCGGTCTGCCGCAATCAGAGCCATTCTAGCTCCTGAGGCAGAGGCCACAGAGCCATCCTCAGTGCCCGGGCAAACTTTTGCTCCAAAGGAGCCTTGGCTGTAGGAGGGGAAGAGAGAGACAGAGAGGAAGGAGAGGGGGAGGGGTGGAGAAGCAGATGGGCGTTGTTCCTGTGTGCCCTGGCCGGGAATCGAACCTGGGACTCCTGCTCGCCAGGCCAACGCTCTGCCACTGAGCTAACCAGCCAGGGCCGTCTTGAGGGTTTTTATCTTTCTTCCGCAGGCAGAATCTTAGGAAAGAGTTTCAGCAAAATATTCATCAGCTTTCCAGGTGCATTTGTAATATGCTGATGCATCCAAAGGAGCGTATGGGGGAGTTTGAGATTATTTTCTGGTCAGCTTCACTGCTTTACTTTAATCTTGGGTGCGTCTGGCTCTAATCAGGTTTTTATTTTTTCTCCTGATTTCATCTGTCCTTGGATTTGGCTGGCAAAAATGGCATTAATTGAGTGTCTGTACTCTCTCTCTGACCAGGATAATTTAAGCTATTTATTCTCTGGCTGGGGAGGAGAGGTATAAACCACTTGTTCTCAAGTGTCCTTGGTCAGGGAAGAAAAGATCTTGTGATTCACTAGCTGCCTGTAAACTGGTCAAATTGTTTGGTCTGTTTATCTTGTCTCAGTTTCCCCATTCCACTTGCTAAGGAATTTTCCTAGCTTTTCCTGTCTTGCCTCGATATCACGTCATGAGTTATGATCCAGTTTCCGGTCTCTTCCTCCAGCCTGGTTTTCGTCCTCCACTTCCATGTGGAATGACATAGAGGCCTTTGGGGGACAAATTTATGGAGTCTGCCACAGTGTTCAAATCATGATCTACAAAAGAACATCAAGATTTTTCTGCTAAGTTTTTGCCTTTTTCAGGAAGGACAGCTGAGGATCTCAGAAATTAAATGACATCCCTAAAGTCAGACAACTATAAAACTGAAACCAGAACTTGGTTTCCCTAAATCCTTGGTTAGAATTATAGCCTCTATATAATTTTGTTTATTCTTCTTGAATAATTCTAAAGAAATAAAATATATATGAATATTTTACTCTTGAGACAAAAAACAATCACTATAAACCCTTATATATCGTTTAGTTGTACTACCCTTAAAGAAATACAAGTAACTTTGTTTCTTTTTACAATGATTTAATTTTGATATAACACTAAAACACAGCATTTTTGGGAGATTTTCAAATTTTTCCCAATAGAGTAAATTGTCAAGAATGTCCATTAAAAATGCATATGTAATAAAAGTATATAATAGTATAAAACTAGAAATTAATGATTCTTACACCCATGTGTTGAAGGTTGGGTTTGCTACACTTATTAATGCAATAGATTTGCAAAGTTAATATTTTAAATCATAGTTTTAAAATAGTATTTAATTTGGTTACTTCTCTGGTCAACTAATTCTCAGGGACTTGAGAAACAAAGGTGTAAAAACATAAAAATGTTATGTGAGTTGGATCTATATTTAAATTTTTTGGAAGTATTAGTTTTTATAGTAAATTAAGATTTCTACATTTAGGTTGCCTAATGTTTTGAAGGAATAATGAAAAACAGCACTCTGGAATGGGATACACTTTGAACTTACTTGGAAAACACATTTAAACTGTAGGCTTGCTTTTTAGATTCGGTTACAGCAACTCATGAAAACAAGTCAGGTTCTGTTTTATATTCATTTTTCTTCGTATCACTTGCTCATTAGAAAGGCTGCTTAGTTAGCAGCTGGTAGGGCTCATGCACTATCAGTCAACCTCAGAGCTAGTGGGAGGGTTGGCAAAGACTGTTTCTGTGAAAATGCAAGGTTTTTTTGTTTTGTTTTGTTTTAGTATGTGTGTAGTTTGGCAAGCAATACAGAGAAAAGTCTTATGTTGATGAATTTGGAAAGTCTAAATAGTATAGTTAAGTAATGCAGTTGTTTTAAATGTAAAATTGTTCAAGTAGTTTAAAAATATAAGTACTGTCTTAGGGCTGTCTTTAATTTTAAACTATAAGGTTTTGTTTGTTTGTAAAAGACATACATGTAGACTTGCAAAAAGTTATAAAATCACCTTCAGATTTTTTAGTGTTGATGACTCATCATCTCACTTGGAAAAAAACCCCCTGGATGGCTATTAAAACTCAAACCATGTTGTAGGAGAAGAACCAGATGGTTCAGGCCTTTTGGATTAAATTACTTAGAATTGCTAAACAAAAGAGTATTCTCAATGACTTTTTTAATCCATGTTTTGATAGCCTTAGGGGTCAGTCTGACCTCAATTCAACGAAGCAGTGGTTCCAGGTTTCATAGGCATATGCTGTGTGAGCTTCAGATAGGGAAGGTTCCAAAGCCACATTGTTCTGTCAAGGAACTGCGTTTGTGTTGGCTTAACTTGCGGTGTGGGTGAAAAAGCAGATGAAGCAAAATATGTAAAAATTACTTTAGGATCAGCTTATTTTTGGTAGAAGATTGCTCTGCCTGCAGACCTTGCTTTCATCATGTCAGTAATCACCAATGCTATCTAAACTAAGTAGTTTACAAAAGATTGTGCTATAAAGTTTTAACGACTTTTAAATTGTATAGAATGTTACATTAATTTTCAACAGAAGCCACCCTTGCAAAATGATGTGGCCATTTGTAGAATGAAACACTGCACCCCCAGGAAGAGGCAGCTACAGGGAAATTAAGAGAGTGTGCTCTGGAGTGTGGGTGGCTGACTGTGTCACAAGCTGCCTGACCTTGGGCCTGTTGCTTAATCTTATTGTTTCTAAACTGTATTATTTGTAATGGGATAATAATAATATCTCTTTCATTTGCTATTGTGAGGATTAACTGAATTAATACATATAAAGTGCTTAGAACAATGCTCAGTGATTTCTCAGTAGAAGTCACTATTATTCACATGTTGAATTCAGATGACTGAATGGTGAAGCCACTAGGTGGGAAGACTTGAGGGCTGGCTTCTAAACTCAGCCCTGCTGGCTTGCTGATGTCCCACAGGACATCTAACATCTGTCACACCACTTTAATGACTTTGAAACCCTTAGCAAAGAGAATGCACTAGTACTTTCTTTTGGAAAATGAGAGGAGGTGGGTTATATGGGCTCTAGGATCATTTCTAGCTTTTAACATTTCTAAATCTTGGATGGAAACAGCATCCAGCCGAAGAAAATATCAAGAGTGACTGCAGAGGACCCTAGAGGGCTTTGCTCATGTTCTTGTCCCCGTTGTAACTTGTTTGCATTTCACTGTTAGCCTGTCTAGGTCTTTCTCTTTCTTTATGTCTCAGCTTAAATGCCACCCATCAAAGTGACCTCTCTTAACTACCCAATCTAAAATTAATTTCTGTTATAATGCCTGGTTCTTTTTCTTCATAGCACTTCTCATTGTAAATAGCTATTAATTTTTTTTTTAAGTAAGAGGAGGGGAGATAATGAGACAGATTGCATGCACCCCGACCAGGATCCATCTGGCAATCCCCATTTGGGGCTGATGCTTAATTGAGCTATTCTTAATGCCCGAAGCTGACACTCAGACCAAGTGATCCATCCTTAGTACCTGGGCCAACACTTGAACCAATAGAGACACTGGCTGTGGGAGAGGAAGAGGAGCAGAATGGGGAATGAGATAGTGGGGGAGAAGCAGATTGTTGCTTCTCCTGTCTGTGTGCCCTGACCAGGAATCGAAGCTGAAATATCCATACACCAGACTGATGCTCTGTCCACTAAGCCAACTGGCCAGAGCCAAAAGCTATTAATTTTTAATAACATTCTTGTTTTTTATCTGCCTCACTCCTAACTTATATGTTCTTTGGGTTCAGAAATTACATCTGTTTTAGTCACTTTTTGATCCTCAGCACCTAAGAGATTGGCACAAGCAGGCACTCAATCAAGATTTTGTTTGATTTATTTATTGGATGCCAATAATGGATGAGGCTCTGTTATTTTTTTTATTGAACTCTTTTTTTATTTATATAATTAAGTTTAACAGGGTGACATTGGTCAATCACAGTACATAGATTTAGAGAAAACATCTCCACATCGTTTGAACAGTTGATTATGCTGTATACCCATCACTCAAAGTCAAATCATCCTCTGTCTCCCTATATTTTGTTTCTCTTTAAGCCCCTCCTCACCCCCCATCTCTCTACCCTTCCCCTCCCCCTGGTAACCACTGCACTCCTGTCTATGTCCATGAGTCTCAACTTTGTGCCCCACCTATGTATGGAATCATACAGTCCTTAGCTTTCTCTGATTTGCTTATTTCACTCAGTATAATGTTATCGAGGTCCATCCATGTTCTTGTAAATGATACTAGTTCATCATTTCTTACGCTGAGTAGTATTCCATTGTATATATGTACCACATCTTCTTGATCCAATCCTCTATTGAAGGGCATTTTGGCTGTTTCCATGTCTTGGCCACCATGAACAATGCTGCAATGAACATGGGGCTGCATGTGTCTTTACGTACCCATGTTTTCAAGTTTTGTGGGTATACACCCAGTAGAAGGATTGCTGGGTCATATGGTAGTTCTATTCTTAATTTTTTGAGGAACTACTATACTTTCTTCCATAATGGTTGCACTAATTTACATTCCTAGCAACAGTGAATGAGGGTTCCTTTTTCTCCACAGCCTCTCCAGCACTTGTTATTACCTGTTTTGTTGATAATAGCTAATCTAACAGGTGTGAGGTAGTATCTCATTATAATTTTGATTTGCATTTCTTGAATAGTTAGTGATGATGAGCATTTTTTCATATCTCTGTTGGCCATTTGTAATTCTTTTTGAGAGAAGTGTCTGTTCATGTCCTCTTCCCATTTTTTTTATTGGATTGTTTGTTTGTTGCTGAGTTTTATGAGTTCTTTATATATTTTAGGTATTAGTCTCTTATCTGAGCTGTTGTTTGAAAATATCATCTCCCATTTATTTGGTTGCCTATTTGTTTTGTTGACAGTTTCTTTTGTTGTGCAGAAGCTTCTTAGTCTGATGTAGTCCCATTCATTTATCTTTGCCTTCACTTCCCTTGCTTTTGGAGCCAAATTCATAAAATATTCTTTATGGCCAACGTCCATGAGTTTAGTACCTATGTTTTATTCTATGTAATTTATTGTTTCAGATATTATATTTAGTTCTTTGATCCATTTTGCATTAATTTTTTCACAAGGAGATAAACTGTAGTCAAGTTTCATTCTTTTGCATGTGACCGCCATTTCTCTGACATGACTGAGGCTCTGTTTTAAGTATTGGGGGAATAGCAGTGGATTACACAGATATTTTGCCTCTATGGGGCTTATATTTTAGTGTGAAGAATTAGATAGTAAACAAGGAAACAAATACACAAGAACATGTCATACAGAATTAAATGCTGTGAAGAACAGAATTCAGACTAAAAGATGAACACCCTTACCAAATGGAACAGCAAAAGCAGAGGCAATGTAAGCAAAAATATATAAATTGTTCCTTGTTCAATAAAGAAATCTTTTGTACTAATTAAGTTTCTTGACTGTCATGGAAAATGTGCTTCTTATTTTTCTTTTAATTTGCAGATATTAATATGCTCCATAAAAGCATTATGCAAATTAAAAACAAAATAGTGGGAATAGATTAAATTAAAAAGCTTCACACAGCAAAGGAAATCATCAAATAAAATGAAAAGGCAACCTACCAAATGTGAGAAAATATTTTCAAATCAGATATCTGATAAGGGGTTATATCTAAAATATATAAAGAAATCTTACAACTCAATAGTGAAAAATTCAAAACAATTTAATTAAAAAATAGGCAGAGGATCTGAAGAGACATTTCTCCAAAGAAGATACACAGAACTCCAATAGACACATGAAAAGATGCTCAACATTGGTGATCAGCAAGAAAATGCCAATTAAAACCACAACGAGCCTGACCAGGTGATGACGCAGTGGATAGAACATTGGACTAGGATGCGGAGGACCCAGGTTCGAGACCCCGAGGTCACCAGCTTGAGCATGGGCTCATCTGGCTTGAGCAAAAAATTCTCACCAGCTTGGACCCAAGGTTGCTGAATCGAGCCAGGGGTTACTCGGTCTGCTGAAGGCCCGCGGTCAAGGCACATATGAGAAAGCAATCAACGAACAACTAAGTTGTCACAATGAAAAACTGATGATTGATACTTCTCATCTCTTTCTGTTCCTGTCTGTCTGTCCCTATCTATCCCTCTCTCTGACTCTCTCTCTCTGTCCCTGTAAAAACAAACAAACAAACAAACAAACAAACAGACAACAAAACCACAATGAGATCAACTCACACCTGTCAGAAAGGCTATCATCAAAAAGACAGCAAATAAGTGTTGGTGAGGATGTGAAAAAAAAGGGAACTCTATGCATTGCTGGTGAGAATGTAAATTGGTGTAGCCTTTATGGAAACAGTATGGAGTTTCCTCAAAAAGTTAAAAGTAAAACTACCATATTATCCAGCATTACCACTTCTGGGTAGCCATCTGAAGGAAATAAAAACACCAACTTGAAAAGATACATGCACTCCAATGTCCATTGCAGCATCATTTACAATAGCCAAGATTTGGAAGCAACCTAAATGCTGGATGAATGGATAAAGAAGATGTGGAATATATACACAATGGAATATTATTCAGTCATAAAAAGAAGGAAATTTTGCCATTAGTGGCAATATGAATGGATCTTGAGGGCATTATGCTAAATAAAATAAGAGAGAATGAAAAATACCATATGATCTTACTTATACATGGAATCAAAACAGAAACAAAACCCCCCACAAAAACTGAACTCATAGATACACAGAAAACAATTGGGAATTGCCAGAGGTTGGGGGTGGAGGGTTAGAAGGGTAGATAAAATTGGTAAAGAAAGTCAAAAGGTACAAACTCCTAGTTATAAAATGTGTAAGTCATGGAGTTGTAATGTATAGCATGGTGATGATAGTTAATACTGTATTATATGATATATTGGAAAGTTACTAAGAGAGTAGACCTTAGAAGTTCTCATCAAAGGAAAAAACTCCTTGCAATTATGTGTGGTCATGGGTAATAATTAGACTTATTGTGGTGATCATTTTGCAATATATACAAAAATTGAAACACTGTGTTGTATGCCTGAAACTTGTATAATGTTAAATGCTAATTATACTTCAATCTAAAAAAAAGAGTGACTGGGTGTACTAGACAGAGCTGTAAGGGAAGGCTTCTCTCTGTGAATATTTGTTGAAAGACTTGAAAGAAAAATAAAGCCAGAAAAATGGGAGAAACATTTCAGTGTATTTGAGTAGCTTAGTTTGGCTGGAATGGAAGATTAATGTTGCATATAAAATCGAAGTGGTCAGTGGGACTACATTGTTGAGGCCTGCAGTGTCCACTGATGAACTGGGCAGTGACATGATGGCTTACTTAGAAAGCTGTTCTTTCCCCTTCATATGTCTTCCCTCTCCTACCCCTGCCTTGCTTGGGTCGAGGGTCTTAGGTAAAGTCTGGGGGCAGAAGAGGTCGTTCTTTAGAATGAGCACTAGGATAGCATCGGTGGGAATGGAAAGGGAAAGACCCATGTGAACACCAAAGCTGAATGCTGGAACCATAGTGAAAGGGTGAGTGAAGAGGCCCATAGGATGGCATTAAGCCAAGGTGACTAGAAGCTCAGGAGTAATAAGTCAGGAGCAGAGCCAGGTTCTTTATTGATCTTAAATGCATGACTCATACCACTTACCACCTTTCCTAACTCATGCTTCCTGTCTTGCCAAGTGTTTTTATTTCCATACCATACAATGTTCCATTGACATGGGTGGTTGAGTCTATTTCATTTTAGCAGTTTACCATCTGTTTCAGATGGCTTGTGATCTGCGTTGAAGCAATTTACCAATTAACTCAAGAGTCTGTGTTTTTTTTTTTTTAGCTTATGCCTTTTTTAAAAAAAATTTTTTTATTTATTTAGAGAGAGAGAGAGAGAGAGAGAGAGAGAGAGAGAGAGAGAAAGGGGGGGAGGAACAGGAAGCATCAACTCCCATATGTGCCTTGACCAGACAAGTGCAGGGTTTTGAACCAGCGATCTCAGCATTCCAGGTCGATGCTTTATCCACTGCACCACTACAGGTCAGGCAAGAGTCTGTGTATCATGTTCAGAAGACAACTCTCCTTTTACTGTACTACAAGATAAAATTAATTAGGATAGGGCACTTCCTTCCCTGTGCCTTCTTTGGCCCCATCATTTTTAGTTTCTTCTATTGACTTACTCCCTCAAGTCCATAAATGTATTCAACTCATTTTATTACTTTAAGACATTTCTCAATGTTTTTTCTCTCTTGAGTTAATATTATATTTTTCCTCCCTATATGTGTTGTCAGATTCTCTACTCTTATCTCCTACTTGCCCACTGAGAACCTTGGAAACTTTAAAAAAATGATTTTTAGTTGAATTTATTAGGGTGACACTAGTTAACATAATTAGAAAGGTTTCAGGTACCCAATTATACAACACATCTCTGTACACCATATTGTGAGTTCACCCTCCCAAGTAAAGTCTTTGTTCATCACCATTTATGCCCTCATACCCTCCTCCACTCCCCATCTCAGCAATCACCACATTGTTGTCTGTATCCATGAGTTGTTGTTTTTTTGTCCTTTTTTGCTTTATCCCTACACCTCCCTCACCCAGTTACCACCTCTACTCTGAAACTGCTTTTAAACAGTCTACTTGGATGTTCCAAATGCACAAGCTAACTCATCATTTCCAAAATAGAACCCATTGTTTTCTTCCACTAATTCTCTCTCCTCTATCCTGTTTCTAAATGAATGGCATTAATATCAACTTTACTGATCTAGCTAGAATTTGGAAATAATCTTTGATTTTTTTCTTTTATTCCCACACTGCATATCCTTTCCTTTTTAAACTTGTAATTTCTCTTATTTTGTCTTTTACATTCTCTCTGGAACTCATCTATCAGTGAAATTATTATCAAAGCTACTTTGTTGGGTCTTCCAGCATTTACTATTGACATTGACCTCCTCTCAATGAATTTTTCATTTGCCCACTCAGAGCTATCTTTCTAAAGTCACATTTATTCCTGTCACTTTTCTGCTTCAAATCTCTCCTTAACTCCATCAGTTTTAATATGTTCTTCATGTTCTAGTTTCTCACTATCTCTCAGCTTCATTCTCTATCATTTCCCCACAGGAATCCTTGGCTGTAGCCATGCTGAGCTACTCTTTTTTCCACAAATGCAAGGCACTCTCTCTAGCCATTATGCCCTCTCTGTATAGGGCTCCCTTTTCTCCTTTGACTGGCTCACTCCTTAGGAACAGCTTGGTCATTATCTTTTCCAGTAGGACTACCTTTGATCTTCTCTCTTTTCCCTAGGTCTTGGTTAGTTACCCTGCATATATTAGTTACCTCTGAAGTGCTTTGTGTTATCTCTCATAATTGTCTATTTTCTGTTTTTGTCTTGTATTATAAGTTTCTTGAGGACAGGGACAGTGTCCTACATGCTTTGAATTTATAACACCTTGAAGCTCACTAAATATTGGATGCATGGCAAATTATTATTTTCCTTTCAGCCTCACCACTACAAACTTGGTCTCATTAAGTTTTCAGGAATCACCAGAGCCTAAGTTTCCAAGAATCACCAGAGCCAATTGCCAATGTTCAACTCTTATCTTCCTTTTTCTTTCTGTAACATTTGACCATGCTTTTTGCTTGAAATGCTATTTTTGTGCTTCTATGGCATGACATTTCCTGGTTGTTTCCTTGGGAAATTTATTCTCTGTCCTCATGATAAGTTTCTCACCCTTTTCTCATTCTCAAGCTCTTTGACAGCACCTTTGGATGTTGGCCTTGGCTCTCTCCCTTTACTCTACACTCTCACTAGATCTTGACAGTCACAGTCAGGCATTCAACCATCATTGTATGTTGTTGGCATCAATTTGCATGTACTTATACTAAAAATTTATCCATTGTTTATGTAAGATTCAAATTGAATTGGACATCTTGTATTGTATGTAGCAACCCAAATCCAAGTAGAACTGGAAAATGGTGTGGAGTTACATCTATCTTTAAACTAGGATAACTATGGACAAATAGAAGGATTCTTATTAGAATTAAAATAAAATATTTTGCATAAAAGAAGTGCACAATAAACATAAATTCTCTTTATACCTCCACCCAACACATTTTTCCCTCACAAGACCAACCGGCACTACTTTTTGTGAGCAGGCCTTCCTTTCAAATGGCCAAATCTTGGTCTGTTTGGGTGTAATGAATTCTCTGACCTCACCCTGATGACTCTCTATGACTTCACCATATCAAATGTGTTTGTGGGGACCTGAAGAAGGCAGTGGAGTAGGCAGATGCACAGACTCCCAGCTTACACCACCAAACTGGATTACAAACTAATTTAGGAATGATCAGCATGAAAAACCAACTCTGGACTACAAGAACAGCTCTCAAAAACCAAGGAGCAGGCCCTGGCTGGTTGGCTCAGCGGTAGAGCGTCGGCCTGGCATGCGGGGGACCCGGGTTCGATTCCTGGCCAGGACACATAGGAGAAGCGCCCATTTGCTTCTCCACCCCTCTCCCTCTCCTTCCTCTCTCTCTCTTCCCCTCCCGCAGCCAAGGCTCCATTGGAGCAAAGATGGCCCGGGCGCTGGGGATGGCTCCTTGGCCTCTGCCCCAGGCGCTAAAGTGGCTCTGGTTGCGGCAGAGTGACGCCCCGAGGGGCAGAGCATCGCCCCCTGGTGGGCAGAGCATTGCCCCTGGTGGGCATGCTGGGTGGATCCTGGTCGGGTGCATGTGGGAGTCTGTCTGTCTCTCCCCGTTTCCAGTTTCAGAAAAATACAAAAAAAAACAACAACCAAGGAGCAAAAAAGAAGCCACAACAAATCTGGTAGGGAGTGCCTGAATCTCCCCTGCTTACAGGAACAGAGGGGGGTTGAGGCTGGAAAAGAGCAGAAAATACTGGTCACAGCCACTTGCCTGGTGACCAGGGAACGAGGTGAAAGGGCCAGCTTATCTTCCAAAAAGAAAGGGGAGAGAGAGAGACAGACAGTGAAGGGCAGAGGAATGCAGGGGACGACCTGAGAAGCTGACTCATCCAGTGCTGGAGGTGGCCATAGCTAGGAGAGAGGCTGATCCTTCCACAAAACAAAAGACTAAAGTGCTTCCGGGTCACAGATCTCCAGACATCTCTCAAGCTCCAATCAGTGCAACAAGACACAGCTAAAAACAAGAAGTGGGGAGGAGGGGCAATAACTCAGGTCTCCATGGAGATCTGAGATACACCTCCCCCTACTGAGGCTGAGAAAACACCCTGCCACTAGAGAGAGAAACTGGCAGAAGAGGCCTTCAGAGTCTCAGGTTACACCCATGGCATTCCTGGATATAGTTTCAAATAAGCCCTCTACTGAAATCAGTAAACAAGACTATCACCTGTTAAGAAAACAAACAAATCAAGACTTCAAAGTGGCCCAAATCCGAAAGTTGATTAAAATAATAGCTGATACCAACCCAAGAAGAACTAGAAATAACACAATTGAAAACTGGAGGCAGACAACACTAAGCCTAGACTCAACCAGCTCTACAAACAAAATACCCAAACACACAGACATAATGAGAAGACAAAGAAGTGCAATCCAAATGAAACCACAAGAGAAACCTCCAGGAAATGAACTGAGTGATATGGAAATAACCAAACTTCTGGATGTGGAGTTCAAAATAATGATTGTAAGGATGCTTAGGGATCTTAGAACAACAATGGATGGTTACCTCGAACACCTAAATAAATAGCAAGTATAAAAAAGGATATTGAAATATTAAAAAAGAATCAGTCGGAGATGACAAGTACAATATCAGAAATGAAGACCACAATGGAAGGAATTAAAAACAGGATGGATGCAGCTGAGGATTGAATCAGCAAGTTGGAGGACAAGTTGAATGAAGGCATGAAAGCAGAAAGGAAAAAAGAAAAGAGACTTAAAAAGTCTGAGGAAACTCTTAGCTCTGTGACAACATGAAGAGAAATAACATCTGCATCATAGGGGTTCCTGAAGAGGAAGAGAAAGAACAAGGGAAAGAGACTTCCCTAAATTAATGCAGGAGAAACTCTCACAAGTTCAAGAAGCACAGAGAACTTCATTAAAGAGAAACCTAAAGAAACCTATACTAAGACACATCATAATTAAAATACCAAAACTAAGTGATAAAGAGAAAATATTAAAAGCTGTTAGAGAAAAAAAGGCTATCACCTACAAAGGAGCCCCATAAGGATGACATCAGACTTCTCAACAGAAACACTTGAGGCCAGAAGGGAATGGCAAGAAATATTCAAAGTAATGCAGAACAAGAACCTACAAACAAGACTACTTTATCCAGCAAGGCTATCATTTAAAATTGAAGGAGAAATAAAAAGCTTCCCAGACAAAAAAACTCAAGGAATTCATTACAACCAAACCAATGCTGCAGGAAATGTTAAAGGGCCTGTTGTAAACAGATCAAAGTGGGAAAATAATATAGCAAAAGTGGAATACAGCTTTAAAGAATAAAATGGCAATAAACAACTACATATCAATAATAACCTTAAATGTAAATGGATTAAATGATCCAATCAAAAGACATAGGATAGCTGCATGGATAAGAAAACAGGACCCGTACATATGCTGTCTACAACAGACACACCCTAAAACAAAAGATGCACAAAGACTGAAGGTAAAAGGATGGAAAAAAACATTTCATGCAAATGGAAATGAAAAAAAAGCTGGGGTAGCAATGCTTATATCAGACAAAATGGACTTTAAAACAAAGGATATAGTAAGAGATAAAGAAGGCCACTACATAATGATAAAGGGAGCATTCCAACAGGAAGATATAACTATTATAAATATCTACGCACCTAATAAAGGAGCACCTAAATATATAAAGCAGACTTTGATGGATATTAAGGGCGAGATCAACAGCAATACTATAATAGTAGGGGATTTC
The DNA here is from genome assembly GCF_036850995.1 of Saccopteryx leptura. Classification (NCBI taxonomy): domain Eukaryota; kingdom Metazoa; phylum Chordata; class Mammalia; order Chiroptera; family Emballonuridae; genus Saccopteryx; species Saccopteryx leptura. The sequence goes on from NC_089514.1 coordinate 44,344,863, forward strand.
AATACCCCACTAACATCACTAGATATATCCTCAAGAAAGAAAATTAACAAAGAAACAGCAGATTTAAAGGACACACTAGATCAACTCGATTTAACAGATATCTTCAGAACCTTTCACCCTAAAGCAGCAAAATATACATTCTTTTGCAGTGCTCATGGTACATTCTCTAGGATAGACCACATGTTAGGGCACAAAAGTGGTCTCAACAAATTTAAAAAGATTGAAATCATATCAAGTACTTTCTCTGATCACAATGGCATGAAACTAGTAATCAACCACAACTGAAAAACTCAAAAATTCTCAAACACATGGAAACTAAATAGCAGGTTGCTAAAAAATGAACGGATTAAAAATGAGATCAAAGAAGAAATAAAAAAATTCCTAGAAACAAAGGATAATGAGCATACAACAACTCAAAAGTTATGGGACACAGCAAAAGCAGTCCTGAGAGGGAAGTTCATAGCACTACAGGCACACTTTAAGAAGCTAGAAAAAGCTCAAATAAACAACTTAAACTTGCATCTAAAAGAACTAAAAAAAGAACAGCAAGTAAAGCCCAAATGTAGTAGAAGGAAAGAAATAATAAAGATCAGAGCAGAAATAAATGACATAGAGGCTAAAAAAACAATACAGAGGATCAATGAAACTAGGAGCTAGTTCTTTGAAAAGGTAAACAAGATCGATGAACCTTTAACTAGACTGATCAAGAAAAAGAGAGAGAAAGACTCAAATAAATAAAATTAGAAATGAGAGTGGAGAAATAACAACTGACACAACAGAAATACAAAATATTGTAAGAAAATACTATGAAGAACTGTATGCCAAAAAACTAGACAACCTAGATAAAATGGACAAATTCCTTGAAACATACAATCTTCCAAAAATCAATCTGGAAGAATCAGAAAACCTAAACAGACCAATTACATCAAATGAGATCGAAACAGTTATCAAAAAACTTCCATCAAAGAAAAGTCCTGGGCCTGATATTTTCACAAATGAATTCTACCAAATATTCAAAGAAGAAATAACTCCTATCCTTCTCAAGCTATTAATATTTCAAAAAATTCAAGAGGAAGGAATACTTCCAAACTCCTTTTATGAGGCAAGCATAATTCTGTTCCAAAACCAGGCAAAAACAACACAAAGAAAGAAAATTATAGGCCAGTATCTCTGATGAATATAGATGCTAAAATCCTCAACAAAATATTAGCAAACCAAATCCAACAATATATGAAAAAATTCATACACCATAATCAAGTGGGATTTTTTTCTGGAGAGGCAAGGCTCATACAATATTTGCAAATCAATCAATGTGATTCATCACATAAACAAAAGGAAGGAGAAAAACCACATGATAATTTCAATAGATGCAGAAAATCATTTGATAAAATCCAGCACCCATTCACAATCAAAACTCTCAGCAAAGTGGGAATACAGGGAACATACCTCAATATGATAAAAGCCATCTATGACAAACTCACAGCCAACATCATACTCAATGGGCAAAAATTAAAAGCAAGCCCCTTAAGCTTAGGAACAAGGCAGGGAGGGGTTCCCCTTTTACCACTCTTATTCAACATAGTCCTGGAAGTCCTAGTCAGAGCAATCAGACAAGAAGAAGAAATAAAAGGCTTTCAAGTTGGAAAAGAAGAAGTTAAACTATTATTTGCAGATGATATGATATTGTATATAGAAAACCCTAAAGTTTCAGTCAAAAAACTACTGGACCTGATAAAAGCAAAGTGGCATGATATAAAATTAATACACAGAAATCAGAGGCATTTTTTTTATACACCAACAATGAACAGTCAGAAAGAGATATTAAGGAAACAATTCTCTTCACTATTACAACCAAAAAAATTAAGGAGTAAATTTAACCAGGACACTAAAGACTTGTACTTGAAAAATTATAAAACATTGATAAAAGAAATCAAGTAAGACACAAATAAGTGGAAGCATATACTGTGCTCATGGTTAGGAAGAATAAACATCATTAAAATGTCTATATTACCCAAAGCAATTTATAAATTCAATGCAATACCAATTAAAATACCAATGACATACTTTAAAGATATAGATCACATATTCCAAAATTTTATATGGAACCAAAAAAGAACACGAGTAGCTAAAAAGAAGAATAAATTGGGAGGTATCACACTTCTGGATATCAAGTTATACTACAAGGGCATTGTACTCAAAACAGCCTGGTACTGGCATAAGAACAGGCATATAAATCAATGAAACAGAACAGACCCAGAAATAAACCCAAAGCTCTATGGACAACTGATATTTGACAAAGGAGGTAAGGGCATACAATGGAGTAAAGACAGCCTCTTTAATAAATGGTGTTGGGAAATTTGGACAGCTACCGCAAAAAAAAAAAAAAAAAATGAAACAACCACCAACTTACACCATTCACAAAAATAAACTCAAAATGGATAAAAGACTTAAATGTAAGTTGTGAAACCATAAGCATCTTAGAAGAAAACATAAACAGTAAGCTCTCCGACATCTCTCACAGCAATATATTTGCTGATTTATCTCCACAGGCAAGTGAAATAAAAGACAGGATAAACAAATAGGACTATATCAAACTGAAAAGCTTTTGCACAGCTAAAGACAATAAGAACAGAATAAAAAGACAAACTACACAATGGGAGAACATATTTGACAATACATCTGATAAGGGGTTAATAGCCAAAATTTATAAAGAACTTGTAAATCTCAATATCAGGAAGACAAACAATCCAATCAAAAAATGGGCACAAGAAATGAATAGACACTTCTCCAAAGAGGACATACAGATGGCCAATAGGCATATGAAAAAATGCTCAACATCATTAATCATTAGAGAAATGCAAATTAAAACCACAATGAGATATCACCTCACACCAGTCAGAATGGCACTCATCAATAAAACAACACAGAATAAGTGCTGGCGAGGATGTGGAGAAAAGGGAACCCTCCTGCACTGCTGGTGGGAATGCAGACTGGTGCAGCCACTTTGGAAAACAGTATGGAGATTCCTCAAAAAATTAAAAATGGAATTGCCCTTTGACCCAGCTATCCCACTTTTAGGAATATACCCTAAGAACACCATTGAACTGTTTCAAAAGGAGAAATGTATCCCCATGTTTATGGCAGCATTGTTCACAATAGTGAAGATCTGGAAACAGCTCAAGTGTTCGTCAAGTGTTTGTCAGTGGATGAGTGGATTAAAAAGCTTTGGTACATATATACTATGGAATACTCCTCAGCTATAAGAAATGATGACATCAGATCATTTACAATAACATGGATGGACCTTGATAATATTATACAAAGTGAAATAAGTAAATCAGAAAAAACTAAGAACTATATAAATCCATACATAGATGGGACATAAAATGAGACTCAGAGACATGGACAAGAATGTGATCGTAACAGGGGTGGGTGGGGGGGAGGGGGCGAGGAAGGAGAGAGAGGGGGTGGGGTGAGGGAGGGGCAAAAGAAAACCAGATAGAAGGTGATGGAAGACAATTTGACTTTGGGTGAGGGGTATGCAACATAATCAAATGTCAAAATAATCTGTAGATGTTTTCTCTGAACATATGTACCCTGATTTATCAATGTCACTGCATTAAAATTAATAATAAAGTAAAAAAAATAAAAAAATGTTTAGAGATAGAAAAAAAAGTGTTTGCAGGCACTTGGTGGGTGGCAGTTGGCCTTGGTGTACCATGAAACTTACTGAATGGCCGCATACCCAGCAGTGGTGCTGAGTTTGTATCAGTCTAGTGGACACCGCTGACCCCTACATGGTGGCTCACTGAGAACTTACTTCACATAACTCATATACCACCAGATGCTCTTTCAGTGACTGAGCCTAATGAGGAACTGGCGAGCCGGGGCTACACTCAGAATGCCTTGTGTGTCTTTTGCTGACTTTTTCCCATGCTTAGTGCTTTTGGAAACCAGCCTGGTGCACAGCTGGTCCCTATTATACACATCCAGGCCCAGCAGAGATAGCCACTTTGCAGCTCCAACTAGGTAGCCCAGAGCCAATCACTGGCAGTGCCTGATATTGACCTACTTCAGAGCCTCTCCCTGGAGGTCTCAGAACCAACACACCTGGTGGTGGAATTTAGAAAAACATCAAAGCATGAGCCATTTAGCTCCATGAGCAGTGTATCCAAAGAGAGATCTTGGCAAACACCAGACCCTCCTGCGGTGAACTTCACTATATGGGGTTAGCCCCTGCACAGCAGCCTGTACACTGTGGTCAGGGTCAATCCTTATAGTGTTGAAACGGTAATGACCGAAAACTTCTCTAACTTAGGGAATTAAAAAAAGACACACAAGTTTAGGGAGCATAGAGTCCCAAACAAGATGAACCCCAAGAGGTCCACACCAAGACACATAATAATTAAAATGGCAAAGGTTAAAGACAAAGAGAGAATCTTAAAAGCAGCACAAGAAAAACAGTTACCTCCAAGGGAGCTCCCATAAGACTGTCAGCTGATTTCTCAACAGAAATGTATCAGGACAGATGGGATTGACATAAAATATTTAAAGTGATGAAATGCAAAGACTTACAATCAAGACTATTTTACCCAGCAAGGCTATTATTTAAAATTGAAGGAGAGATAAAGAGTCTCTCAGAAAAGAAAAAGCTAGAGGAGTTCATTATAATCAAACCAGTATTACAAGAAATGTTAAAGGAACTTCTAAAGAAGAAAGGAAGAACAAAAAAGAACATAGTTATATGAAAAGATGCTCAATTTCTCATTAGAGAAATGCAAATTCAAACCACAGTGAGATATTACCTCACACCTGACAGAATGGCTATTACCAATAAATCAAAACACAAGTGTTGGCAAGGATGTGGAGAAAAGGGAACCCTTGTGCACTGTTAGTGGGAATGCAGATTTTTGCAGCCACTATGGAAAACAGTATGGGGTTTCCTAAAAAAATTAATGTAATTGTCTTTTGACCCAGTGATTCCACTTCTAGGTAAAAAAAAAAAAAAAAAAAAAAATCTCAATCACATGGAAATATTGGAGTTAAATGATAGAGAATTCAAAATTGGAGTTATGAAAATACTCAATGAGATGCAAGAAGACACCAATAGGTAACTTAATGAGCTCAGAAAACAAAACAAACACCTCAACAAGGAGAGTGAAACTTTAAAATCAGAGATGAAGAGCTCAATACATAAATTGAAAATTGAGGTAGCAAGTTTGGCTAATAGAACAAGCCAGATAGAGGAAAGAATCAGTAACATCAAAGATAGGCAACTAGAGATGCTACAGAGAGAATAGGAGAGAGAATCACAAATTAATAAAACTGAGAGAGCTGTACAAGAATTGTTTGACTCCATCAAAAGAGCAGTATAAGAAAAATATGTATATCAGAAGAAGAGAGGGGAATGAAGAGCCTATTGATGAGAAATAATTGATGAGAATTCCACAAGCCCATAGAAAGAGTTAGAGCCTCGAATCCAAGAAACAAAAAAGAAGGCTGAGTTACCTCAACCCAAACAGACCTTCTTCAAGGCACAGCATAATAAAGTTGTCAAAAATCAATGACAATGAAAGAATCCTCAAGATAGCAATAAAAAAGAAAAATATAACATATTAAGAAAAGCCCATTAAGTTATCATCAGACTTCTTAGCAGAAGCTCTATAAACAGAAGAGAGTGGACCCAAACATTCAAAGTACTGAAAGAGAGGATTTGGCAGCCAAGAATACTGTATCCATCAAAGTTAGCCTTCAAATATGAAAGAGAAGTAAAAATTTTGCAGACATACAGAAGCTGAGGAAATTTATTACCAGAAAATACCCACTGCAGGAAATACTCAAGGGGGCTATTTAAACGAAAACAAAGAACAAAACAAATCAAAACTACAAGTAACAGCTCCAGCAAGGTCACAATAAAAACAAGGATAATCTGTGACAACAACAACATAAAAGGGGAGAGGATAAAGATCTGCAGTAGCAAAGGAGGATGGAATGCAGGAGCACTCAAAAGACAAAGGAAGCCCTGGCCGGTTGGCTCAGTGGTAGAGCGTCGGCCTGGCATGCAGGAGTCCCGGGTTTGATTCCCAGCCAGGGCACACAGGAGAGGCGCCCATCTGCTTCTCCACCCCTCCCCATCTCCTTCCTTTCTGTCTTTCTCTTCCCCTCCCGCAGCCAGGGCTCCATTGGAGCAAAGTTAGCCCGGGCACTGAGGATGGCTCCATGGCCTCTGCCTCAGGTGCTAGAATGTCTCTGGTTGTGACAGAGTGACACCCTAGATGGGCAGAGCATCGCCCCCTGGTGGGCATGCTGGGTGGATCCTGGTTGGGAGCATGTGGGAGTCTGTCTGACTGCCTCCCCATTTCCAACTTCAGAAAAATGCAAAAAAAAAAAAAAAAAAAAGACAAAGGAGTCTTGCACATATGAATATTTTTCTCTTAATAACCTAATGGTAACCACCATGAAAAAGTCACCTCCGAAACACACAGCTTAAAAAAAGAAGCAACAGGGGAAAGAAATATAGAATATTACTAGACAAAACCAACTGACAGAAACAAAAAAGAGAAGAACTAAACAAAACACAGAGCTACCAAAAAACACAGCATAAAATGGCTATAGGAAATCCTCAAGTCTCAATAATTACCCTAAATGTAAATGGACTGAACTCACCAATAAAGAGGTGCAGTAGAAGATTGGATAAAAAAGCAAAACCAAACCATATGTTGCCTTTAAGAGACACATCTAAGCTGCAAGGACAAAAGTAGACTCAAAGTGAGAGGTTGGAAAACGATTCTTCAAGCAAATAATATCCAAAGGAAAGTGGGTATAGCCATACTCACATCTGACAACACTGAGTTCAAGACAACAAAAGTAACCAGAGACAAAGATGGGCATTTCATAGTGATAAAGGGGACACTGTATGAGAGGACATAACACTTTTCAATATGTATGCACCAAACCAGGGAGCTTCAAAATATATAAGACATCTACTAACTGATCTAAAAATAGAAACAGACAAAATCACAATCATACTTGGAGATTGCAACACATCATTGACAGCTTTAGATAGATCATCTAAAAAAACTCAATAAAGAAATATAGGCCTTAAGGATGGAATATGACACACTGGGCCATTGGCCATAATAGACATTTACAAGACATTTCCTCCCAAAACATCAGATTCTTTTCCAGTGTGCATGGAACATTCAGGAAGATTGACAGAGCACCAGGCATATTTTCTGACCATAAAGCTTTGAAGTTAGAATTCAACTGCAAAAAGGAAGTAAAGAAACCCACAAAAATGTGGAAATTAAACAACATACTTCTAAAAAATGATTGGGTCAAAGAAGAAATAAAAGCAGAGATCAAAAGATATATACAGACAAAAATGACAACACTACTTATCAAAATTTCTGGGATGCAGCGAAAGCGGTAATAAGAGGGAAGTTTATATCATTACAGGCTTATATCAAGAAATAAGAGAGATCTCAAGTAAACAACTTAACATCACACCTGAAGGAACTAGAAAAAGAAGAACAAAGGCAACCCAAAGTCAGCAGAAGAAAGAAAATAGTAAAAATTAGAGCAGAACTAAAAATAGAGAACAAAAAAACTGTAGAAAAAATTAATACAACAAAGAGCTGGTTCTTTGAATAGATCAATAAAATCAACAAACCACTGGCTAGACTCACTAAGGAAAAAAGAAGAAGGACTCATATAAATAAAATCCAAAATGAAAGAGGAGAAATTACCACAGACATCATAGATATACAAAGTATCATAGTAGAATATTATGAAAGATTCTATACCACCAAATTCAACAACCTAGCAGAAATGGATAAATTCCTAGAACTATACAATCTTTCTAGACTGAGTCTCGAAGAAATGGAAAACCTAGAGAGATCTATAAGCAGGGAGGAAATAGAAACAACTACCAAAAACCTCCCAAAAAATGAAAGTCCAGGACCAGATGGCTACACTAGTGAATTTTACAAAACATTCAGAGATTTGGGACCAAGCCTTCTCAGTCTTCCAAAAAATATAAGAAGCAATACTCCCCAACACATTTTATGAGGCGTACATAACCATGATACCAAAACCTGACAAGGACAACACAAAGAAACAGAACTACAGACCAATATCTCTAATGAATACAGATGCAAAAATCCTAAACAAAATACTAGCAAATCAAATACAGCAACTCATTAAAAATAAAAATACATTATTTCCAAGCTCCACAACTGTGAGAAATAAGTATCTGTTGTTTAAGACATCCAGTTTATGGTATTTTGTTATAGTAACCTGAGCTATATAATTTGTAGAGTCTAATTTAATGTTTTTGTCTTCAGATTTCTGATTTGTATAATGGGGATAGAGTTGATGTTAGCTATAATATTTGTAAATGAGTCCACCAACACTAAACATGACTAAATCAATACTAAATGCTCCTACTAGTGGACAGTAAATAGCAGAATGGCCCTGAGAGGTTTACTCTGACAGTTAAAAATACTTATGTCCAAGCTATCTAACAGTGACCTAAATTACTATTGAATGTTTAAATATATTCACATTCTAACAAAACTCTATTTTTAATTTCTGGGAATTGTGAAAACTGGCCCTTTTGAGGCAAATGTAGTGTTGCCAAAATGATCTTTGGGGAATTTTCATTTCTTGTCGCTAAATTTGGCTCTATTTGTTTTGATGAATGAGTATTTCTGGGCATGGGTAGCCCTCAGGACAAGGAAGACAAGAAGTATGTAGGGTTAAAAATTTGACTTGCCCCAAGGGATCTTGCTGATGCCATTGATGTAGCAGATTAAGTCCCATAAGAGCCACCACACCATCATGGGAATACTAGGGGATGGGGTGGTCTACAGCAGGATTGGCAAACTGGGAACTGTGGGACAAATCTGCCCTCCTCTTGTTTTTGTATGGACATCAAACTAAGAACAGTTCTTACATTTTCAAGTATAAAATGTAAAAAAACTGTTAAAAATGATTACTCACTTTGTCTGACCAGGTAGTCGCGCAGTGGATAGAGTGTCAGCCTGGGACGCTGAGGACCCAGGTTTGAAACCCCAAGGTCTCCTGCTTGAGTGTGGGCTCATCCAGCTTGAGTGCAGGCTTACCAGCTTGAGCATGGGATCATAGACATGACCCCATGATCACTGACTTGAGCCCAAGGTCTCTAGCTTGAGCAAAGGGTCACTGGCTGGGCTGGAGCTGCCCCCCAACCCCCATCAAGGAACATATGAGAAAGCAATTAATGAACAACTAGTGTGTCATAACTATGAGTTGATACTTCTCATCTATCTTCCTTCCTGTCTGTCTGTCCCTGTCTGTCTCTCCCTCTCTCTCGCATGCACGCACAGGCACAAATAAATGAATAAATAAATAAATAAATAAATAAATAAATACCATATTTTTTTGCTCCATAAGATGCACCTGATCATAAGATGCACCTAGGGTTTTAAGGAAGAAAATAAGAAAAAAATATTCTGAACCAAATGGTGTGTTAAAATATTTACTAAAATATATCACAATGTAAACTCAACAGTAGTATTAACAACCATTAGCACTGTTATTAACAAATGAGAAGAGATTTTAATGTTCAAATACTCTTCTAGTTGTCCGGGAACCTCAGGAACTCATCATCACTAGTGTCAGAATTTAAGAAGCTCAGTTGCTCACAATCACTGGTTTCACTTTCTTTGCTATTTTCATATATACCATCTTCAGTGCCATCTAAGGCATTGCTAATGCCACATTTTTTGAATGACCGTGCTATAGTTTCATTCTTCACTGACTGCCATGATGTTTTCACCCATCCACAAACTTGAGTAATAGTGGGTCTCTTCATTCTTCCAGTTGGTGTCAGATCATGATTACCAGCAGTTATCCATTTGTTCCACTCTTCTCGCATAAAGATTTTAAACAGTTTGCTGATGGAAACATTGAGGGTTGCAACTGGCTGGTAAGAGCCCCAGGAATTACAGCTAGATGAGTCTTCACTTCTTTAAATTTTTTTTGTGTGGTTTTGCTAATATATGCTCTAAACTGGTCAAGCACTAATAGGGCAGATTTTTTCAGAAGCCCTCTAGAATGGTTGGACCAAAATTTTTCCATCCACACTATTATTCCATTTTCATCCATCCATCCTTTCTCACGAACGCCCCCCCTCCCGATGCTGCACTAGGGAAAGTCCAGTTACTTTTTACTCTAATGTCACTACATAGGTAAACTACCTGGATTACAGCTGAAATAAACTGATGGAGATGAGCAGCAGTCTGCTTCGTCTGCTGCTGCTTTGCCTGTGCTTGCACTGGCTTCCCAGCTCACTGCACATGCCTTTCACCCTTGGGCCCTCCCCTATCTGCCAGCCAGCCAGCCAATGGAATGCTATTAGGCTGGCAGCAAGTGACCATCAGCACTTCACACAGAGCTCCAGCAGCTGCAGCTCAGCCCTCCACCACTGCAGCGTGCCTCTCACATCTGCCTTTGATGATGCTGGATGAATGCATCCACACAATGTCGCTTGCCTTCCCTCCTGTGCTGCATGCAGCTGTGGAAACCAGAACCAGGAGATCACTCAGCAGATGCGGGGGTTCCCCACGCCACTGTGGAGGGTATGATTTTGCTCCCGCTGGCGCTCATTCTACATATGTTTACCAGTGCAGCACCCCACAGCAGCTAAAAAAAAAAATGGACATTCACTCCATAAGACGCACAGGCATTTTCCTCTCCACTTTTTTTGGTGAAAAAAAATGTGTCTTTTGGAGAGAAAAATATGGTAAATAAACAAACAAATAAAGGAGTGAATAAATAAATGATTATTTACCCTTTGGTGAACCATTTGCTCAAAGAATTGAGGCTATTGTCACTTGGTGCACAAAGTATAAAATATTTACTATTTGTCCCTTTTCAGAAAAAGCTTGCTGACCCCTGTTTTAGAATTAGTAATCTGGAAATACTATAGTTTAGTGCAGATGATCCAGGAAATCAAAGTTGGTGAAAGCAAGATATCAAACAAATATCAATATGAATTCTGTCCTGGACCCTAGGTCACTTGCTCCCTACTTTGATGATCTATTGGGGAGTGGACAGCCAAGATCTTTGCTACTTAATAGGAATCATTCCCCTCTTCCTTGCTGGCAGAACCTTAGTTTGATTCAGGAATTCACTTTCCATGAACCTCAAGGGGAGGGTTTTCTTACCCCTAGCTTTACCCATCTATTTAGTTATAGATATTGAAACCATGGTATTAAATTTTGATGAAGTCTAATTTATTTTTTCCTTTGTTGCTCATGCTTTTGGTGTCATACCTAAAAATTTGTTGCCAAAACCAAGGATATGAAGACTTAATCTGTTTTCTTCTAAGAGTTTTATGGTTTTTTTACTCTTATATTTAGGTTGTTGATTCATTTTGAGTTAACTTTATATATGGTGTGAGGTAGGGGTCCAAATTCATTGTTTTGAATTTGGATACCTAGTTTTTCCAGCACCATTTGTTAAAGAGATTGTTTTTACCCTATTGAACAGTCTTAGCATCCTTGTCAAAAATTAACTGAGCATAGATGTACAGGTTTATTTCTGGACTCTAGAGCCATCCTCAGCGCCTGGGCCATCTTTGCTCCAATGGAGTCTTGGCTGTGGGAGGGGAAGAGAGAGACAGAGGAAGGAGAGGGGAAGGGCTGGAGAAGCAGATGGGCACCTCTCCTGTGCGCCCTGTCCAGGAATTGAACCCGGGACTCCTGCACGCCAGGCCGACGCTCTACCACTGAGCCAACCGGCCAGGGCCTGGACTCTCAATTCTACCACATTTGCTAGACCTTTATCCTTACACCATGCTGTTTTGATTACTGTAACTTTGTAGTAAGTTTTGAGATGGGAATTGTGAGTCCTCTAATTTTTTTCTCCTTTTTCAAACTGTTTTTTCTATTTGGGTCCCCTTGCAACTCCATGCAAATTTGAGAATTGGCTTTTTCATTTCTGAAAAAAAAAAAGAATCATTGAAATTTTAATAGGGATTGCATTGAATGTGTAGATCATTTTGGGTGATATTGACATCTTAATATTTTTCTTGTTAGTATTCTACTCATAAAAATTAGGGGATATTTCAAAATGAATATGAAGCGATAAATAACCCCTAATTTTTGTGAGCAGTATATTATCTATTCCTTAAAAATTTGATATAATACTCTTATAAAACTCTGTAAGCCCATGTTTGTTTGGTGTGTATTCATAGGCATATTTCAAATTCTGATTCAAGTCCTTTTGTTTTTATCGTTTTTATGTCTTCCAATGCATAGACATAATATATTTGTTCATTTAGGTCTTCAATTTCTATTAGTAATGCTTTTTTCCCCAGTATACTAACCCAACTTCTTAGTTAAGTTTATTCCTAGGTATTTTATTCAAAAGGTGAGGTTATTAAAATAAAATATTTAAGAAATGCAAAGAAATATAATATAATGAACATTGTGTAATCACCACCGAGTTTAAGAAATGAAGTTTAGTGCAGTCAAAGCCTCCCCAACAGTATTCTCTTCCTTCCCTCAGAAGTAATTGCTTATTACATTTTTTTAATTAATTGAATTTATTGGGATGGCATAAATTTAGTGTTTATCATTTTCTTACATAGTGTGGTAGGTACAATAATAGCTCCCCAAAGATATCCATGTCCTACTCCTCAGAACCTGTATGTTACTATAAGTGACAAAAAAGTCTTTGCAGACATAATCAAGATAAAAGTCTTGAGATGGTGAGATTATTTTTGATTATCTGAGTGGGTCCTTAATCACAAGGGTCCTTATAAGTGAAAGAGGGAAGCAAGATTTCTTTTCAAAGTCTAGATAAGCCCAGGATTTCCAGCTTTTATGACCTAGTGCAGGCATGGCCAACAGTTTTTGTCCTCAGGCCAGATTAGAAAGAAAAATTTTTTCACCAGCCGGATGAAATATTAAAATAAAAAAATGTTAAATACAAAAACTATTTGTTTAAGTAAACAAAATTTTATTATGTAATTTGTTTATGAATAAATCTGAGTGAAACAAATTTTAATATACAATATTATTTTAATAAAAATATAATTACATACTGTATAAATATCCAAACTATCGCAATCAATCGAAACAATATTTAATTAATAGAGTGAGCTTGAAAGGGTTCTATCACAAATAAAACAATTATTTTGTTTTACAAACAGCCTGGACACGTTTTCAGTTATCAACTGCAGCTATTGTCTATGCTACAATGCCACTTGATTCAGCACACTTGACCACAAAAATAACGAATTGTTTGACCTTGGGTGTGCACTGGCAAACTCCGCCTAAAAGAATGTGGGTTTCACATCACCACTAAACATCAAACAGTTCATATCGAGTACAGACGAGTACAAAAGTTGTAAATCTTTATAATGGAATTTTTTTTTAAAAAAATTAAAAAGTATCATGAATCCATTTGACCAATTATTGGAAGTTAACCCTAGATTAGTCACACATGGAATTCTTTTTGTGTATCACTATCTTCTTAAATATCTCGATTTCCAATAATCAAAGACACTTCTGCTTCTGAGTAGCTGAGATTTTTAAAGTAGTGGAGAATATTAAAAATTTAATCGCGGGCTGCATAAACTCATTACGCAGGCCGGATCTGGCCTGCGGGCCGTATGTTGGCCATGCCTGACCTAGGGATATCTCCAAAGTCCTAGGACACATTTCTCCTTCAAATGTAAATTTTTGGAGCCTGACTGTAAGGCTAGTAGTCGTGGCTATCGTGGCCATTCACATGCAGGTTCCCATTTGATTCGGCCAGATGGTAAAGAAACATTGGAGCCAAAAAATGGTAGTCCATTCCTTTATTAAAGTCTTGCACCAGCCAACGAGAAAATGCACAGGGCTCACAAAGCCACTGACACATTCTCCAGTTCCACAACCATGAGAATCCTCTCCAGCTTCTCCTAGAATCAAAGGCCCCACCAGACTTAGCAGAGCTCACAAAAGCCCCTCAGCTCTGGTTCCCCATCTGTACATACACCTTCTCCCTTCTCTGCACAAACTGGCTTCTTCCTCAGCACTCTGCATTCTTTCCCCTCCTTCTGCTCCTCTCTTGCCAACATGGCTTCTCCTTTCTTCTCCTTCTCTTCTCTGCCAAACATTAGCAAAACAATAGCCCTTCCCAAGCAGGAAGGTAATTTGCAATTTCACAGACCCACATATACCTGGTGCTGTCCAGCTCCCAATGCAAACTATAAGCGAGCAAACATAAAAACCACATTTTACAAACTTATTTGACCCACACTGACCCAGGGGACTAATCCATACTATACCCATTTGACATTTTTAGGGAGACAAGAAAAGTTTTGTTATCCTTTTGGATCAGAGACATAGACAATGGCTACAGATCTAATCCTCATAAATATGTGGGAAGCAGAATGTTTGAAGAGGAAGTGAAGACAAAACACACAGATTTCTTCATCTCCAGAGACCAGAGCTTTGTATTTAAGAACTGAGAAATCCAGGGGAGATTTATTTCCTCATGTTGATTTATCGACATTTGAGTTTTGATGTAATTTTTCATCACGATTGTAAATTTTTTAATTTCTCATACTTTCATGGCTATGTTATTAGATGCTTATATATGTTATATATGTCCAGCGAACTGTTTAAATTTTCTTAAATTATTATGTCATAACCCTCTTCATCATACAAGCTTAAAAAATCCACCTATAATATTATACTGAACAAGATGAACACAAATAAAAAGAAACAATAGCTCTGTTAATATCAGAGGGAAAAACATTAAAGCTAAAGCATTAGCTTTAGGATAATCTTTGTCCTCTAACCAGTGAATTTGCTAAATTTATTGTTACTGGACATACTTGTACTTCTTCTTCTCATTTCATTTTATACTATTTATCTTCCTTTTTATATGCTTCTGTTTTCTTCTTTTCTGCCTTTATTTAGTTTTAAAATCTACCTCCTCATCCCCATTTTCATGTTCTAGAAGATATCTATTCTATTTCTATTTACTAAGTAGTTTCTCTTAAATATTTTTAGAATATGCATTACCTTAATAAATCTTAAAGTAAATTAATATCTATATTTCTTTCTGAATAATTATCAGAATTTAGATTACTGTATCTAGTTTCAGAATGTTAGTGTTATCTAGTGTTTTGTTCCTCCTTGTTTTGTACCCCTACCTTAGTCATCATTATTATACTTTTGTATATGGTTAATAGTTTCACCCTTGTACTTGTTTGGTTTCTTTGCCTACCATTATTGTTTCCATTTCACTCTTCTCTTCTGATGCCAAAGTCTTAAGAAGTTTTTTTGTGATGGGTGTATTGGAGGCAAACTCTCTCAAACATTGTCTTAAAATGCCTTTACTTACTGCTCATCTTTGAGTTGTAATATACTTGCATATGGTATCTGAGATTGAGAAGTATTTCCTGCTTTCTGTCTTCTGTGAGTGCTAAGTGACATTCTTTAGTGGGTAATCTGTCTCTGGTTGTATTTAAGATTTTTCTTTGTTTTTGCTCTTTTGCAATTTCACTACAATGCCATGGTGTCTTTTGATTTTCCTGTTTGGGATTCTTTGTATCTTGAAACCAAGAATTGTTGCTTTTCATGAGTTCTAAAACATTTTTATCTGTGATGTTTTTTCGTTTTGCTTTGATTCCATTCTCTCTGTTCTCCACTTCTGGAAATTCTATAAGGATATATAGAATGTTGGAACTTTTCGTGTTATAAAAATGTGTCTTTTTACTTCTTTGTATATTCTATCTCTTTCTCTCTCTATGCCTATCATCGGTAATTTCTTTTAATATGTATTTCAGTTTGCTAATTATTAGCTAAGTTTCAACTGCTATATAACTTAACCATTGAGTTTTTAATTTCAATGATTATATTTTTAATTCCTATAGGTTTTATTTTGTTCCTTTATAAACCTGTCCAGTCCTTTTTCAACAACAGCTTTTCTCAATAATTTATTTTTGTACGTCTCTATCACCTTAATATTTTTACAATTACTATCTGTCAATTTTATTAATAAAGTTATTGTTTTTTTGTTGTTGATATTGTTGGATTTTTTTATTTTGTGTGTTTTGTAATTTTTATTTAGATCTTATTTGTTGGGGTTTAATCTATAGAAATCTCATAAGGCCTGGTTTGAGGATATCTCCTTAGAGAGAGCGCTTTTTATTTCTGCCAAATGTCCCACAGTTCTCCCAACTTGGAAGCTCCTTGCATTGTTAATGTATCTGTAAGGTCGGCTGAAGGAGGACACCCTAGTTCAGGCAAGAAAAGTTTATTAGGGGGTCATCTGCCGGGCTGACTTCTAAGGCGGACGTCAGCAAGTGGGGCTGACTCTTAAGGCGGAGGTCAGCGGCTGGTTCTCAAACTTGTAGGGTTAAATATGGGATTTGAGGGTGGGGGTTAGTAGTCATGAGGGGGGGGAGGATTAACCATAAGTAAGCTAGGGGACATTCCACACCTGGGTGAATCAATTCAGATGCCTGGGGGGAGGTGATCTGGAATGTCCAGTTTTTTAATGTCCCTTGTCTACTTAAGGGAGGAAGGGGTCATGGCCCCCGCCTGTAACCCTATCAGTATCAAATCCAATTATGGTAATAAATTCAAATTGATCCACAAATAATTAAAAATACAAATACCAATCCATATGATAGTTGGCTTGCTTACAAATTCTTTGGGATTTTTTTTTATCTAAGGCAAGTTATTTATTTATTTAATTTATTGTGTTGGCATGATTTCAAGTGTCCTACTCTATATAACACCCTGTACACACCCCATACCTCATGCAAGTCTCTTTCTACCCTCTCTCGCCCTCTCCCCCGACTTCTACCCTTCCCTCTGGCTGTTGCTACCTTGTCTGTATATATGTGATATGTACAGTATATATGTTTTTGGCTAATCCCTTCACCTTCTTTGATCCAGTCCCCTCTTCTGCCTTCCCTTTGATAGCTGTCCATCTGTTCCCTGTGACTCTGCCTCTGTTTCTAATTTATTCCTTAGTTTACTGTGTTCATTTGATTCCCCAAGGCAAGTTATCTTAGGTATGTGGAAGTTATATCAAATTCATATTTTTCAAAATTGTATATTTCTTTTCTTTGTGTTTAGATTTTCTTGTACCTCAATTTAAGAGATGTGATAATATGTAGTCAAGTTTGTCACTCCTGGATGTCATTGACACAAAACAGCTCGTTGTGGAATGATGTAAGTAGCTTCCTGAAGCTGTGTCTTTACTGTCTTGTGCCACTTAATGATGGGGACATGTTCTGAGAACCATGTCTTTAGTGGTTTTGTCATTGTGTGAACATCATAGAGTGAACTTACACAAACCTAGATGGTACAGCCCACTACCCACCCAGGCTGTATGGTATAGCCTGTTGTTTTTGGCCACACGCCTATACAGCATGTTACTATATAAAAGAGCATGAGATTAAATGAAGCACAAGAGAAAGTGATGCAGTGAAGAGATGTGGTAAATGAGAGATGCATGAGGCTGCCTCCTGGCACAGCACAGCGTACTGTTCTACAGCAAACTGAGAAAGAGTGCACTCTAAAATGATGACAGATAATACAGTAAATACCTAAACCAGTAATGCAGTCATTCATTGTCAAGTATTATGTACTGTACATAACTGTATGTGCTGTACTTTTATATGACTGGAGGCACAGCAGGTTTGTTTACACTAGCATCACTACAAATATATGACTAGGGCATTGTGCTACTATGTTACAATGGCTACAACATCACCAGGTGATAGGAATTTTTCAGTTCTGTTATAATCTTATGAGATCACTTCCATATATGCAGTCCATTGTTGACTGAAGTGTTGTTATGCAGCACATGACTATATTTTATTTCTTAAAGAATAGACTGATCTAAGCCAAATGTAATAGTGACCCCCTTCTTTCCTGGTCCCCACTATGTGGCCACCATGAGTAGGAACACCTGTTTCTCTTTTGTACAGGCACAAGCCTGAAGGATTAGCCAAAAGGTAATGTTATTGTAAGAGATACAATATTAGTATTTTCTAATTTAAATGGTAGAAATAAAATGAACATTATGTTTTGATTGAAACAGAGTTCCAGAGTATCTGTTAGGCTCACAATGCCTAACTTAGCATGCTGTAGAGATAAACTGAGAAAATGCAACTAAAGTCTCAGTGTAGCTCCTCTCTGTATGTAAGCAGCATGAAATAAATATTAGGTACCACTGTTCAAAAAACGTAACAAAGCAGCCCAAAATATGGAGTAGAGGAAAAACAACTGAGCATGAAGTAGGGCTAAAATACACAACACGAAAACAAAGCTTTACATTCTTAGTTTGTTTGCATGCACACAGACACGCATACACTTGGGCATTTTCTAATATGGATTTCTAGGCTGACATCTCTGGACTGTTTTGGCCATCATACTATTTTTGTACTATTCTTATAACCTAGAACATGCCTGCGTTTCTCCTGCCAAAGAGACATTGGGGAGAGTTCTCAACCAGCAATAAAAAATAAGCATGTATGATTCCCGTTGTCTTCTCTGTTCCATGGATGATACTTTAATCTCAACAACTGTGATCATTTATGCCACCAACTAATGTTGCAATGGCAACATTTTCTCTGTTGCCAAAAGTCCAATTAATAGCTGACTTTACTACTGCATTTTAATTGCGAATCATTTGAGGACTAATGCCATCATGTGCTCAGACTCACTGATGAATAGATGGCCAAAGCCATTCTGCAGAACCTCTAAAACTTACATGAAGAAACAAAAAGAAGTTGACAAGATGTCCAAGGCTCCAGTTTGATAAGCAGTCTCACCATTTTTATATCCCATCAGAGCACCATTCCATTGCTTGGCCGTCCTGTTCTCTTACCTTGTGCAACAGTGACGGAAAGGAAATGTGCCGTTCAGAACTCCCACAGACCTCTGGGCACTTCAGTTTTACATACAATCAGCCAGGTCTCTCAGGTCATCTTTCCTTTTCTCTTGAATGACCTCCAAATTATGACTTATAGTTGGTCATTATAAACCACACACTCTAAGTTGTCTTTCCCATAGTCAAAGACTCAACATAAAATCTGTGCTTATAAAACTAGATGCAAAAACATGAACTCAGATTGCATTTGACTGAAGTGGGGGCCGGCTTGGGGCTCACCTGGGATGATGGGGCGTCCACGCCACTCCGAGACAACTGACCCAGGTAGGGGTGGAGCTCTCACAGTCATAGCTGTTGACCTTGACTGGACATTTTGAATCTGTTTATAATTAAACCCAGGAATGACCATAAAATAAAAAAATCTGTTTGCAATTAAAGCTGGGAATAGCCTTGAAAAACAACAGAACCCCCAAATGAGTGATGTGATAAAGAAATTTTAGCCCTTGATGCTTCAAAAATATTTGAAAATTTTACATGCAAACGATCTTTTCATTTCTTAATGTCTTGTTTATACTTCTTAGATTGATTTTTCCACAGTGAAAAATGTGGTCACAGATAACTACACAGTGTCTACTTTGAGAAAGTGGCGTCTAAATGTGCTTCGCTTGAATTTTCACGGTTGTCTTCTCCGATCGAAAACTTTGAGATCTGTCAGTAAGTATTTTAATTACAACTGTTTTGCTTTCTTGTATTTTAAGCAAACAACTATAAAGAAGAGTAAAATTAAAGTGGAAACTTCAGTTACAGTCTTAGACCATAAGAATGCTAATGATAAACACCTAAAAAGCTTATAATACATTCAGCTCTTACTGGATTATATACCCTGGGAGCTGGTTCTTTATTCATCCTAAGTGACCACTTTTTTTGTCTACCATTTGACTATCTATGTATCATTAATTTATCTTCTAAAAAGTACAGTAGAAGAGCATATTCTCATTTTTTAAATTCTAACAATAGATAGTAAAAGCAAAAATTTCCTTCAAGCTCATTTACTTACTCAAAGGTACTCAGTATTATGTTTTCTGTTTTTCTAAAATATATGTACATATATGTGATTAAAAATGCACAATTAAAATTTTTAACATAAAAGGGACCATATTGTTTTATATTTTCTTTTATATCTAAGAAATCTTTTCAGGTCAATACTTATAGATCTACTAAATTATCTTTAAATACTTAAAATTATTTGCCACACTATGGATGTTCCATAATTTAACTTTCTTCCTATTGAAGGACACTGAAATTATCTTTAATTTTTTCCAAGTTTACTTTGTACTTTCACTATGATATTTGATTTTAACTTTCTTAGTTCAGGTTGCTATAATAAAATTTCATAGATTTTGTGGTTTATGAATGACAAAAACTTATTACTCACAGTTCTGGAGGCTGGAAGTTTAAGATTGGGACGCCCACATGGCCGGGTTCTGGTGAAGGCCCTCTTCCCATTTGCAGACTGCCATCTACTCACTATATCTTCAGGTGGCAGAAAGAGGCTGAGGGAACCCATATATAAGGGCACTAATCCTATCCATGAGAACTCCATCCTCATGACTTAATTACCTGTAGAATATGTCTAGTTAGCATCTGTCACCACTATACATAATTACAAAACTTTTTTCTTTTGTGATGTTAACTGTTAATATCTACTGTTTGAGTAACTTTTAAATAAGCTATACAGTATTATTAACTATCGTCACCATCCTGTACACTACATCCTCAGGACTTAATTTATTTTATAACTGGAAGTTTGTATCTTTTGTTCACTTTCACCCACTTTTTCCTATCCACCAACTCTGACCACGTCCAACATGTTTTCTGTATGAGCTTGGTTTTCATAGTTAATATATTTTTAAGATTCTCCATAAAAGTGAAATCATATGGTATTTGTCTTTCTTTGTCTGACTCTTTCATTTAGCAAAATGCCCTCAATATCCATTCTAGTTGTTGAAAATGGCAGTTTCCTTCTTTTTTTTTTTCGATTGATTTTAATTTATTGTGTTTACATAGATTCTAGCATTGCCCCAAATGCATCCCTCCAAAGTTTCCTTCTTTTTTATGGCTGAATAATCTTCCATTATCCATTAATATATATATTTCACATGTTTTTTTTACTTGTTAATCAATTGATGGACACTTAAATTGTTTTCACAACTTAACTATTATAAATAATGAGGCTTTATCCCATCCTATCTGAAGGGAAGGGGGGAGGGCACTATGGGGAGGGGAGCAAGGGAGATATTGAGGGGAATACGGGGGGGAGGGAGGATGCATTCGGGGAGACACTAGAATCTATGTAAACACAATAAATTAAAATCAATCAAAAAAATAATGAGGCAATGAACATGGGGTTACATGTATCTTGTTGAGTTACTGTTTTTGTTTTGTTGGATATAATACCCAGAAATAGATGGCTGGACCAAATGGTAGCTCTATTTTTAACTTTTTGAGGAATCTCCAAAATATTTTCCATAGTGGCTTCATCAGTTTATATTCCCACCAACACTGTACAAACGTTTCCTTTTCTTTACATGCTTAACACCTATTATTTATTTTTTTAAGTAATAGCCATTCCAGTAGATGTGAGGTTATATTTCATTTTTATTTGAATTTCCTTGATGATTAATGATGTTGAGCATTTCTTCAAATAATATTGGCCATATTTGTGTCTTCTTTGGAAAATATCCAGATCTTCTGTCTCTGCCCTGCCCTTTTCAATGGGGTAATTTTTTTTTACTATTGAGTTGTATGAGTTTTTTTTTTTTTTTTTTTAATTTAAGTGAGAGGAGGGCAGATAGACAGATTCCTGCATGCACCCTGACTGGGAATCACCCAGTGTCCCTGTCTGGGGCTGATGCTCTGCCCATCTGGTGTTAATGCTCATACCCAAGCTATTTTCATTGCCTGAGGTAGAGGTTCCATGAGCCATTCTCAGCACCTGGAGTCAATGTGCTCAAATCAATTGAGCCATGGCTGAAGGAGGGGAAGAGAGAGGGGGGAAAAGGGAGGGGTGGAGAAGCAGATGGTCACTGACCGGGAATCAAACCCAGGACTTCCACATGTTTGGTTGATGCTCTACCACTGAGCCAACTGGCCAGGGACTGTATGAGTTCTTTATATTTTTTGAATATTAAACCCTTATTAGACATATGATTTGTAAATATTTTCTCCCATTCAGTATGTTGCCTTATCCTTTTGTTGATGGTTTCCATTGCTGTGCAGACCTTCTTACTTTGATATAGCCCCATTTGTTTATTTTTGCTTTTGTTTCTTTTTAGTTTTGCTGTCAGTTTTAAAAAATCATTACCAAGACCTATGTCAAAAAGCTTATCGCCTATGTTTTCTTCTAGGAGTTTCATGGTTTCAGGTCTTACATTGAAGTCTTTAATCCATTTTGAGTTAATTGTTGTGTATGGTGTAAGACAGTGGTCTAGTTTAATTCTTTTGCATGTGGCTGTCGATTTTCCCCAACACATTTTATTAGAGAAACTGTACTTTTCCCATTAAATATTCTTGGCTTCTTTGTCATAAATTAATTGGTCATACGTGCATGGGTTTATTTTTAGGCTCTCTATTTTGTTTCATTAATCCATGTGTTTGTTTTTATGCCAATAACATATGGGTTTTTTTGTTTGTTTGTTTGTTTGTTTTTCCTGCATTTTTCTGAAGCTGGAAACGGGGAGAGACAGTCAGACTCCTGCATGCGCCCAACCAGGATCCACCCGGCACGCCCACCAGGGGCTACGCTCTGCCCACCAGGGGGCGATGCTTTGCCCCTCCGGGGGGTCGCTCTGCCCTGACCAGAACCCCTCTAGCGCCTGGGGCAGAGGCCAAGGAGCCATCCCCAGCGCCCGGGCCATCTTTGCTCCAATGGAGCCTCGGCTGCGGGAGGGGAAGAGAGAGACAGAGAGGAAGGAGGGGGGTGGGTGGAGAAGCAAATGGGCGCTTCTCCTGTGTGCCCTGTCCAGGAATCAAACCCGGGTCCCCCGCACGCCAGGCCGACGCTCTACCGCTGAGCCAACTGGCCAGGGCGCCAATAACATATGGTTTTAATTACTGTGGCTCTGTAACATAGTTTGAAATCAGGACGCTTGACATTTCCAGCTTTGTTCTTTCTCAAGATTGCTTTGGCTTTCGGTCTTTACTGGTTCTAGACAAATTTTTGGATTGTTTTGTTCTACTTCTGTGAAAATACCATTGGAGTTTGACTAGGGATTGCATAGAATCTGTATATTCCTTTGGGTAGTATGGAAATTTTAACAATATTAATTCTTACAATTCATGAGCATATCTTTCCATTTATTTTTGTCTTCTTCAATTTCTTTCATCAAGGTCTTATTTTTATGTACAGGTCTTTCACCTCCTTGGTTAAGTTTATTTCTAGATATTTTGTTTCTTGATGCAATTGTAAATTAGGAGTGTTTTCTTAGTTTCTCTGATAGTTTGTTATTAGTGTATATAATAATACAACAGATTTTTACATATTGATTTTGTATCTTGCAACTTGACTGAATGTATTCATTAGTTCCAAAAGTTTTCTTGTGGAGTCTTTAGGGGTTTTTGTATATAATAGCATGTCTTCTGCAAATAGTAACAGTTTTACTTCTTCCTTTCCTATTTGGATGCCTTTTACTTCTTTTACTTGCCTAATTGCTCTGACTAGGACTTTTAATGCTATGGTTCAATAAAGGGGCAAAAGTGAGTATCCTGGTCTTGTTCTTGAACTTAGAGGAAAAACTTTCAGCTTTTCAACAATGTGTATGAGGTTAGCTGTGAGTTTCTCATATATGACCTTTATTATGTTGAGGTATATTCTCTCTAGACTCACTTTCTTTTTAATCATAACTGGATGTTGAATTTTGTCAGATGCTTTTCCTGCATCTATTGAGTTTGATCATATAATTTTTATCTTTTGTTTTGATAATGCGGTGTTTCTTATTGACCAATTTGTGGATGTTGAACTATCCTTGCATCCTAGGAATACATCTCACTTGCTCATGGTGTATGATCCTTTTAATGTATTGTTAAATTCTGTTTTCTGTTATTTTGTTGAGGATTTTCGCATATATGTTCATCAGGGATATTGGGCAATAATATTTTTCTCTTGTGGCATCCTGGTGTTGGTATCAGAGTAATTCTGGTCTTGTAAAATGAGTTAGGAAGTTTTTCCTCCTCTTCAATTTGTTTTGGATTGGTTTGAGAAAGATAGGAATTAAATCTTCTTTGAATGTTTGTTAGCATTCACTAGTGAAGCCATCTAGTCCTGGACTTTTCTTGTGAGGATTTTACATATGTTGTGCCACATGTGTATAATCCTTAATTTATCACTGTAGTTATACATGCTCTTACTACTTTTGTGTTTTAACCTTAATACTAGCTTTATAAATTGGTTGATTTACTATTTTTACTAAATATTTGCTTTATCAGTGGGATTTCTCTATATATTTTTTTTTCTATATTTTCTATATTTTTAGTTTTGGCCTTTCTTTTCTGCTTACATTTTTCTTTAACATTTTTTTATTGTCTCATTCAGTGTTGATGCTTGAACTTTTGCTTGTTGGGGAAATGCTGTATCTCTCTCTCAGTTCTGAATGGTAACTCTGCTGGAGAGTAATCTTGATTGTGGGTTTTCTCCCTTTCATTACTTTGACTATATCATGCCATTCCCTTCTGTCCTGCATTTCTTCTGAAAAATCAACTGATAATCCTATGGAGGATCTCTTCAATGTAATTAGCTGCTTTTCTCCTGCTGTGTGTATTTTTTTACATTTTATGTGTGGCCAGGTATAAGTTTTGTTGTTTTTTGTGCGTGTGTGAGAGAGGGACAAACAGGGACAGATAGAAAGGGAGAGAGATGTGAAGCATCAACTTATAGTTGTGGCATCTTAGTTGTTCATTGATTGCTTTCTCATACATGCCTTGACCAGGGTGGGGGGCTACAGCAGAGTGAGTGACCCCTTGCTCAAGCCAGCGACCTTGGGCTCAAGCCAGCAACCTTTGGGCTCAAGCCAGCGACCATGGGATCCTGTTTATGATCCCACCTTAAGCAAGCAACCTTGCATTCAAGCCGGTGGTCCCATGCTCAACCTGGAGAGCCTGCACTCAAGCCGCTCACCTTAGGGTTTTGAACCTGAGTCCTCAGTGTTCCAGGTCGATGCTCTATCCACTGCACCACCAACAGGTCAGGCTTTTGGCATTTTAATTATGATGAATCTTGGTGTGGACTTCCTTGAGTTTTCTTGTTTGGGTCTCTCTGTATTTTTTGGACTTGTCTATTTTGTTTACCAGGTAAGGGAAATTTTCAGCCTCTAGTTTTTCAAATAGGTTTTCTCTTCTCTGTAAATGTTGGTATGCTTGATGTACCAGAGGTCCCTTAATCTATCCTTATTTTTTTAAATATATATTTTTTGCTGTTCTGAATGGGTTAGTTCCACTACCTTGTGTGCCAGCTCACTGAGTTGTTATTATGCATCATCTAATCTGTTGATTTCCTTTTGTGTATTTTTTTTATTCCAGTTATTGTATTCTTCAGTTCTGATTTTTAAAAATATGTTCTCTGTTGAAGTTTTTACTGAGTTCATCTATTTTCCAAATTCATTGAGCATCTATTTGGCCATTGTTTGAACTCTTTGTCAGATAAATTACTTACCTCCATTTCATTTAGTTCTTCTTCTGGGGTCCTGTCCTATTCTTTAACTTGGAGCATATTCTTTCATTTGGAACATATTTCTCTATCTCCTCATTTTGGCTGTCTCTTTCTCTGAATTTGGTGAACAACCACCTTTCCCAGACTTGAAGGAGTTACCTTGTGTGGGAACATCTCTTTCATACACTTCATATGCTGGGGTCTTTTGCAGGCCACATGGAGCAGGAGGTGGAGTAGGGGGTGGGCTGCAAGAAGACCCAAGGGCAAGCTGAATTGGATCCTTTT
The DNA here is from genome assembly GCF_036850995.1 of Saccopteryx leptura. NCBI lineage: Eukaryota > Metazoa > Chordata > Mammalia > Chiroptera > Emballonuridae > Saccopteryx > Saccopteryx leptura. Next base: position 44,370,745 of record NC_089514.1, read on the forward strand.
GGCAGTCCAGTTGGAGCTAGGGCCAGAGTGTGTGCAGGCCATGGCGAATCCTAGGAGCAAGCTGCGCTGGGGCTGCCTTGGCAGGCCAGCTAGCACTGTCGTTGGAGCGGACTTAGACCGTGGGATGTCCTGGAGGCTGGCGTGCAGAGCTTTAGCTGAAATGGGTGTGAACCACAGGGGGTCCCAGGGGCAAGCCAGTGGTGGGATTCAGCCAGTTCACACCGGTTTGGCAAAACCGATACCTAAGTTTCTGTTCAGTTGGGAGAACCGGTTGTTAAAATAGCATTTGTAATCAGGGTTCTCTCTAAGGTCGCGGGCAGCCGCTCAAGGTGGAAATCACAAATTTGCATTCCTTACTCTTTTTTAACGTTCATCTATGCCACAGTGTATTCTAAGCGCCAGTAGTAATGTTTATTCCGTCCATAGGTGAAAAAAATTTCAAGTGGGGACTCTAATCAAGAAGCAATATGGAAATATCTTAACAGTTTTGTTTTTTGCCAGATATTATTTAATATTTTTTCATTAATATTTGAAAACTCTTTCTTATAATCTAGTTTTGTGTATCTCTTTTATTGTTCTTATTTAAGTACTGAATGTGTGAAATAATAAACTACCTTTCAGTATATCTTTTTTATACTTAAAACAGTCCTTAGGGCAGAGAACCAATTGTTAAATTATTTGAATCCCACCACTGGGCGAGCCACATTAAAGCTCAGAGTTATAGCTGACGGGGGCACGGTCTGTATGTAGGAAGGCCTGGGGACAGGCGGGCAATGGTGAGAGCTGTGACTAGAACAGTGTAAGCCATGGGGAGTCCCGGGGACGAACCATGGAGCTGGTGTTGGCCTGGGTTTTGGGGTGCACCAGGGCAGCCTTGACTGCCTGGCTGGACTGCCTGGAATGGCTCCTGCTTGCGTGATCAGGATGTGTGGGGAGTGTAATCAAGGGCAACGCTGCAGAGCTCCTGCGGTGCCCCTCCCTGCTGACAGGCGCTCTGGGTTAGTGAATGGCTTTCCTTCCCATGTCATCTAGGTGCCCTTTGAACTGCTGCTTTTTCTCCAGGCCCAGGTTGGGCAAATTGGCATGGGACCTTCAGTGCTTCTTCCATACTGTAAGTCTTTGTTCTGGGGGTGGGATTACACCTACACTGTGTCACCATTTCTCCTGTTTTAAGGTGATCTCACTCATATTTGTATGTGTGTGTGCATGTGTGTGTGCTGTTTAGTCATTCCTTAGTAATTCTTGAATTTGTGCCTTCTTATAATCTGTTTCTTTAGTGAAGTTCTCAGTGTGTTCATTCGCTCTTCTCCAGAGTTCAGTCTGCATCTTCATGACTGTTAGTTGGAACTTAACTTATCAGGTAAATTACTTACCTCCATTTCATTAAGGTTTTTCCTGAGGTTTTATTGTGTTCTTTCATTTGGAGCATATTGCTTTGTTTCTTCATTTTGCTTGACTCTGTTGGTTTCTATGCATTAAATGCAACAACCATCTCTCCCAGTCTTGAAGGGGTGGCTTCAGGTAGGAAATGAATCTTGTTGTTTAACCCTTCCTTAGCTCTTGTCTCTCAAATCTTTGTGATTGTCCAAGCAGCTTATTATATTTTAATAACTCCCAGTAGTTGAATGTGTGCAAAGACTCATCAGTATCCTAAAAGGAAGGATCTCAGTCAGAACCTAGATTCAAGATGACTGGAAGTTGAGGCCTCAGGCAATTGCCTCTTTTCAAGTATTCAGATATATTCAGTCCTGTGTGACCACAAAGGTAAGCCCCACTGCCCACCAGAGCCAGGAAATATGGAGGTGTCCACTGGACAGCTGTTGCAAAAATAGGGGCTTCAGACGAGTGTACAAGCTCTTTTCCGAGAGACAGCAGTGAGCGTAGCAAGGCTGAGGAACAGTGCGCAGGGGGCATCCGGTGGACTGCATTTCAGCACCTGGGTGGCTCTGTGAGCCAAACCTGAAGTCTACCTCGCGGCCAATACTCCGAGACAAGCAAGTAGGCCTCTTAGTACAGATTTAAATGACTTGGCCTAAAGACTCTCCTGCTAAGTGACCTTCTGGGTGTTTCTAGAGAGAACAGCTTAATCTTCCTGATACCTTCTAGGACCTGGCTCTAAAAGTCTGATGCAAGCAGCCTGGTCCAGAGTGCTCTGCATGATATTTTGTCTGACATGCCTCCTCCGGCAAGGGAAACAAAAGAAAAATAAATAAATGGGGCTATATCAAACTAAAAAGTTCTTGCACAGCAAAAGAAACCATTAGCAAAATGAAAAAGACAATCTACTAAATGGAGGAAGATATTTATCAGTGATACATCTCATAAGTAGTTACTATCCGATATTTACAAAAACCTTATGCAACTCAACAATAGGAAGATAAATAACCTAATTAAAAATGTGCAAAGGCCCTGGCTGGTTAACACAGTTGGTTAAGAGCGTCGTCCTGAACAACAATGGGTTCAGTTCCCAGTCAGGGCACACACAGGAAGCAACTAGTGAACGCACGACTGAGTGGAACAAATGGACGCTTCCTTCCCCTCCTCTCTCTCTTGTCCTCTCTCTGTCTCTTTAAAAAGCAACAAAAATTAAGCCGTGGCAGCAGAGGTGGATTATGGTCGGTTGAGGCCCCGGGCGCAGAAGAAAATATTGGGCCTCTTAAAAAAAGAGAGAGACGGAAAATAAAAATACATGTTAACTATATTTTTAAGTAAATAAAACATATTATGTACTATTAATGTTAAAATTGCACATATGAAACCAAACTTAGTGTCATTAGAAAAAAGTGTAAAGTTGGGATGATTCTGTGGGCCCTTCAGGAGTCGAGACCCAGGGTGTGTGCCCAGTGCTCCTGCCATTAAATCCACCTCTGCCTGGCAGGATAGTTCCAGTCATCCCAGATCATGGAAGTTGCTGGTTCAATTCCCCAGTCAGGGCACATATAGCATTAGCTCCATGTTCCTGTGTCTTTCTCCTTGCCTCTCTCTATCAAAAATAAAATAAAATAAAAATAAAAATATTTTTTAAATGGGCAAAGGACCTAAATAGACACTTCTCCAAAGAGGACACAGAGATGCCAATAGACACATGTAAAGACTCTTAACTGTTACTAATCATTAGAGAAATGCGAATTAAAACCACAATGAGATATTACCCCATACCTGCAGAATGACTAGCATCAATAAATCAACAAATAACAAGTGTTGGTGAGGATTAGGAGAAAAAAGAACCCTTGTGCACTGTTGGTGGAAATGTAGAATGGTGTAGCCACTATAGAAAACCCTCAAAAAATTAAAAATGGAACTTCCCTATGACCCAGCAAATCCACTTCTGGGTATATATCCAAATAAATCATAAACACTAATTTAAAAAGATATTTGCACCCCAATGATCATTGCAGCATTATTTACAATAGCCAAGATATGGAAGCAACCAAGTGCTCATAAATAGATGAATGAATAATAAAACTAGCAGTACATATGTACAATGGGATATTACTCAGCCATAAAAAAGAATAAAATCTTACCACTGTGACAGCCTGGTGGACCTAGAGGGTATTTTGCTAAGTGAAATAAGTTAGTCAGAGAAAGACAATATAAGATTTCACATGTATGTGGAATGTAAAGAACAATATAAATGAATAAACAAAATAGAAACAGACTCATGGACAGAGAATCAACTGATGATTACCAGAGGGGGAAAGGGTTGAGAGACCCAGTGAAAAAGGAGAAGGGATTAAGAAATACAAATTGGTAGTTACAAAATAGTTACGGGGATATAAAGTACAGTATAGGGAATATAGTCAATAATATTGTAATAACTATGTATGGTGCCAGGTGGGCACTGAAAATACCGGGGGGGGCGGGAGAGGCCTGGCCAGTTGGCTCAGTGGTAGAGCATTGGCCTGTCGTGTGGACATCTCAGGTTCGATTCCTGGTCAGGGCACACAGGAGAAGCATCCATCTGCTTTTCCAACCTTCCCCCTCTCGCTTCTCTTTCTATATCTCTGTCTTCTCCTCCCCTCCTGCAGCCATAGCTCAATTGGAGAGAGTTGGCCCCAGGCACTAAAGAACACTTCATGGCCTCCACCTCAGGCACTAAAAAATGGCTCCGGTTGCAATGAAGCAATGGCCCAGATGGGCAGAGCATCTCTCCCTAGTGGGCTTGCTGGGTGGATCTTGGTCTGGACTCATGCAGGAGTCTGTCTCTGCCTCCTTTCCTCTCACTAAAATAAATAAATAATAATAAAAAAGCCCTGGCCAGTTGGCTCAGAGGTAGAGCATTGGCCTGGCGTGTGAAAGTCCTGGGTTCGATTTCCAGTCAGGGCATATAGAAGAAGTGACCATCTGCTTCTCCTTCCTTCTCCCTCTTTTTTCTCTCTTTCTTTCTCTTCCCTTCCTGCAGCCAAGGCTACACTGAAGCAAAGTTGGCCCGAGTGCTGAGGATGGCCCCATGGCCTTGGCCGCAGGAATTAGAATGGCTTCCATTGTAGCAGAGCAACGCCACAGATGGGTCGAGCATCACCCCCTGGTGGGCATGCTGGATGGATCCCTGTCAGGCGCATGCAGGAGTCTGTCTGTCTGCCTCCTCACTTCTCACTTCAGAAAAATACTAAAAAAAACACAATCCCCCCCAAATACCACGGGAAGCATTTTGTGAAGTGTATGACTGTCTGACCACTGTACCATACACCCTATACTAATATAAAATAATACTGGGCCCTGGCCAGTGGCTCAGTGGATAGAACATCGGCCCTGCATATGGACATCCTGGGTTCAATTCCCAGTCAGGGCACACATGAGAAGCAGCCACCTGCTTCTCCCCCACCACTTCTCTCCCTCTTCCCCACCCATAGCCAGTGGCTTGATTGGTTCAAGCATGGCCCCGGGCACTGAGGATACTCAATTGGTCCAAGTGCATCGGTCTCAGGCATTAAAAATAGCTTAGTACTCGAGCATCGGCCCTTGATGGGGTTGACAGGTGGATGAATCCCCATAGGGCACATGCAGGAGTCTGCCTCACTATCTCCCCTCTCTCACCTAAATAATAATAATAATAATAATAATAATAATAATTGTAATAATAAACGCAAACTATAATAAAAAAAATAAAAGATGTTCTGCAGCCTTGCACAACAGAAAGGGCTTAGATGGACCTGAATCCTAGTTCTTCCACCTGTCAGAACTCTGCCTTGTCAAAGTTACCTAAACTCTAAGTCTTGGGTTCCTCATTAGAAAAGGTAGATGAAGTGACGTCATGGAAATGGCGCCGTGAGCAGCGCGTCCGACAGCTCTCCCCTAAATCACAACAAATTTATCAACTAGAAACAGAAAAATCTATCCTCGGAGCATTCCAGAATTCCACACAAACTGATAGCAAAAGGACTGTTATCACTTGAATCTGAGAGACGAGGGTGTGGAGGAAGCTACCGCAGGGACGTTCATTCAAGCCGCGAGGAAGTGCGCTTGTGGTGAGTTAACCCACACTCGGGAGCTGCGAGCCGCCGCGAGCCGAGCCGCCGCGAGCCACGGGGCGCGTGCCCGGTCCGGTTGCAGAGTGAGCACCGCTTACGTTCCCAGTGGCCCGCGCACTACGAGTGAGAGTCGCCAGCCACCGGTGCCCGGAGCGCCCCATTCGTGCGTGTGCCCTGGGCATTCCACGCGTCCAGAGCGCCCTACTGGCCCGCACACCCAGGGGGCCCCATTATCCTGCGCCTGGTGCGATCCAGCTGCCAGCGGCAGGGCGAGCGGGAGAGGCTTGGGAGATTCTCTCCGTGGGCGGGGCACCTCACCCAGCCATTCAAGCTAACAATCAAGCGTTGGGGGAGGGGCGTGCGCAGGTAGCCTAAAATACCTTCGGGAGCACAGCTGCGACCCAATCACTGAAATTAGCTTAACCCATGAAATCTGCACACCCTCGGTTCTAATTGATAAGATCTCTCTCAGTTCACCGACCCAAGACAAGAGGCGTGATATTTTTTAGGGCCTCTCGCTAAAGGGGCGGGGGCAACTTCTGATTGATAGAGCCTCCATATTCAGGGATAAACGCTAACAAGAAGGACTTGGCAGATAATAAGATCTATACTACACTAGTCGCAAGCAGAGACTAGTGCCTCTTCTTCCCAGCAAAAACAGGCTACAAAGTGTGGAAAGCCTGGGTTGAGAGGTCCAACTGAATGATAGGCGCTGAACAGTCACCTTGACAACAATTGACTCCCACCCCCCCCTGATTACACTGGAGGCCCTGACTGCCAGAGCCTTTCCCAAAGCTTTGCACTGAGTGGGGATAGAGTGGGGATTTCTCAGCTCTTTGAGCCTCTTACTCCCCAGGCAGAAGCAGTTGCAGCCTTATAGCTTGATCACCAGGCTGCTAATTCAGAAAGGGGGGACTAGGAGAGAGAATCCAGGAAAGCAAACTCTCTCATCATTGGACCCTGCAAACGCCAACAAGCCTTGACTACCAGCAAGACTAAAGCCAATTATATGACATTGCCATAGAATCCCATCAACTGCAAATCCCTACCTAAGTGTGACACAGGGGCAGAGCCTGGGGTACAGAGTCACCGACCAGGAAGAGGGAGAGAAAAGAAAAAGGAAGAAGTTAACCTCTCAAAATCAAGAAAAATCCACAGACTTTACAACTTGTTCCACTAATTCTTTTTTTGTTGTTGTTGTTTGTTTCTTCTATCTTATTGCCTTTATTTCCTCCACCTCGGTCCTTCTATTCTCTGCCCATCTTATGCTTCCCTTTTCTTGAACTACACTACCCATGAGTGTTACATTTTATTTCTCTTCTTCATCCTCACCCTCCTTAAAGGTTATACTCCAAAACACTTAACTCTCACTCTCTCCTCTTTTGTTTTTTTTTGTCTTGCTTTATTTTGTTTTTTTTCTCTTCCTATTTTATTTCTTCCTTCATTTTTCTCTTTTTCTTATTTTTTCCTTTCTATTCGTTTTTTCTTTTCTCATTTTACTTTCCTCCCATTTAATCCTCAATCACGAACAAATTAGTTAATTTGGGACTCAAGGCATTTTTTGGCTTTATTTTTCTTTTTTGTTTTTGTTTTTATTTTTTTTCTTGTTTGTTTATATTTTTGTGGCATTTTGGGTCCTCCCAACCCAAGGTCTCCATTGTATTTAGTCTTCGCTCCACTTAATACAACAGATTTTTACTTATTATTTTTTTTATTTTTTTCTTCTTTATTATTCTTTTTTGGTCCTTTTTTCTGGTTCCCTCTTATCCCTCTCATTATATCTCTTAGTTGACCATCACTTACAAGCAAATCATCTTATGCTTGTCTAAGATTTTCTTTCTCCCTTTTTTTTTTTTTTTTTTTTTTTTTGCATTTAGTAGGTCCCTACTCCCTTTTTTTGCCCCTTGAACTCTTCACCCCAAATCAGGCCCTCCATTATAGGCACGATATTTCCCTGAGGAGGGGAGAGGAGGGAAAGAGAAGAAAGAAAAAAGGGGGAAATAATAAATTATTACTGTTTTTTTTTTGTGGGGTGTTTTACTTTTTTTTTTTTTTTTTTTTTTTTTTTACTTTTTACTCTTTATTAATTCTAATTAGTGCTATCAACAAGACCACCCTCAGATGCCGATAAGAAAGAGGAAATCGAATATTATGGATACAAAAGAAAGAGAGGTAACACAAATAGATGTGGAAAAATCTATGGAGAAAAGATTTAACATATTGGAAGCCTTGGAGCTAAATGACAGAGAATTTAAAATAGAAATCTTAAAAATACTCAGAGATATACAAGAAAACACAGAAAGGCAATATAGGGAGATCAGAAAACAACTCAATGAACACAAAGAATATATTACCAAGGAAATTGAAACTATAAAAACAAATCAAACAGAAATGAAAAACTCAATTCACGAGCTGAAAAATGAGGTAACAAGCTTAGCTAACAGAACAGCCCAGATTGAAGATAGGATTAGTGAAATAGAAGACAAACAACTTGAGGCACAACAGAGAGAAGAAGAAAGAGACTCAAAAATAATAAAAAATGAGAAAGCCCTACAGAAATTGTCTGACTCCATCAGAAAGAATAACATAAGAATAATAGGTATATCAGAGGGAGAAGAAAAAGAAAATGGAATGGAGAATATACTCAAACAAATAATAGACGAGAATTTCCCAAGCCTGTGGAAAGAACTAAAGCCTCAAATTCAAGAAGCAAACAGAACACCGAGTTTTCTTAACCCCAACAAACCCACTCCAAGGCACATCATAATAAAGATGACACAAACCAATGACAAAGAAAAAATTCTCAAGGCAGCCAGGGAAAAGAAGAGTACAACATATAAAGGAAGGCCTATTAGATTATCATCAGATTTCTCAGCAGAAACTCTACAAGCTAGAAGAGAGTGGACCCCAATATTTAAAGCCCTGAAAGAGAGGAACTTTCAGCCAAGAATACTATACCCATCAAAGCTATCCTTCAAGTATGAAGGAGATATAAAAACATTCACAAATACAGAAAAAATGAGAGAATTTATCAACAGAAAGCCCCCACTCCAGGAAATACTAAAGGGGGTTTTCCAACCAGATTCAAAGAACAAAAGAAAACAACACCACAAGTAACAGCTCCACCAAGAACACAATAAAACCAAACTTAAACTGTGACAACAAAGGAAAAAAAGGGGGGAGAGGATGGAGATTAACAGTAGCAAAGGACGATGAAGTGCAGAAATACTTATAAGATAGGGTACTACAATGAATATGGTAGGTACCCTTTTCATTACTTAATGGTAACCACCCTTGAAAAAACCACCACAAAAACACTTGACTTAAAAAAGGTAGCAACAGAGGAAAGAAGTATGGAACACAAACAAACAAAAACAAATGATAGAAAAACAAAAGAGAAGAATCAAACTAGATACAAAACTAACAGAAAGCAATTTATAAAATGGCAGTAGGGAACCCACAAGTGTCAATAATTACACTAAATGTAAATGGATTAAACTTACCAATAAAAAGACACAGAGTAGCAGAATGGATTAAAAAAGAAAATCCAACTATATGCTGCCTACAAGAAACACATCTAAGCAACAAGGATAAAAACAAATTCAAAGTGAAAGGCTGGAAAACAATACTCCAAGCAAACAACACCCAAAAAAAAGCAGGTGTAGCAATACTCATATCTAATAATGCTGACTACAAGACAGAAAAAGTACTCAGAGACAAAAATGGTCATTTCATAATGATTAAGGGGAAGTTGAATCAAGAAGACTTAACAATCCTTAATATATATGCACCAAACCAAGGAGCACCAAAATATATAAGACAGCTACTTATTGACCTTAAAACAAAAACTAACAAAAATACAATCATACTTGGAGACCTCAATACACCGCTGACGGCTCTAGATCGGTCATCCAAACAGAGAATCAACAAAGACATAGTGGCCTTAAACGAAATACTAGAACACCTGGATATGATAGACATCTACAGGACACTTCATCCCAAAGCGACAGAGTATATATTTTTCTCTAGTGTACATGGAACATTCTCAAGAATTGACCATATGTTGGGCCACAAAGACAATATCAGCAAATTTAGAAAAATTGAAATTGTACCAAGCATATTTTCTGATCATAAAGCCTTGAAACTAGAATTCAACTGCAAAAAAGAGGGGGAAAAACCCACAAAAATGTGGAAACTAAACAACATACTTCTAAAAAATGAATGGGTCAAAGAAGAAATAAGCGCAGAGATCAAAAGATATATACAGACAAATGAAAACGAAAATACGACATATCAGAATCTCTGGGATGCAGCAAAAGCAGTAATAAGAGGAAAGTTCATATCACTTCAGGCCTATATGAACAAACAAGAGAGAGCCGAAGTAAACCACTTAACTTCACACCTTAAGGAACTAGAAAAAGAAGAACAAAGACAACCCAAAACCAGCCGAAGAAAGGAGATAATAAAAATCAGAGCAGAAATAAATGCAATAGAGAACAGAAAAACTATAGAAAAAATCAATAAAACAAGGAGCTGGTTCTTTGAAAAGATCAACAAAATTGACAAACCCTTGGCAAGACTCACCAAGGAAAAAAGGCACAGGACTCAAATAAACAAAATCCAAAATGAAAGAGGAGAGATCACCACAGACATCATAGATATACAAAGAATTATTGTAGAATACTATGAAAAATTATATGCCACCAAATACAACAATCTAGAAGAAATGGATAAATTCCTAGAACAATACAACCTCCCTAGACTGAGTCATGAAGAAGCAGAAAGCCTAAACAGACCAATCAGCAGGGAGGAAATAGAAAAAACTATTAAAAACCTCCCCAAAAATAAAAGTCCAGGCCTAGACGGTTATACTAGTGAATTCTATCAAACATTCAAAGAAGACTTGGTTCCGATTCTACTCAAAGTCTTCCAAAAAATTGAAGAAGAAGCAATACTTCCAAACACATTTTATGAGGCCAACATAACCCTCATACCAAAACCTGGCAAGGATGGCACAAAGAAAGAAAACTACAGACCAATATCTCTAATGAATACAGATGCTAAAATACTAAACAAAATACTGGCAAACCGAATACAACAACATATTAAAAAAATAATACATCATGATCAAGTGGGATTCATCCCAGAATCTCAAGGATGGTTCAACATACGCAAAACGGTTAACGTAATACACCATATCAACAAAACAAAGAACAAAAACCACATGATCTTATCAATAGATGCAGAAAAGGCTTTTGATAAAATACAACACAATTTTATGTTTAAGACTCTCAACAAAATGGGTATAGAAGGAAAATATCTCAACATGATAAAGGCCATATATGATAAACCATCAGCCAACATCCTATTAAACGGCATAAAACTGAGGACTTTCTACCTTAAATCAGGAACAAGACAGGGTTGTCCACTCTCTCCACTCTTATTTAATGTGGTGCTAGAAGTTCTGGCCAGAGCAATCAGACAAGACAAAGAAATAAAAGGCATCCATATCGGAAAAGAAGAAGTAAAGGTATCACTTTTTGCTGATGATATGATCCTATACATCGAAAACCCGAAGGACTCCACAAAAAGATTATTAGAAACAATAAACCAATACAGTAAGGTCGCAGGATACAAAATTAACATACAAAAGTCCATAGCCTTTCTATATGCCAACAATGAAATATTAGAAAACGAACTCAAAAAAATAATCCCCTTCACGATAGCAACAAAAAAAATAAAATACCTAGGAATAAACATAACAAAGAACGTAAAGGACCTATATAATGAAAATTACAAAGCATTGTTAAGAGAAATCGAAAAAGATACAATGAGATGGAAAAATATTCCTTGTTCTTGGATAGGAAGAATAAATATAATCAAAATGGCCATATTACCCAAAGCAATATACAAATTTAATGCAATTCCCATCAAAATCCCTATGAGATTTTTTAAAGAAATGGAACAAAAAATCATTAGATTTATATGGAAGTATAAAAAACCCCGAATAGCCAAAACAATCCTAAGGAAAAAGAATGAAGCTGGGGGCATTACAATACCTGACTTTAAACTATATTATAGGGCTATGATAATCAAAACAGCATGGTATTGGCAGAAAAATAGACACTCAGACCAATGGAACAGAATAGAAAGCCCAGAAATAAAACCACATATATATGGTCAAATAATCTTTGATAAAGGGGCCAACAACACACAATGGAGAAAAGAAAGCCTCTTCAACAAATGGTGTTGGGAAAACTGGAAAGCCACATGCAAAAGAATGAAACTCGACTACAGCCTGTCCCCGTGTACTAAAATTAATTCAAAATGGATCAAAGACCTAAATATAAGACCTGAAACAATAAAGTATATAGAAGAAGACATAGGTACTAAAATCATGGACCTGGGTTTTAAAGAACATTTTATGAACTTGACTCCAATGGCAAGAGAAGTGAAGGCAAAGATAAATGAATGGGACTACATCAGAATAAAAAGTTTCTGCTCAGCAAGAGAAACTGATATCAAAATAAACAGACAGCCAACTAAATGGGAAATGATATTTTCAAACAACAGCTCAGATAAGGGCCTAATATCCAAAATTTACAAAGAACTCATAAAACTCAACAACAAACAAACAAACAATCCAATAAAAAAATGGGAAGAGGACATGAACAGACACTTCTCCCAGGAAGAGATACAAATGGCCAACAGATATATGAAAAGATGCTCAGCTTCATTAGTTATTAGAGAAATGCAAATCAAAACTACAATGAGATACCACCTCACTCCTGTTAGATTAGCTATTATCAACAAGACGGGTAATAGCAAATGTTGGAGAGGCTGTGGAGAAAAAGGAACCCTCATTCACTGTTGGTGGGAATGTAAAGTAGTACAACCATTATGGAGGAAAGTATGGTGGTTCCTCAAAAAACTGCAAATAGAACTACCTTATGACCCAGCAATCCCTCTACTGGGTATATACCCCAAAACCTCAGAAACATTGATACGTGAAGACACATGTAGCCCCATGTTCATTGCAGCACTGTTCACAGTGGCCAAGACATGGAAACAACCAAAAAGCCCTTCAATAGAAGACTGGATAAAGAAGATGTGGCACATATACACTATGGAATACTACTCAGCCATAAGAAATGATGACATCAGATCATTTACAGCAAAATGGTGGGATCTTGATAACATTATAAGGAGTGAAATAAGTAAATCAGAAAAAAAACAAGAACTACATGGTTCCATACATTGGTGGAACATAAAAATGAGACTAAGAGACATGGACAAGAGTGTGGTGGTTACCAAGGGTGGGGGGAGGGAGGACATGGGAGGGAGGAAGGGAGAGAGTTAGGGGGAGGGGGAGGGGCACAGAGAACTAGATAGAGGGTGGCGGAGGACAGTCTGACTTTGGGCGAGGGGTTTGCAACATAATTTAATGACAAAATAACCTAGACATGTTTTCTTTGAATATATGTACCCTGATTTATTAATGTCATCCCATTACCATTAATAAAAATTTATTATAAAAAAAAATATTTAAGCATAGTAATTTTTAAAAATTGAAATTATTGGGGTGACATTAATAAAATTATGTGGGTTTGAAATGTACAATTCTATAATATATCATCTGTATGTTGCATTGTATATTTACCATCCAAAGTAAAATCTCCTTCTGTCACCATGTAAAAAAAAAAAAAAAAGAAAAGAAAAAGTAGATGATATTACCTCAGAGGAATCTTTTACGAATTAGAAATAGATTATGTGAAGCTCTTAACAATATCTGTCATCTAGTAGGTGCTTCAGAAGTGCTCATTGCTATTTGTCCTGACCTATACCATTTTCTGTGCTTTGGGAATTTGTGCAAATATCAAATAAGACCCGTTGATAAACTTTTTAAGAATACCTTGATATAATAAAGATATATTCAATTCTGTATGAATAAAAAATCTGTATGAAAAGGGGAAAGTTGAACTTTTAGGGCTGTGTACATATTTCTTTCATTTTATTTTTCTTTCTAATAGTACAGTTGACTGTTAAAATGCAAACCGATGGGGTCAGTTTCCAGGTGTTTCCTTTTTCTGGTGATTTGTATCTCCAGGTGTGCTTATTCTAACCTGCAAACCGAAATGGTAGGGCTTGTTTGATCTGACTTCATTTCCTTTGCTGTGACTTCCACTGTTTTGTTTCTGCTTTACCCCAAATCCCGACCCTGAATCCTTATTTCTTTCTCTCTTTTATGCTCCTTGAAATAGTAGTTTAGCAGGAAGGGCTTGGGCCCTCCCCCCGAAAAGATGGCTTCTTAGTCTAAAAGCCAATGAAAAAGCAGTTTTGATTTCGTGTTCACTAGTGTTTACACCTTTTCAGGGCTCATGACTTGCACCATCAACAACTTCTTCCCAGAGTCCCGTTTTCCGACCAACCTCCAATATAATCCCCAGATTCTCCACTTACTGCTTATGACAGTTCTCCTTCAGGTCTAGCTGGACAGTTCTGCCAGAATCAGTGAAAAGTAGTTGAGAATTTAGGTTCAATAGGACCTCATTATGGAATGCACAAAACTCAGAAATAGAAATTTATTCAAAGTATAAGCTGATTTACTGAAAAAGTAGGGGTGGGGACCAAGGGAAGAGAATGACATTTTATTATTACTAAGCATTTTTATCTGCATTTTGGTCATGTTTAGATATGTCCATGCAGCTATCAATGTAAAAATGAATATTTTAAAAATTGTTCTCATGGAGCAGTAAAAACATTAACACAGCACATCATGAAATTCTAATGCCATCATTAGGCCCCGACTTTTGCAGGTTACTAGCATGGAATTGTCCCCAAAGGCTGTTGCTCAAATAGGCAGGCAAACAGGATGAGCATATTCCCTTGATTACTATAATAATAAAAATAATTAAAGAAACCTTCCTTTAGTTCGATAACCCTGCATAAATAGGCAACACAGTTAATGGAAATGTAAACATGCAGTTTCTGAACCAGTATAGCAAATACACAACTACTGTGGTTGCAACGAGAAGAATTTCTAAATTATCCCACGATAGTGATTCTTACACTTTGCTTCTTTGCTGTGTGATCCTTATGTATTTTTTCCCACTCGTCATCTTCTGTATCCTGGTCAAATGTTTCAGGGTATGTTGGTAATTTGTCTTTGGGGCATTCTTCATAGTAACTTCGAACATATTTTCCCACAAACCACCCTTTGTATTCTTCAGGCATTTTGCATTCCAGGCCACTATAATGGACATTGTAGTGGTGCTTTAACCAGTAGTAGAGGTAGTGGATGTTGTAGTCACATCTCCAAGGGTTATCTCTGAGCCACAAGAGTTTCAAAAAATACAAGTCTTCCAATACTCCATAGTCAAAGTTTTGCAGACTGTTGTTTGATAAATCTAACTCTTCTAAATGTGTGAGTCCTGAAAAAGTAGCTAGAAACAGAAAACATTTATTGAGCTAATGAATAACTGGGTTAAATGCAGCTGTAGGGTATCAAAAATAAGAGACTTAGTCCTCCCTGTTGAAAATAAAGATTTTCTTCTCCTTTTCTCAGAGCACTTATTTCAGAAAACTTGTAACCGTTAGTACTTTCTCCTCTCTTTGAAATGTATACATATGCTTTAGAAGACTAAGCATTTTGTCAGGTTTATGAGCCATAAATGTCTTTCTCAAGGACCTGGGAGCCATCTCCTTTAAATGTAATCATCTAGGAAGACAGCATCTCTATCTCCCAGTTTCTGTGGAAGGATAGGAGCAAAACGACCTCTTTCCTAAAGATAAAGGTTTGCTTTCCTCTTGATAAAGCCAATTCACTAGTACAGTTGGTCACCTCAATTACCAGGTAAAGTTAGGATGACCTGTGTGTGACAAATGGGGCTGTCAAGTCCTTAAGACCTAGTTATCATTTATTCTGAAAATGTGTATGCATCGGGTTGTATCTGCCTGGCTGTGCAGGCTGTGAGTTTCTTTCTGTCTTGGCACTGTCTGAGCAGATTGCCTGTGATGTGCACCACATTCCGGTTTAATGCTTACTCAATAATAAATGTATCTTCTTTCTCTACCATCTTTGTGGAGAAGATTTCTGTGTTGGGAGAAGATTATGGGTTTGTGTTTCCCTAACAGTACATGTAGCTAAATGAGAAATTCTGAAATATGTTTTTACTCAATCAAAGCTTCCCCCTTGATTAAATTGACTAGAACAAAATATTTTATATGCAAAATTAGTTTTAAATTAGCTTTCTCAAAGATGTATTTTGGGCTCACATGCATTTTTTTTATATATGCACTGGAAAGATGCTACAAAAAAGGCATAAATTAGGAAAATATTTCAAATTTAAGATATAAGTGCATTAAAAATGAAAACATGTCTGGTGAGGATTTGACAGCCTTCTGGGATATCAATAAACTCCAAAAAATGTCTTGAACAGCCTTGTCCCATTCTAAGGGAAAGGAATTCTATTCCTGTAGAGCCCAGAAACAAAACAATCTTATCAATATTTTGAAAACATCTGGTTGTGTTCTGGTGTTCCATGGTAGCTATCAGCTTTGAATCCATATGAATTTAATTCTGCTGGGGTGTGGATAATTAAAATAGCAAACATAACACAAAATAAGACAACAAAAAGCTTTTTTTTTAAGGAGTAAAGAAATCTAAACCTAGATTATCTCTATTTTAGTTGATATGGACTGATCAGATGCCCTAGAATTTCTGGGTCAATACTAATTTCAAATATTTTGTTTCTGTTTTAAACATTTTCTCATTGTTGTTTTAAAATACTCTTATCAGAGCACAAAGTGTCCTTAGTTTGAATTTGGGAAACATGTTCTCAAACCAATATCACCATGCATTTTCAAATAATTTGTTCTCAGACAACACCCATAATTCCCCCTGAAACAAATTATATTTTGGTGCAAAGCAAATAATTGGGGATGTGGGGTGGAGGAGAGCAGGCGGTGGAGAGGAGCAGAAGGTTAGCTCTTGTAGTAATGATATTTCTGAAGATATTGCATTTTTTCCTATTTGCTAACATTTGTGGGTCAATAATCTCAACAATTTACTTTTCTTAAAACAAGTCAGCCCTTCAGATTGGAAGCATGTATAAACAATCCGAGCACTATAGTTGTTACTTAAACCCTGTGTATTCAGGCGTTTTGAAAGCTAGTTTTCATTTGTTTGTTTGTTTCTTTCTTTCTTTTTTTTTTTTTTTTTGTATTTTCCTGAAGTTAGAAGCAGGAAGGCAGTCAGACAGACTCCTGCATATGCCCAACTGGGATCCACCTGGCATGCCCACCAGGGGGCGATGCTCTGCCCCTCTGGGGTGCTGCTCCATTTCTGCCGGAGCCATCCCAGCACCTGAGGTGGATGGAGGCCATGGAACCATCCTCAGTGTCTGGGCCAACTCTGTTCCAATGGATGGAGACTTGGCTGCAGGAGGGGAAGAGAGAAGTAGAGAGGAAGGAGAAGGGGAGGGGTGGAGAAGCAGAAGGGTGCTTCTCCTGTGTGCCCTGGCCGGGAATCGAACCTGGGACTTCCATATGCCAGGCCGACGCTCTACCACTGAGCCAACTGGCCAGGGCCTCATTTGTTTCTTAAAGGGGTAAAACCCCTACTAGGGTGTCTTCTTTCCCTGTTTTGCAATAATTTCTGGAATTTTCTGAGATTGTTATTTACACCTTTTAAAGAGCGGCAGACCTTCAGCACTTGTGGACCTACCAGCACAAGTTGTTAAGTCAGCCTACCCAGCACTGCTTCATCTCCGAGGCCCCAAAATATATATAGAAGGTCTTTTATTTTAAAACTTCTGATCATTTTTACTTAAGTGCTGAGATGAATTTTTGTTCCAGGAAGATAGACCAAGAAAAGTGGTCAGCATTTGGTAGGTGTTCAGCACACATTTGTTAATGTAGAAAATACTTTCCCAGGATGAGTTGGACAGAGGAGCAAAAGAAGACTGCTGCCGCTAACAGTCACCAGTGTGTGGCAGCAAGGAAAACACACGGGGTGGACAGCACGCAGAGGCCAGCAGGGCCAGAGAGGACAAAGGAATCCCTGCAGTTAAGGGAATTTCATCACTGACAAGGGGACATCTCACTAGAAGTAAAACCAACCCATTTTGCACTATTTTCTATCTCTCTGCAGTGTCTTCTCTTATTCTAGCATTCTTTACATACTGTAGTTTTACTATATTTAAAATATTGTTTGCACTATTTATTCACTACTTTAATAAATTTAACTTGGGCCACTCACATTTTAGTCTCTTTTAGAGATAGTGCTAAAACTTGTTTGCATTGATACTTTTTTTTTTCTTTGTATTTTTCTGAAGCTGGAAACGGGGAGAGACAGTCAGACAGACTCCCGCATGCGCCCGACCGGGATCCACCTGGCACGCCCACCAGGTGCGATGCTCTGCCCACCAGGGGGTGATGCTCTGCCCCTCCGTGGCTCGCTCTGCCGCAACCAGAGCCACTCTAGTGCCTGGGGCAGAGGCCAAGGAGCCATTCCCAGCGCCCGGGCCATCTTTGCTCCAATGGAGCCTTGGCTGCAGGAGGGGAAGAAAGAGACAGAGAGGAAGGAGGGGGGGTGGTGAAGCAAATGGGCGCTTCTCCTATGTGCCCTGGTCGGGAATCGAACCCGGGTACCCCGCACGCCAGGTTGACACTCTACCGCTGAGCCAACCGGCCAGGGCCCTGCATTGATACTTTTGATAGTTGCTTAGCTAAGGGCAGAAGGAAATTAGACACCTGCCCAGGGACCTGAGACACGACATGCTTGTCCTGAGGGTCTCTGGTACTCACAGAGCAAAAGAGGGCCCTCCCTTCCCAATTCCTCACCCTGTGGTCTGGCTGAACTGCACAGAGGAATGACGATTGCTTCATTTAAGGAAAGGGTGTCTCTTTAGTATTCTTATTCACTGTGAAATGAAAGTTGCTTTTGACTTCACATTTTAAAGATAGTCCCAATTTAACACTATCTGTACAGTCTAAGGTATAAGAGTAGTAGCATATGGCTGTTCCCTTGGGATTTTTTTTTTTTTTTTTTTTTTGTGGCAGAGACAGAGAGAGAGAGTCAGAGAGAGGGACAGATAGGAACAGAGGGAGAGAGATGAGAAACAATTCTTAATTGCGGCTCCTTAGTTGTTCATTGATTGATTTCTCATATGTGCCTTGACTGGAGGGGGGGGCTACAGCAGACCGAGTGACCCCTTGCTCAAGCCAGTGACCTTGGGCTCAAGCTGGTGAGCTCACGCTCAAGCTGGCGACCTTGGGGTCTCGAACCTGGGTCCTCCACATCCCCGTCTGATGCTCTATCCATTGTGCCAATGCCTGGTCAGGCCCCTTGGGAAATTTTTTAAATTATGATTTAATATTTTAAAATGTTATTAATACTAAAATATAATACTAAAACATGCCTGTGTAATTCTAGAACATTCATCTTCAATTTTCAGTTCTACAATGTTAAAATCTTAATGTCCTATTAATGGTATTAAGTTACCATTCAGAAAAGCAGAAGAAACAATTGTATTTGAAATGTTTATGACATTAACATTGCATTAATAGTATTAATAATCATTTTTTACAGACCAGACTTTTCAAATTAAAGTAGCACTGTGAAGGTGCATATGTATGTTACAAATCTTATTAATATCGCAATAATTCCCAGTGCTTTCTAAACCCAGTGTGTAACTTACCACTCTAGTTTTTGCCAGAGATGTTGCTTAAAAAATGGAGGAGATTTGAAGGATGGAAAAGAGAACTGATCCTGATCTAGGATTAGATAAAATATGACTGACTCTGGTTTGAGCACATTTTATGTTAATTTATGAGCTTTGTGCTTAGCAGATTGTTTCAAATGTACTTTAAACAAGTTGTTAAAGTCCTACTTTAAACATGCAAGTTGGAACTTAATGAATAGCAAAGAAAATGCCAAATCTGAATTTCCCTTAAAAAGTCATTACATGATGAGTGTTTTATTGACCACTAGCCATATGGTTTTACTTTTTTACTATATTCCACAAAATACTGTTACTTGGACCAATTAAATAACTGTTGCTTAGTAATATATTATATTACATATTTCATAAAGCAAAATTTTGGCAAATATTTCTGAAAGCTAAACAAGTTCTAATTAAACAAGTTATAAATTATTCACATTTTATTTAAATTCAAACTTTTTATTATTTAGTGTTGTTTTCAAACTAAGTTTGTGTTCACGAATAAATGTTGCCACTGAGGGCGAACCAGAGAACACCTGCCGCCAGATCACAGGCTACGCAGTGCACATACCAGGGTCGATGAATTCAATGCCGTTGCTGCTAAGGTTTAATTTCTTTAGCTCATGAACATCTTCAAACTGCTTGGGTTGAAGTTGATTGATTTTATTGTATGACAAGTCAAGTTTAACAATATCTGGAGGGATGTTGTTTGGAACTTTCTTCAACTCTGGAAAAATGAACAATATTCAGGTTATTAAGCTCCCGCTTGCATTCATTTGCTTTTATCACTTACACCTGTGTGATAGAAGCTTCTGCTTCTACAGGGGAAAGGGCTACCTGAAGCCAAAGAACACTAGCATGAACAAGCCTTAGCAGGTGCTAAATTCCACCTGAGCCTGGCAAACCAAACACATGACCACAGCGCTGAGAGGAGCAACTCCTGGCTGTGGGGAGACACTTCCTCGAGGTAGCTGTGAGAAATCAAGAACAGCTGGCAACACAGCTCAGCTGGCTGAGTCATCAGGTGGGGCAGTGGCTTCACTCCTGCCTGTCCATTGGAATCGCCTAGGAAGCTTTAAAAAAGAAAGTTGAAATGAAATGAAACAAATCAAACCTGTTTGTGTCCTGTCCCTTTCCCTTCCTACTCTCTAAAATTTTCATGATTAATTATTGCCTCTTTTTTTTTTTTTTTTTTTTTGTGACAGACAGAGAGAGGGACAGACAGATAGGAAGGAAGAGAGATGAGAAGCATCAATTCTTTGTTGCAGCTCCTTAGTTGTTCATTGATTGCTTTCTCATATGTGCCTTGACTGGGGGGCTACAGCAGACCGAGTGACCCCTTGCTCAAGCCAGTAACCTTGAGCTTCAAGCCAGTGACCTTTGGGTTCAAGCCAGCGACTGGGGGTCATGTTTATGATCCCATGCTCAAGTCAGCCACCCTATGCTCAAGCCGGATGAGCCCATGCTCAAGCTGGTGACCTTGGGGTTTCAAACCTGGGTCCTCTGCATCCCAGTTTGATGCTCTATTCATTGCACCACCGCCAGGTCAGGCTAATTATTGCCTCTGATGCATCTTTATTTTATCCCTTTCCGCAGGCCAACAAATAAGCTCAGGTCTCTCTAGTCTACCCTAAAACAAACAAACAAAAAATTCTTGACCTCAGTGACCCTCAAACTATTATCTTATTACTCCTTTCCTTCGATGCTAAAATGAAAGAAAGAGGCATCCTGCCTTGCTGTTTCTGCTCCTCATCATGCACTTGTTTCCTGAATCTCTGTGACACAGTTCACACTCCATCACTTGCTGCTCCTCCCAGGGGGCAGCAGCCACTGGCCTCTCGGGGACAGCGATGGAAACCACAGTACTGCTGCTGCTTCTACCACAGGAAACGCCTCAGGAACAGGAGTCCAATGATTTTTCACAAGTTTATAGAAAATCAAGACTCACCTAATCTATTCCCTACTATTTATGTTTGTCTTTAAACCATGCTCTAAAAAATATGAATTATGTTTATTTTATGTTTTAGGATAATACTTGCCTTTTCTCTTAATCTTAGCAAAATATTCTGAAGAGATTTTATTCCATTATAAGCAAGGCAAGTGAAGCCTGCGAAGAGACACAAACCGTTCTCACAAAAGGAAACTGGAAGAAAAACGTAAAATGTCTGGATTCTTTGACACCTAAGAAATAGCCACCAGCTTTTTGAATAAGTAGAAATGCTTTGGCCTGGGCCAGCTTGCTCAGTGGATAGAGCATCAGCCAGGCATGGGACATCACTGGTTCGACCCCCGGTCAGGGCACACATAAGAAGCGACCATCTCCCTCTCTTTCCCTTTCTCTCCCTCTTTTTCTCTTGCAGCCAGTGGCTTGATTGTCCAAGTGTCAGCCCAGGTGCTGAGAATAGCTTGGTTGGTTTGAGCTTCAGCCCCAGATGAGGGTTGCCTGGTGGATCCCAGTTGGGGCACATGTGGGAGTCTGTCTCACTAGCTTCCCTCCTCTCACTTGAAAAAATGCTTTGACTTTGACCAGGAGGTGGCACAGTGGATAGAGCGTCAGACTGGGTCGTGAAGTACTCAGGTTCAAAACCCCGAGGTCGCCGGCTTGAGCATGGGCTCATCTGGTTTGAGCAAGGCTCACCAGCTTGGACCCAAGCAAGGGGTTACTCGGTCTGCTGTAGCCCCCGGTCAAGGCACATATGAGAAAGCAGTCAATGTACAACTAAGGCGTCACAACAAAGAATTGATGCTTCTCATCTCCTTTCCTGTCTGTCTGTCCCTATCTGTCTCTCTCTATCTCTGTCACCAAAAAAATGCTTTGAACTGGGTGCAATAAAATATATTTATGAAAGGTGGTATCTATTTATCCATAATGCACTTTTGGTACGGAATAATTGAATTCTTGATAAATTCTCCCAACTATTAAAGAAAAACCCATCTATTATTTATGATTTCTTAATCCATAGTACATTTACGTTTGAAAAGACTCAGGCTTATTTTTTCCCCACGTTTAACAGCTCAGAATCCATGGTCTCTAATGGGATGATATTGCTGGTTTCTTCTTTAGTATCCTTTTTTTCTGTTAAATTTGCTTTCTCTTCTTGATGGGGTCTTAGTTTCTTAGTATCGATGAGCAGGAACTGTTCTAAGTGCCCTACCAAGTAGTAAATGACAAGAGCCCTATGAGATAAGTACATTATTACCCTCATTTGACAGGAGAAACTGAGGCACAGCTTGCCCACAGGCGCCCTCCTAGGAACTAAATATAATCCCGCTCGCCCCGAATCTGTGCTTCTAACCAGCATGCTCACCATGCTCTGCTGCCTGCTCACGGTACCTTTTTGCTGCGTTTCTGCTGTCCCACCTGCTCAGAAGCCTCAGGGTTGGCATGTAGGGTGAAATGGGGATACGGAGGCAATATACTGGGGTGGCCATGAGACCGTTCTGGCTCTGAATTTAGAATAACATCTCCCTGCTTTCAAATGGGTAATAAAAATAATAATAATACCACCGTTCCCTGCCTTTTCTCAATGGTTGTTATTAACAATAGGCACAGTGTACATTTTACTGATTCCTCCCCCACTTAACCCCCTCCCCTCCACGGAAGCTTCACAAGGGAGGCTTAGAACAATGCCTAATATATCATAAATAAATAAATGGTATCTAGCAGACACCTGTTAAAATGGCACCTAGTGATCCCCCCCCCTACTAATATTCATGCCCTTGTGCAAACCCTGAGTATGGGCTGAACCTAGTGAATCATTTCTAACAACAGAATGCAGCAAATATGATGGGATGTCCCTTCCATAATTAGGTTACCAGGAACTGTGCCTTTTGTTTTGCTAGCAGACTCTCTTTGGCTGGCTCTATGGTGGAGAGGCTCCCACAGCAAGGAATTAAAGGTGGCCTCTGGCCAATAGCTGGCAAGGAACTTGGGCCCTCAGTCCAACAGCCATATGAGCTTGGAAAGGAATCCTTTTCCAGTTCAGCCTTCTGATGAGACACAGCCCTGAGCCTGGGTCACCACCTTGATTGCAGCCTTGGGAATGAGAAATCCCAAAGCAGAGGACCTGTTTAAACCATGTCTGGCTTCCTGACCCACACAAACTGTGTGTTGTTTCAAGCCATTAAGTTTTGGGGTAGCTAGGTGGCATTAGATAACTAACCCATAGTAAATAATAGGAGTTTATTAAATGTTTGTTAATTTAATGATTCAGGAATATTGAGGTCTCTTCTAATAAGAGAGCTTTGAAAATTTGGAGTGCTCTTATATCTGTCTTCTGATGAGAAATTATTCTATTTGACCTAGAGTTGTATCTAGCAACATACTGAAAGGGAAAGACTTTCAGAAGGGAATGCATTATATGTTGCAGCAGTGAGGTGGTCCTCCCTTTAGGAACAGCGGGACCCTAACTGGAGACCTAGACTCCGTCTTGGGTGCTACATGGAAGCAAGGAGGTGGAGATGCTGGTGATAACTGAAACTCACGGAGACAACTGAGAACAGACGTAGAAATAATTTCTTGGCATTCGGCATCTGGAACAGCTATTGAGAATGGCTGTGGCATCTTCTTACAAGGCTTTGAAAAGAGCTTGAATAGAGCTTATTTTAAAATCCAGAATCCCACCTCTTCTCACCTCTTACACTGCTACCACGTTGGTCCAAGCCACTGTCATCTCTTGTCTGGGTTATCCCAGTGCCGTCCTAACCCCACATGATCCTGTTAAAACCTTAGTCAGACCATAGCTTTTTCCCAGATGACTTCCCATCGTCCTGATGGCAGAATACTTCCATCACTTTCCATCTCACTGTGTCCTCACCAAGGCACTATTAAGCCGTTCAAAGCTGTGGGTCTTCCTTGTCCCCAGAGTCAGCCTCTCTTAGGTTCTGCAAAGCAGCCTTTTATCAGGACTTGCTTGCTGAACCCACATCTGCTGGGATGGCTATATGATCACTGCAGGACGAGCTCAAGTGGGTTAACCACAAATAAGTGGGTTAGAGAAAATGTTTACGAGAACACCCTGAGCCCCTGCTTAAGCAATGCGGCAGACCTGTGGGTGCTGGAAGAGGGACAGGAATTGCGGAACCCACTTTGGCATTGTTAGCAGCAGCCCTGGATAAAAATAGGACCCATGAGTAACACCAGAAATTGCAAACCAAGGCCTCTACTAGTGTGGCTTAGAAAAACATGGAGAAATTTTATTGTGTTGATGAGTAAAGACAGTTTTTTAGTTCTTTTACTTTAAACTTGAATGAGAATTGAAACTATTGATGTAAAGTATGTTTGTTTTAATAAAGGTTACATACCAGTAAATACAAATTTCCTCAGGTCCGAAGTCAAATTTAGTCCATGCTCCATTTGTAGACCAAGGCACCACATGGTTATTTGCTGCTACCTGAAATTCTTGGTAAACCCTCAACAAATACCATGTTTACTTTATCATCACCCCTGACAAGATTTGTCTCTTCCCTGACCATGCCTTGCTTATTTTTAAAATATTTTTAATTTAAAATTTTTTTTAAAATTTTTTTAGCAAGAGAGAGAGAAAGAGAGAGGCAGGAAGGGAGAGAGATGAGAAGCATCAATTTATAGTTGCAGCACTTTAGTTGTTCATTGACTGCTTTCTCATATGTGCCTTGACCCAGGGCTCCAGCTGAGCCAGTGACCCCTTGCTCAAGCCAGAGGCCTTGGGCTTTAAGT
Organism: Saccopteryx leptura; assembly: GCF_036850995.1. Lineage (NCBI taxonomy): Eukaryota > Metazoa > Chordata > Mammalia > Chiroptera > Emballonuridae > Saccopteryx > Saccopteryx leptura. The sequence continues at coordinate 44,395,638 of NC_089514.1, forward strand.
CAGTGACCTTTGGGCTCAAGCCAGAGACCATGGGGTCATGTCTATATCCCATGCTCAAGTCAGTGACCTCAGGGTTTCAAACCTGAGTCCTCAGTGTCCTAGGCAGACACTTTATCCACTGTGCTACCGCCTGGTCTGGTGATGTCTTGCTGATTTTGAGGAGGAAATTGGGAAGTTTTCTCAGTGTAATTTCCCATTTACTAGGCCATCTTGGTTGTCACCAATGTCAGAACTACTCTGAAGGCAGGCTAGTAGTATAGTAGGTAAGAGACAGAACTGGGTCTGTTTACTGCAAATTTAAAAAGTCTTCATTATTTTTCAAGCCAGGGATGGAATTAACGTCAGACGCCACTGGGAGCAATTTATGGGTGTAATTCTCCCCAGCCCTAATCTCGGAGCTAAAATAAATCCTTAAAAATGGTAAATGTGAAGCAAAAAGTAATTTCAAAACTCCAACTTTCATGTATTTTTGGCAAGTCCATTTACCTCAATGTGGCATAAGCATGCCTTTCAACTAATCTCACATTCCCTTTGAAAGACAAAGTTTTGTTGGCAAAGTGCCTGTCTCCCAGTGAATAAAGCTATTATTTCTTTTTCTTACTCTCAGATGTTTACGGCAAAAATAGTGATCTTTGAGGTCTCTGTGGTCAAATTGTGGTCAAATTGGCACATATTAGGTCCCCTACACATACCGTCTGACTCATCATCTGTCAGCTGGGAGAGGCACAACTCCTGAGCTAGGGGAATCTGTCTTCAGGGTCCCTGTGTGGCATCGTGTGTACAGTGTGCCTTACAGAGCCCAAGAGGAGGGCTCAAGTTCTTGGTTAGTAGATGTACCGGAGTTTTGAAGGAAGAGTAACATTGCACAGTGGTCTATGGCTTGGGAGCTGCTTGGGGACTGTGACTTCAGAAGGGCAACTTAATTTCTCTACACCTCAGTGTCCTCACTTTTGAGGATAATAATGGCACTTCTTGCAAGGTTGTGAGGAGTAAATGTAATAATACATGAAGCTGCTGTCTTAGGCACTCCACACATTTAGATGACAGCTCTTCTTCATTAACGTCACTGCTAGTTTCACGCTCGATGGCTTGTTATAGGTTTCTTTAGATTCTACATAGTGTCTAACTCGTGGTGTACAACCAAAACTATTACTGCATTCTGTCAGGGAGCTAGCGCCGAATGTTGCAGAATAATTATTTTTAGCATTTTATATTTATTACCTATTTATAGAATGGGGTAAGAAAAATTAGAGTGAATTATATTCAGGTTGCCATACTTGAATTCTAGATATAATTTTTAATTTCTATGTATTGTTATTTTTAAAGGCTGCTTAAATTATTGCTTTGTAAGAGCACAGAAAGAGCTCAATTATTACCATCAGTCTGAATGAAGTGCATGGCCCTGTGCCAGGCAGCACCAAAGGGTGTTTAATAGACAGGACCTTTGCCTTTAAATTTATAGGAATCAATAACGTACAAAAAAACAACAACCCAAAAACACAATAGATTTATATCAATTATAGTGAAAACTATTTATATTGATTATATTAAAAGGCAAAACTCATTTTATCTAAATTTTATCTACATTTTTAAATTTAAAAAGTGTAGCCTCTGATTTATGTAGTCATTAACATGTGGAGGACCCTGAGTTGTCGTTTAGTGCATGGCCCTATATTATATAAATATATGCTGTGTATGTCATTAAATTTTATTTATATTGTTTTCTAGTAAATAATATGTGTACTTTTAAATCAGAGGGAATGAATTTATAAGGCATATCTGAAAGGTTGTGTTTGGACAATAACTGATGGAAGTAAAGCAATGTTTGTATTTTTATAAGTTCATTTTTGCAACAGAAAAAAGACAAAAATATCATGGAAAAAAGACAAAAGCATAAATAGGCTCACGGGGGAGGGAACGGGCCAAGAATAGAAAACCAGTAAAAAAGAAATTTCCTACCAAGTCTGTCTCCTTAAATGACAGCATAGTCTAGCTATAGAAGTCTTTAACGTTGTGATGATGGCATTTTCTCCTCAATTAATGAACTGTACCTACTTACTCTTGATCATCTGGTGTACCGAGTGCAAATGAGCTTGAAGGTAGAACCTCAGCAATATTAAGTCACTTTTCTAACCCATGTCTAGGATTAGTAGATTTGTAAGTTTTCAAAATATATACTTCAAGATTTTAAACACCATAAAGAAAATCCTAGTAAAACATCCTTTTCAGAATGAAGCACTACTCACCGTAACAATATCAGGGAAATTCCACCTAATCTGGCTACAGAGGAACTACATACATTGATGTTTCTGGAATTCTCTAATGCAGGGTTTGGTAATGCTTTTGGCTGAGAGAGCCATGAATGCCACATATTTTAAAATGTAATTCCATGAGAGCCATACAACAACCCGTGTACATTACGCATTATCCAATAAAAATTTGGTGTTGTCCCAGAGGACAGTTGTGATTGGCTCCAGCCACCCGCAACCATGAACATAAGCGGTAGGAAATGAATGGATTATAATACATGAGAATGTTTTATATTTTTAATGTTATTATTTTTTTAATTAACGATTTGTCTGTGAGCCAGATGCAGCCATCAAAAGAGCCACATCTGGCTCATGAGCCATAGGTTCCGACCCCTGCTCTAATGCTTCCATTGTTAAGACAGCTGCTTGTTAATGTAATCAGTTTAATAAAAGACAACAGGCTCAGGTAGACCAAGGTTCAAATCTTTGCTGTTTACCTGTGAGCCCTTGGCCAAGTGACTGAACCTCCCTGAAGCTCATTTTTTTCAGCTGTAAATGGTGCTACTACTACCCTCCTGATAGTCAACTGTGGACAGAATGTGTGGGAGTACCTGGAACATAGTAGGTTCTCAGTTAATGAATACTCTCTTAAATTCAGAGGACCCAGAACGGCATCTCCCAGGTCACAATGCTGTTATTGCTCTACTATGCCATCAAATTATATACAATCTATAGGGTATTAGAATAAGCAAACCTTTCCAAGCCACGAGGCTGTGATGTGATCTAAAAAGGCACCACCTTCCAGAGTCAGATAGAAGGGAACAAGGCTTGAGCATGACTTCACTGATAAACAAATTTACTGCTGGCTCCGATTGCCTGCTTCTTCAATGTCAACAAACTCCTGCCTATGGCTCCCTTGGGAGGAGCCAGTCTCATGTTCTGGCCTTCCCTTTCTTTTCTTAAAGAAACAAAACAAAGCAAGAACTTCTGAAATAAGTGGAAGGAATGACAGCATGCCCCGTAAGACCCCAGTTCAGTGACATCTGGCTTTAATTTAATATTAAAAATAAGTTATTAATCCATGCCAGAAATGAAACAGACAGACACTGTCATGTGGCTTCTTATCCTAGGGTAGATTTAGCAGTTCCCAGACCACACTTTGAGAACGTCTTCACTAACAAGTCAGGAGCATTACTAAAATCTCTCTTCTGTGTTATTTCATGAATTTATTCTGTATGTGCAAATCCTGCACAGTACTAGCTCAAGAATGTATGGGAGTATAAAACAGAGTAATGATTTCCAGGAAATAGGTAATATTCTGGAAAGATTTCTTAGTCTCATAGCTCTTAGATTAAATACTTTCAACTTGGTTTTTCTTTCAATATTTTATGTTTTATTTTGGGTAACTTGAGAGCAATTAAGATACAGAATGTTAGCAACTGACTATTAAAACCTTAAGTCTAGGCCCTGGCCTTTGGCTCAGTGGATGGAGCATTGGCCCAGCATATGGGCATCTCAGGTTTGATCCCCGGTCAGGGCACACAAGAGAAACAACACCTGCTTCTCTTCACCTCACTTTTCCACTTTTCTCTCTCTTCCCCTCTCACATCCAGTGGCTTGACTGGTTCCAGCACTGGCCCGGGCACCGAGGATAACTTGGTTGATTTGCGCATTGGCCCCAGAGGAGGTTGCTAGGTGGATCCTGGTTGGGGCACATGTGGGAGTCTGTCTCACTATCTTCCCTCTTCTCACTTGGAAGAGGACAACCCCTAAAGAACCCTTAAGACTAAATTATAAGATACATTATCACTACCTCCCGCTTGTTCTCCCTCTGACATTTCTCGAGGGTCCTGTTCTGCCGGTGGTTTCCCTTGAGGTTACCATTTCCCCACAGATGCACACCATGTTTTGACTTTACTCGGGATAAGTCAGGTTATATAGACAGCATTTTGCACTTGTTTGCATACCCACTGTTTGACCTACACAAATTAAATTACGTTAGATTTAAGATGAAAGGAATTCCTACAGCCACAGTGTGAAAAGAATGAATATGAGTAGGACCCAAATTTCCTAATGTTCCCTAAATCACTAACCATCTTGAATTTTGTAAAGCCAGTAGCCACGGCCACCATCACAGCCACCCAGACCATGCAGGTTCACATTTGATTCAGACAGACAGTAATGAAACAACGGAGCCAAGAACTGGTGGGCCATCATCTTTATCCTAGCTTGCACCCAGCGGGCAAGAAATACACACAGTGGGAAAACATTTCCCTTTTAATTCAGGGTTCCCAAAGCCACTGACTTATTGAGTTTCCTAGAATCAAAGTTTTCTACCTCACCAGCCTTATTCATCTCTGTTCCCTATCTCCTTCTCTCTGCACAAACTCTGTACAAACTGGCTTCTTCTTCAGCACTCCGCCATCTTGGCTGCTTCTCCTCTCCTCTACATGGCCTTTCTCTGCTGTCCTCTAGCATGGGCTCCTCTGCCCCATTTTATAGTGTAGAAATCAAAACCTTTAATCCAATATACAAACAAGGAAGTCTCTGATACAAAGTCACTTATCTGAGGCATAATGGGATTCCTCATGAGAGTGCACCATCCACATCATGCAACAGTCAAGAATGTGGGGAAAAGCTTAGTCTTAAAACTAAGCCTTAGACGGCCCTGGCTGGTTGGCTCAGTGGTAGAGCGTCAGCCTGGCGTGCAGGAGTCCTGGGTTTGATTCCCGGCCAGGGCACACAGGAGAAGCGCCGCGCCCATCTGCTTCTCCACCCCTCCCCCTCTCCTTCCTCTCTGTGTCTCTCTTCCCCTCCCGCAGCCGAGGCTCCATTGGAGCAAAGATGGCCTGGGCGCTGAGGATGGCTCTGTGGCCTCTGCCTCAGGCACTAGAATGGCTCTGGATGCAACAGAGCGATGCCCCAGATGGGCAGAGCATTGCCCCGTGGTGGGTATGCCGAGTGGATCCCAGTCGGGCGCATGCGGGAGTCTGTCTGACTGCCTCCCCGTTTCCAGCTTCGGAAAAATGCAAAAAATAAAAAATAAAATAAAATAAAATAAATAAAATAAAAAAAATAAAAACCTAAGCCTTAGGCTATAACAGGAGTTGGGAACCTGTGACTCTTTTGATGGCTGCATCTGGCTCACAGACAAATCTTTAATAAAAAAAATAATAACGTTAAAAATATAAAACATTCTCATGTATTACAATCCATTCATTTCCTACTGCTCATGTTCATGGTTGCAGGTGGCTGGAGCCAATCACAGCTGTCCTCCGGGACAACACCAAATTTTTATTGGATAATGCCTAACGTACACGGGTCATTGTATGGCTCTCATGGAATTACATTTTAAAATATGTGGCGTTTGTGGCTCTCTCAGCCAAAAAAGTTCCCAACCTTTGGGCTATAAGGACCCTGCCTGTTTACAGCCTGTCCCCCACACCCAATGCAAACTATAAGCGAGCAAACATATACATCATATTTACAAACTTATTTGACCAACAAATTTGGACTCTGGAAAAGCTTGGAGTAAATTCCACTGTCACTGGAGAAAGAGTTTTTGGGGAAGTAACACCAAAATTCCAAGGCAAGATTGGGTGTAGAAAGAGTTATAAAAGTCAAAGAACACTTTAAAGCATCCACAAAAATGAAAAAGTAAGAAACCTACAAACCTTTCCTTTTGCAGTCCAGTGTTTGTATGGGAAACACGTAAATGTGACAAAGAGAAGAATCCGCCTCGGGCTTGATGACTGGGGGTCTCCCTGACACTTGAGGTTTGGGGTCCCCTTGTTCCTTTCCTTCTTCGTTACATAACTCTTCAGTTTTTATCTGCCGCAGTTTTTTATTTTTTAGTTCCCGTGGGCTTTCACACTTGGCGTAGTTCCCCAAATTTCGGTTCTTTGGAACCTGCAACATTGAAACAAGCGTTTCTATGTCACAAGTGCAGTGCCAGGGGTTGTCATAAAGGCGCAGGTAGCTCAGGAGTGGTGTGTAAATGAACACTTCTTCTGTCAAGACTTTGATCTGGTTATGCTGTAGTAAGAGAGTGGTCAGTTTATTTAAGCCAAAGAAAGCCTCGCTTTCAATTTTGGAGATCTCATTCTGTTGCAGATCCAAGCTTTTAAGCTTTTTGAACTTGGAAAACATGTTGTTCTTCAATATGCGGATCTTGTTTCTTGCTAACAACACGTGCAGCAAATCGTGAGGCCAGCCAGGCAGCACGTAAACCAGTTTTCTTTCTTGACAATCTAAGTATTTCTCATGGAGATACGTGTACACTTCGCAGGGGAGGCCTGGAGCATAGCGTTTGACGGGGCTGGAGCCTCTCCGGCCCCCGCTGCCCCGGCCGCTGTGCGCTCGGGTTCTCACACCCCCGGCGTTCGCCTTGCGGAACTCAGCCGCTTTACACAAGAAAAGCAGGATTAGGAGGGTAACCGCGCGCATCCTGACATCCAGCTGGCCCCAATTACTTAGTGTGGCTGTGGCAGATGGAACAATGAAAGTATTCCTTTGAAATCCAAGTTTGGGTGATTTCAACTAATGCAGACCAGGAACAATGAGACCCAGCTGAGGTATGGTGGGGTCCCTAGGCTGCACAAGGAAAAAAAATATTTAGTTAAGGACCAGTGAAAGCATTGTTATTGACAAGTATTAGTAACTTTTTTTTTTAAGTATGTAAAGGCATTCCAGGTAATAAAGGCATTAGCAGGACACTGGTGTATAAGGCTCTGCAGCCTCCAGTTTGCCTTGTGTAGTGGCTAAATTTTGAGCCCTGAGTTTGAATCAAAACTCCTTATTGCTTAACTTGCGACCTCAGGATAATTATTTAACCTCCTCTTCTGCGTCTGTAAGATGGGATTGAGGATACTTCTAACATTGTTGAGAGGGTGAAACGGGCTCCCGCGTGTAAGACGCCACGCAGTGCCTGGTCCAGTGGAAGCACTCCACGATGTTAGGGCTCAACATTGTGAAAACTGAACACTGTATGTATCATCACATTGGATTCTTCAAATTAAAGGGTTTCTCCCTATGGCCTTTAGATATGCAGACAAGAGTAGGACTCCAGCCCTGTCCAGACAGGTCTGAGCGTTGTCCCCAGACCCCAAGTTTGTGGGATTGAGCCCCAGTCAGGGCACATAAAAGAATCAACCAATGAATGCATAAATAAGTGAAAAACAAATCAATGTTTCTCTCTTTCTCTCTGTGAAGCCAGTAGCCAGGGCCACCATCACAGCACCCAGCCCATGCAGGTTCGCATTAGATTTGGACAGACGGTAATGAAACAATGGAGCCAAGAACTGGTGGGCCATCATCTTTAATCCTAGCTTGCACCTGGCAGGCAAGTAACAACACACACTGGGCTCCAAAACCCATTTATTCAGTGCTCACAAAGCTACTGACTTTATCCAAGTTTCCTAGAATCAAAGGTTTCTAGCTCACCAGACTTATTCACCTCTGTTCCCCATCTCCTTCTCCCTGTACAAACTCTGCACAAACTGGCTTCTCACTCAGCACTCCGCCATCTTGGCTGCTTCTCCTGCTCTCCTCTCTAATGCTAATCTCAGGAACCAAGAGAGCAAGCTCCCGGTCTGCCCCATTTTATAGTGTAGAAATCCAAACTTTTAATCCAATATACGAATAAGGAAGTCTCTGATATAAAGTCACTTATCTGAGGTATAATGAGATTCCTCATGAGAGTGCACCACCCCACATCAAAAAGGGTGGGAAAGGCTTAGTCCCAAAACCAAGCCCCAGGCTACAAGGATCCTGCCCACCCACAGCTGCCCCCAACACATTAATATAATCACGCCCATCCCAAACAAGAAGGGCAACTAATACCATCACCTGGGTGATGAGCTTCCATGTGGGCAGCGCCATCTTTAACAAAGTGAGCATAATATATTTTATCTGGCCAACACTCTCCCTTCTCTCTCTCCAAAATCAATAAAAAAAGAAATTTTGAGTAAGACTCCAATGGCTGTCTTCTGGAGCTTATTTTTTTTCTGTCTTGCAATCACCATTTTCTGTCTCCCAATCACCAGTCATATTGAATGTGGACTCCAGAAGTGCTCAGGGTAAATTGCAACTGTCCTGTTATCTCCTGCGGAGCTTGGTTCGAAGGTCACCTCAGTGAAGACTTCTGTGACTGTTGTATTTGAAGTCACACCCCTTCCCATTCGCCCTCCACCCCCTTTCTTGTTTTGTTTTGCCCCACAGCACTTACCACCATCTTTCAAAGTAGATGTTCAGCTTCTTCTGTTTACTCTCAGTTCCCTGTATGTCCGACACCTACAGTTTCTAGCACAAAGCAGGTTGTTTCTTGCTAACAACGTGCAGCAAACCATGAGGCCTGTCAGGCAGCACTAGACTCCTTTGCTTTCTTGACAATCTAAGTATATATTTTTATTTATTAATTTTTTGAGAGAGAGACATTGAACACTGATTTGTTGTTCCACTTATTTATACATTCATTGCTTAATTAATGTATGTGACCTGACCAGGGAGCAAACCTGCAATCTTGGCATATCGGGACGATGCTCTCACCGAACTACCCAGCCAGGGCTTACAAAGCAGGATCTTAACAAACACTTGTTGAATGCACGAATTACTCTCAAGTAACTATTCTATAAGAATATTAATCTCATAAAACAACCCAGTTACTATATTTTGGGGGGAGTTTGTTTTCTCCTTAACAAGTATTGATGACTTACAAGATCTGCATATTTTAAAAAATTGTTTTCATTTTTAATCCTGAAAGAGGTTTTGGTTTGCATTTATTACTTAGGACATAGTCCATTCTTGGCAGAGGAAGAAATGTTTAAAATGGATTTAAAATTACTAACATTTCTGTTGTTTACCATGAGGCTATGAGGTTATGAATGGCAGATGCGCTTTCTCTTTATTGCAGCCGTGGGAGTGCCAGGCCCACTTCCTGGCCTAGAGTTTTCCTCCCTGAGGGGGTCTCTCCCACCCAGAGTGCCCCCTCCCTTCTTTGTGTTAAGCGTTCCTTTTACCCACTGTTGTGTCCCCGCTTCTGCTTCTCTTTTCTCTCAGACCTGGAGTTTTACTTCCTGTCTAGACCTAGAGTGCCGTGTATCACTCTGCCATCTAGCCCTCTGTATACATGTCCTGTCTTCCTTGCCAGCCCATAAACTGGACAGTTGCCTCTGGTCCCAGGGCTAATTAGGTACTTGGACTTTCTAACACTCCACTTCTCTAACTATAATCCATTGTAAATTGTATGTAAACCTACCCTAAAAAAATCATAAGCCTGACTAGGCGTGGCTCAGTGGATAGAGCATTGGCCTGGGATGCTGAGGACCCAGGTTCGACACTGCGAAGTTGCCGGTTTAAGCGTAGGATCATAGACATGACCCCATGGTCGCTCACTTGAATCCAAAGGTCACTGGCTTGAGCCCAAGGTCGCTGGCTTGAGCAAAGGGTCACTGGCTCTGCTGGAGCCCCCTGGTCAAAGCACGTATGAGAAAGCAATCAATGAACAACTAAAGTGCCATAACTATGAGCGATGCTTCTCATCTTTCTCCCTTCCTGTTTGTCTGTCCCTGTCTGTCCCGCTGCACTTAAAAAATTGTCAGTTATTATGTTGCTGAATTATTTATGATATGCATGCTGAAATATTTTAGGGGAACTATGCTGATATTTGCAACTTACTTTAAAATGAATAAAAAATAAGATGGATTGAAGGAATGAAAGATGGATGTACAAGTGAATATATGATAAAGGAAATAAAATAAGATATAAATTGTAGAATCTGGATGGTGGGTATATTCATTGTATAATTCTTAAATCCTCTCAACTTTTTTGTATGTTTGAAATTTTTCATAAAAAAGTGTTAAAAAGAAACAGAAAACAAAACAAAACAAAATGAACAGAAAGTCAGGCCACAAAACAGCAGGTTGGTTTTCTTCAAGTGCTTTGAAGCTAAAAGCTCTAAATATATACTGTTTTTACCAAAGTAGTATTTTTCTCTTTTCTGTTTCCTTCTGTAATCCTCAAACAATAATAAACATGCACATATATTTTAATTTTAAAGCCAAAAGAAATCATTTTTCTGGGAAAAGAAACCAATACTTAGAATAAGTTACCTGCCAAGTTTTTTGTTTGTCTTCTAGTGAATATATCGCATTGAATGTAGGATGGAAAAAAGGTTAAGTTTAAACGTCTGTAATTTGTTGTTTAGTGATATGTCACTTGTTTGATTTAGGCCTCTGTAAAAATTTGCAAGAGCTGAATGTCTCTGACTGCCCAACACTCACAGTGAGTATAAGAAGCTTATTTTACTATTGTTTATATAGATTTGGACTTGCTACACCGGAGTGCTAATACACAGAGATTTTGCCAAAATACATGCCTGTGTGCTCATTTAGAATTAAATATGGAAAAAAGCAAACTATGTTAAACATTGGCAAGAAATTGTATCCCATTTGTGTAATGCTATTATTAATCCTGTAGATGTATGTCCAAGGTTGGAGTCTTTGGAAAGTGGAAACTATTCAACAAACATGAACTGTATTTATATTTAAGGCCATGTGTGTATAAGACAGAAAAACTGGCACCCAGCAGAAACAGTGGGCTCATTTTCATGGTCTTCAAGGTGGCAGTGCCAGAGAAGATAGAAATGAACGTGTCACCTTAGCCAGCTCCTCTGTTCCCTGTCTCCAGGCTCTACTTCTAATCTGTCTTCCACCCTGTGAGCACATTAATACTCTTTCTAAAAGGCAGGGCTGACCACTTCACTCCCATCTCCCACTATTGATACACACATTCATTATCTGCACTGTTGTATAAAGTCAAAGCTCTTTACAATTCCTGTACCTCGGAGGCCCTCTGTAGTCTTGCCTCTGCTTCCCTTGTTGGCCTCATCTTGCTGTAAATCCTGCACGTTTCAGCCACACAAACTGCCATGTTTTCTTTGCTGGTTTTCTAAGCTGCGTCTTGCTGTCTTACCTTTGCTCAGGCTGCACTCTGCATTTGGAACACTCTTTCCCGAGTCCCAGTGCAGCCCGCCCCTTTAGCAGGCTTTAAGCTTCTGTCAGACCCCACTGCCTTTCTTAGGATATCACTGACTTCCAGGGTGGGGGCAGTTTGCTGCTGCTGCTCTGAGTTCCCAGCATAAGCAGCCCTGATTACAGTGGTCCTGCCTCCTCCACTAGCCCAAGAGGCCCAAAGGGCAGGAGACATGTCTCATTTCTTGTGGTAGTCATAGCTCAGAGCACAGACCTTGCATAGTAATTACTCGATAATACATATGTGTTAAAGAATGAAACCATATGGAGCTATTTAGTAGGTAATGAACAATATTGGCTACAACTTGAGATTCCATCATGGGTTGATATCTATATGTGTCATAATTAACACTTCAAAAATAAATAAGATTAACAGAGAGAGAGAGAGAGAGATGGGAAGAGAAGAGGGTTTAGAATTGAACCTTGGGGAATGCTTTTCCCAGAATGTTAAAGCACACTGACTTTTAGGAGCAGTCAGAGAAGAAACAGCAAAGGATCTTAAGAAGGAATAGTTAGAGAAGTAGGTTGAACACAGAGAGGTTCCACAGAAGGCAAGAGAGTGAAGAGTTTCAGAAGGAAGTTCCCAAAGTGAGCAGTGAGAAAGGGACTGAGCAGTGGGTCCTGGATTGAGAACTAGAAGGTGACTGGCTTTGCTAGAACAGTTTCCATGCAATATCGAGGCAGAAGTCTAACTGTAGTGAATTACAAAGTGGACAAGAGGTGTGAAAATGAGGCATTAGGTATAAGCCTATCACTCCAGGAAAGTGGCTATGGGGGGGTAGCAGTAGAAGCTGGTGGAGACTCAATTGTAGCAACTGATAGAGCAAGTCCCGAGGAGATAGAAGGGACTAGAGTGAATGGCCTGATTGTGCCATGCCTTCATTAAGCACCAGCTCCAGGATGAAGTCCACACCCCTTGGCACAGGTGAAGAGACTTCATGAATTGGCTCTTCCTTGCTGCCTCGCCAGTCTCATTATCATTCTTTCTTTCAAATTTCTACTCTATTTCATTCTTTCTGTGGATATTTTTAATATCTACTATATATGTGATATATTTATCTTTATGTGTAAAGATACATAGGAAATTTATGTTATTTAATATAAGTGTTATAGGGATTTAAAAATTAGTCGAGTTTTAGTTCTTGTCTTCAGGGAGCTTCAGTTCTGCACTTGCATAAAAGATCATATTCTTTACAAAGTCAAAATTTGTAAAGAATTTTACAAAGCCATCAGCACTAAATTTGAGAAAATCAAAATCTGTTCCAATTTTGAGTCTAATGCTATCCAGGGAGGATCCTTTTATCCAGGCATATTTTACTATTGTTTTTCCCTTTGAGGGAAACATTTAAGGAGTTGGGTAACATTCATTCAAACAGCTTTGATTTCTAAGGAGCTTGCCTTATGAATATATTGCCTTCAGAAATATTTGAGTGCATTGTGGACAAACTCATAAGCCATTCTGCAATGTAGACACTCAGATTTTTTGCATTTATGTGTTCTGACATTTGGAGATTAAACCTTGACTATTTTAAATATTGAGAATAGGATTTAGCCCTGGCTGGTTGGCTCAGTGGAAGACTGTTGGCCTGACGTGTGGATGTCCCGGGTTTGATTCCCAGTCAGGGTACCCAGGAGAAGTGCCCATCTACTTCTCCACCCCTCCCCCTCTCACTTCGCTCTCTCTTCCCCTCCTGCAGCCATGGCTCGATTGGAGCGAGTTGGTCCCAGGTGCTGAGGATGGCTCTATGGCCTCCTCTTCAGGCACTAAGAAGAGCTTGGTTGGGTAGCAAAAGAGCAATGCCCCAGATGGGCAGAGCATCGCCCCCTAGTGGGCTTGCTGGGTGGATCCCATGTGCGGGAGTCTGTCTCTGCCTACCCTCCTCTCACTGAATTAAAAAAAAGAGAGAATAGGATTTGTTTGAATTTTTTCCAAAAGGAAAATGCCGAGAATGGTTTGCTTCATATAAAAGAGAAAATCAGATTTCTCTGATGTATAAAGCATACTCCACCTCCCTTTTCCTGCCCCCCAATTTCCATCTTCTCTGTGGTGCATCCCTAATGGTGTATAAACCAGCTTTCTATTCTTCCTGTTGCCACATCTTAGTTGCATTTTTGCCAGTCTTCCAAAAGGTCCACAATCACTTTGATATTGATTGGCATCATTAATATTTTTGAAGATTTTGTTTGTATTCCACTACAGTACCATACACTATGGTTGTTCTCTCCATCCCTTCTGGAAAAAAATGATACTGTAATTTCCACATAATTCCAAGTCCTACATTTGGTGCTGGGGTATCTAGAAAAATTGCTGGCAGCTTGAGCTCCGCGGTGAGAGCATGACGCCTAAGGCAAGCCCTGCACCCGCATGCACATGGCACTGGCACATAGAATTTTCCTACAGCAGAGCTACATACAGTTTTACAACTTGAAAAACAACCTTGAGTCCTTTTCAAGATGTGGTTTGCTGCCCCTGTAAATCATCCAGGTCCTATCCCATGTGATAGAAGCTCGACCTGCAAGATTTTGTTATTTTAATATCCACGACTCCAGGAAATAACCAGGAGTAGAATGTTAAACCCTGATGAGCCTGCTGAAAATAAACCTTTGCCCTCCTTAGTGGTGTTTGGGGTGACCACATTGGCCATGCAGAATTCTTCCCCAAACCACACCTCCTAGCCAAGTGATGATTTACCTCTTCCTGATATGGTCTATTCTTTCCGGAATGGATGTACCATAAATATTTAAAACTAGTTGACCTCTTCAGTGTCCCTGGGAAGACTCATCAACCACCATTAAATAAATAAAAACCTGCTGCAACTCATTCTAGAGCATTTTATAAGTGGTTACCCGTACAAGAAGCAGTTCCACTGCAATCAAAGCTTGCAATGCATCTGGTCCTGTAAATGTCAAGTCAGGGCTCATGGTTGGAATCACTGTGTTCTGTCTCTCTTGGTCACAGTCACCCCATTCTCTTGTCCCTCAGTTTCAGCTCTCTGGGGGAGTGTTGCTTGAATCTTTGAGATTCTCCCCCATAGTACTCCCAACACTGAATTTCATGTTCAACATGTATGTAGCCTACATTTTACTTTAGGCCATCTCTAACTTGCCATAAATTTGGTAAAAATATGTCTAGCTGTTTTAATATATATGTATACACACACTAGTAGAACCATAGAAACTTAATTACACACACACAGCTTTATATAAATATAGACTCACTTTTAATGAAGTCCAATTGAGAGCATTTATTATTCCTGCATAATAATTTCAGGAAGTTTAAAAATTGATTCATTTTTAATCACTTTCATGCATCTGAAGAGTCAGGAGTATTTGACACTTGAACACTTGAGGTCATAAAACCTGTCACCGAGTTGAACTTGTAAGGACTCACATTTTAACGTGGTGTCATTGTGATGAAATGGGACTCTATCCCCCCTTCCCAAAAACAGAGGGGAGGGTAGAAGGAGAAGTAATGGATCTTTAGGCAAAACCAGCAATTCCTATTTAATTTGATTTATTACTATTATCAAGGAATATGAAGAGACTAAGTCGTGCCTGCACTTTTTTGGAGCAGGAGAGACAGAGAAGAGACTAGCAAAGGCTGGTAGGCTCTGATAAGATTCTTCCCTCTGGTTTTCTGCAGGACGAATCAATGAGGCACATCTCGGAAGGCTGTCCTGGACTCCTGTGTCTCAACCTGTCCAACACAGCGATCACCAACAGGACGATGAGACTCCTGCCGAGGTAATGTTTGCTTCACTTATATTACACTAAAAATAATGATGCTCCTCTGGGCTCCGGCTTGCTCCAGCATTTCCCAAAGGCATGACCCTCTTGCCGACACCCCCGTCACAGGGGCACTGCTCTTTGGATGACAGGACTGCTGCTTGTCAAATCCCTATGCTGGGGCCTGTCCTCTCCTTGCTTGAGTGGGACCAGGTGCTCTGACTTAACCAGAATTTTTGTGCCACTCTTGTAGCAATGTGCTTAGTAGTTTGAGTTCAGCTCTGCTATCTCTTTTTTGGTCTCCTTTCCTGGGCATTAAAGCCAGGCCCCTAAATTCCAGTCTGGTGTCCGGGGCTTTTCTGCAATAGAACACCTTATACTTTGAGCACTGCCTCCTAGAGTCCCTGCTCTGGTTACCTGTTGAGAGCCCCACCACCTCCAGGAAACCTGATACTGGTTGATTTTTACATATGGACTGTTGACAAGCCTACACACAAATGTTGCTTCTAAGCCAGCACTTCTTCAGAGGAGAAGGAACACAAAAACACAAGGCATTATCACAAAGAGTATTAAGTTTATCACAAATTTATGTTAATCAATTGCTCTTTATTTTTACCAAGGAAAGACTAATTAGGAAGAATATATGATCATGTTGGGAAAGATTCCAAAATAACTTTCAAACTGTTGTGAAAGAACAAACCATTTTTGAAAATATAATTTTTTCTTTTTATTAAGTGAGAGGTGGGGAGACAGAGAGACAGACTCCCGCATGTGCCCTAATTGGGATCAACCTGGCAAGTCGCCTACAAGGCAATGCTCTGCCCATCTGGGGCCGCTGCTCCATTGCTCATTGCTTGGCAATGAGCTATTTCAGTGCCTGCGGTGAGACCATGGAGCCATCCTCAATGCCTGGGGCCAACTTGCTCAAACCATTCGAGCCATGGTTGCAGGAGGAGAAGAGAGAGAGAGAGAGAGAAGGAAGAGGGGAAGGGGTTGAGAACAGATGGTTGCTTCTCCTGTGTGCCCTGACCGGGAATCGATCCTGGGACTTCCACACTCCAGGCTGATGCTCTACTGCTGAGCTAACTGGCCGGGGCTAATTTTTTGACATTCTTTAAAAACAACACTGAGACATTTGGAAAAACTTAAATAGAAAATTCTAGGTGGTGATTTTTCTTATCTTCTGTGTCAGACTATTCTCTGGAAATGTGTGAGCCTAAGAACAGTGTTAGCCTTTCATTAAAAGCTTGGAATCAGCCAAATGTGGAAGGATAAAACACAATGGAATATGGCAAACAATCCGAATTAGGGCTTTCTTTCTCGCTCTCTCTTTTTTTTTTTTTTTAAGTGTTTAAACTTAAGAAGATGATAAGGAAATAATTGAGACAGATTAAACTTAAAAGTGTGTCTGTCTGTAGCTGCAACATTGTTAATAGCACAAAAAATTGAGACTATTTTAATGCTTGAAAGCTATTATCTGATTTAGCAAAGAAGTCGTATCATTAATGGGTAAGTGAAGTCTGCATATACATCTTTGTTGTCTCATGTTTTTCTTATTAATGTAAATAAAATATTCATGTTGGAACTATTACCTAGTTCTCAATTTTCCTATCTTTTATTTTGGGGTGAAAATAAGAAATACAGCAGAGTGACAGATTTTATTTTTCTTTTGAGCATACAGAAGACAGAAGTACTATTTACATTAATGAGTTTGGTAGAAGTCAATGAAAGCATTGTGTGAGAATTGATTGATTATATAGAATATACAATAGGGAGTATTGTATATTTTATTATTATTTGTAAGTTGTATGCTACATAGCTTTTATACCTGGGAAATAGTAAATGTAAAATTAGTAAGATGTATACATTTATAGTAAATGTATGTACATTTATATGCATAATTTTTTTGAAGTTCCAGTTGTTAGAAATTTACCCACATGCTGGTAATTAAATATAAAATAAATTAGGAACTAATTTATATTTTTACAATATTTAACCTCTTTATCAGAAACAGGATATTTCTAATTTTTTTTCAAATGTTCTTAAATGTCTGAGTAAAATTTTGTTTTACTCATATGGATAATTTTAAGAAAGTTATTCCTAGGTATCTTTTTAGTTACCATTGTGAATGGTATACTTTTTGATTATATTTTCTCATTTTATTTTCTGAATGGACTTGGGTATGAAGTACAGATATCTTTTTAAACTTTTTTGTTTGTACGATTTAATTGATATCTCTCCTTTTATACTAAAAATAAGGTTATAAAATTATCTCTAAATAAGAATTTAGGAAAAGCTTATAAAATTTGCTAAGTATTGTGCTCATTTTCTAAACAAACTGTTGATTAGATTTTCTCTTTAACCCAATAATTATCTAGAAGAGAAGTTTTGGTTCCAAGTGGCTGAAGTTTCTTTTATTAAATTTGTTTTTAATTTCTAGCTTTGTACCTGTGGTCAAGAAATGTAGATTGAATTATTTCTACGTTTTTGGAATATTAAGATTTCTTGGTGGAGTTTATATAATCAAGTTCATTCAATAAATCATCCATGATGTTTAAAACAAGAGTTTCTTTTAGAGAACAAATTTTCTGTGTGTATATGCATGCACATATGTATAAATTCTTGATATGTCATAGTGTAATAGTGATATATTAGTCTTCAATTATAATCATCTCTTTAATTTATTTTGATGTTATTATTTTATACATAAGATTAATAAGTAGTATGTTGTATTATCGATTGTAGCATTTATTCACACAAAATTATATTCTTTATCCTAGTCGATGTTTCTTTATCTCGAATACTTTTTTATCTGCTATTAATACAGTCACCTTTGTTTTCTTTTGCCTGGGCTTTTGTGGAAAAACTTTATGTATACTGGTATTTGAAACTTTCGTGTCACTGGATTTGGGGTTTGTCTTTATATGCAACATGTAGCTAACTTCTATTTTTATAATCCTCAGTCTCTTTGCCTTTTTAAAAGGGTGGTTTAAAAAAATGACTATTTCAGTCCTGGCAGGTTGACTCAGTGATAGAGCGTCAGCCCAGCATGCGGATGTCCCGGGTTTGATCCCCGGTCAGGGCACACCCAGAAGCAACCATCTGCTTCTCTCCCTTCCCTCTCCCCCTTCTTTGCCCCTTCCTCTCCCACAGCTAGTGGCTCAATTGGCTTGAGCCCTGGGTGCTGAGGGTAGCTCTTTTTGTCCCAGTGAATCAGCCCAAGATGGGGATTACCGGGTGGATTCCAGTTGGGGCACATGAGGGAACCTGTCTCTCTATCTCCCCTCCTCTCACTTAAAAAAGAAAAAAAAAGATGATTATTTCCAGTCAAAATTGAGTGTATGGTCTAATTTTTATCATCTTGTTTTATGTTTTTGATTTTTAAATTTTATGTTACTATACTCATCCTTTCTGCCTTTTGTTATATGTACTGTTGTTTACTTTCATAAAATGAAGGTATTTCAAAAGTATGTACATGTTCTGTTGTGTATTCTAACTAGTGGATAGTTGTATGTTTTTAAAGAATATGCTTTAACTTGTTCTTTGATAATTTTCTTTAATTATCAAAGTTATGATGAAACAGTGACTTTGGCTCTCTGGGTTAGACAAGAGATCTAATATGCTTTAATTCTCCATTGAATGTGATACTCCTGCATTTCTACTCCCCTGTGTATAAACAGATGTTAATTGTAATTTTTGTTAATCATTTAACTTCCTTTTAACATTGATTTTTGGTTTTTGTACTCATTAATATAATCATATTTGTAACGATTATGTAATCCTACCTCTAGTTTTGCCATTCATCAATGATCCGTGTGTTTGACAATTCCCTTATTCTTTAAGTCTGATTTTTACTTATTCCATAATAACTGGAAATATAGTGTTAAAAATTCTTTATCTAGAAAGATGTGTGAGTGTTAGATGTGAAACCACTGCTTTCTGAAAATGACTTTACATTGTCTTGGAGAATGAACAACTTCTCTCAGTGTATAGTTCTTGAATCATGTCTTTAATTTTATCCTTAAAACAAATGTTCCATAATCTTGAAATGTCTGGTTAAAGAGAAGTCTAAAGCCACCTTGATTTTTAGTTCCTTTGTTGGTAACCTATTTTTTTTATTTCTGCCAAGATGCTTGCAAAAAATTACTTTTCTCTTAGATATTAAAACCATTTTCCAAGTTTAATTGTGTTCTTTCAATTGATTTTTCTGAAACATAGTAAACATTTTGAATATTAAAACTTAGCTCTCTTCTATTCCACTTGTTCCAGTTCTATTTTAAGAATCCCCTTTTATATTTATTTTTATAGTGTTAAAAGGACATTTATTTCCTTTAGATTTATTTATTTAATTTATTGGGATGGCATAAGTTCACAAAACCGTACAGGCTTCAGGTGTACCACTCAATAAAACACCATCTGCACACTGCATCGCGTACCCTCCGCCCCAAGCACTGTCTCTTTCTGTCCCTATATTGCCCTCCTTTGCCCACCTCTACTCTCAACCCCCTTTCCCTCTGGCTATCACCACACCGTTGACTGTGTCTATGTGTTATTTATATATGTTTTTGGCTAATACCTTCACCTTCTTTCATCTAGTCCCCCACACCTCTGACAATTGTCAGTCTGTTCTCTGGGAGTCTGATTCTATTTTGTTAGTTTATTTTGTTCATTAGATTCCACATATAAGTACAATCATACGGTACTTGTCTTTCTCTGACTGGCTTATTTAACTTAGCATAAGACTCTTCAGTTTCACCCATGCTGTCACAAAGGGTAAGATTTCCTTCTTTTTTATGGCCACATAGTATTCTTTTGCATAAATGTACCACAGATTTTTTAGTCACTCATCTACTGATGGGCACTTGAGTTGCTTCCCAATCTTGGCCATTGTAAATAATGCTGCTATAAACATAGGACTGCACATATCTTTTGAATCAGTGTTTTGAAGAATCCCCTTTTATATTTAAATTGAATTTTTATTCCTGTCCTTCAAATATGTCATCTTCTCTCTAATTTTTAGGTTTGTGTACATTTTCTCAGCATACTGCATTCTCTGTATCAGTAGCTCTCAAAATGTGTTCAAAGGATAGCAGTATTTCGATAAATGTTTAGTGAATGGCTAGGGTATGGAGAAAGGGTGTGTTCTGGCTTGTAGAATTACTGATTTCTGTGGTGTAAATATTTGCACCATGGCTAATTTTAAGCTACCAACATGCTGTCACTGAGTGTGGAGTTAGGAAGAGATGCTTATTCTGTAAAGTTCTCCAGTCCTATAAAACATCACTCACTACTTTTCTTTAAACATTCCATGTTAAGATATATATTGCGTAAATATGTGTGCATGTATGAATGTGTGTGTGTGGCAACAGATAGAAAAATAGGACCCCAAATGAGAATTTTGTCATGATTTTAACTTTTAATTCTTGCTATTGAGAAAACATTTAGGATAAATACTACTTGATACTGATGTTTTTCTGTCATATGAAAAAAAATGTCCACTGAGTTTCTTATCTATGATAAAAATACATTTCATAATGATTCTTTATTTTTGCTTTGTTTTCCATTGTTTCAAACATGCTTAAATATGTAAAAGTGTTCTTTATACTATAAATAACCAGAGAAATGTTATTGTTGCTGCTGTCATTCTCTCTACAGTGCCTTTAGTATTTCTTTCCAAAGAAATCATTTGCCAGAAGAAAGACATAATTTGTTTGCCCTTCTTGGCAGCATTGATTTGCCAGCTTTTTACTTGAATATTTTCCCTCACTTCGTTGGGAACTTGCTCAGTTTTCTAAAGTTGAAAATGCGGGCTATCCACAGCTCATGCCCATTCCAGGACATTTTTTGCTTCTAAATACTTCCTGAATGAAACCCTTTCCATTTATTCCGTGGCCACAACCTAGGTGGCACTCTCAGCACCTCTGGCACCGCATCCCGCTGGTGCGGCCTCAGGTCTCTCCTCCCTCCAGTCTGCTCTGCCTAACGCTGCGAGAAGTACCATCCTGGAACAATAGTCCTATTGTGTCTTTGGCATGCTTAAAGTCTAGACTCTTCGCTTACTGTCTCTTAACATTATCTGTCCAGGTTTCTCCAGGAAAGTACTTGACTGTCGTCATCTGATTGCTACGTGCTTCTCTTTATAGCAGGAATGCCTTTCTCCTGCCTGTGCTGATCCACAGCCTCTACACTGCAAGTCACGCCATCTATCAGAAGTCTACGGTGGTTTTCTGCTTTCCTGAATTCTAATACAACATTCATTCACTTATTTACCATTTATTGATAAACCTTGTGTGAGATATTCTAAGCAAAAGTGGTGGTTAAAGCTATTCAGATCTTGCTCCTTAGTAGAACATTATATGCTTATAGTGGCATGATGTCACTATTTTTCATATAGATAAATTGATCCTTCAGTTGGCTTGGAAACTTTTTTTTTTTTTTTTATCTTTCTGAAGCTGGAAACGGGGAGAGACAGTCAAACAGACTCCCGCATGCGCCCGACCGGGATCCACCCGGCACGCCCACCAGGGGGCGACGCTCTGCCCCTCCGGGGCGTTGCTCTGCAGGGACCAGAGCCACTCTAGCGCCTGGGGCAGAGGCCAAGGAGCCATCCCCAGCGCTTGGGCCATCCTTGCTCCAATGGAGCCTCGCTGTGGGAGGGGAAGAGAGAGACAGCGAGGAAGGAGAGGGGGAGGGGTGGAGAAGCAGATGGGCGCCTCTCCTGTGTGCCCTGGTCGGGAATCGAACCCGGGACCCCTGCACGCCAGGCCAATGCTCTACCACTGAGCCAACCGGCCAGGGCCGGAAACTTCTTATTGGAAACAATTCTCATGTTATATAGTCTCACCAGTGCCATCAGAGTGGGGCCGAGAAAGAAAGCTGTTGCTTGGACTGAACACCCTCAAGGTCTACCTTGTAGATATATAAGTCCAATCACTGCATTTGGCTTTCCTGTAGAAATCCTATCATGCAAAACCGCCTCTGTGAAACCAAAGGGCCCAACACTCAACTCAAAAGAATTCACATGTAAATCCTCTCTTTTATAGACTGGGTCGTGTCTTGGTAATTTTTCAGAAAAATTTTTGATAACATACATAGTAACACTTCATTCTTTCCAGTAGAAACTGCTTCATGTATTGGAGATCTAAAACAGAAGTCCTCTGTTCTTTAATGAAAAAAAGCCAGAAGAATTTAGAAGAAATTATCTCTGTAGTTTCTATAAGATTTACGATTTCTTAGACTGTCGTAACAGTAGAAAAATAAATAACAAAAACAAACCCTCCCCTTACATAGGAAACTTTTAGTTATCAAATAATTAGGAGAAGATGAATACAGACTGCAAAAACAGCCTCCAAGTGAAATTAGAATTTTCAAGTTGTTTCTGAGTTGGGAAAATTGTGAACTAGATCTTGCTCATGTAAGGGACATATTTGTTTGCCAAATTTCAAAATAAAAAGTAGCAGTCTTGCATAAAATTTGCCAAATGCAATTTCACTGTCAGCTGATGCTTTTCTCTGCCTCAGCAGTTTTAAATTCGCGGCCCTGGAAATCCCTAGAAAGGCCTACAGGGCCACTCAAAATTCCTGTACTTTGCTTTCAAACCGATGGCTCCCATGAGCTTGCACTCCGGAGAGAACCCTCTAGAGACTCTCAATCTGGGAGTCATTTTGTCTAATGAACAGTTCTTCTGCCAAACATGAAGTTCTTAACCTGGGGCCAGTGGATCCCTCCGGGGAATCAGGGATAAAATTCAGAGGTTCCATGAATTCTGATGGGGGGAAAAAAATCTCTATTTTCACTTAGCTCTAACTGAAATGTAGGTAAAAATATTGGAGTAGTAATAACAGTCCCTGGGACTCTTTCAACTGTGTAAATCACAAATATTTTCTTATCACAAATATTTTCTATTACAGCTTGTTACAAATATTTCAAAATACCATTGGCATTCATCACTACTTCAAAATCATGGTAGTTGTTAGACCTTTACTATATCATCTATAATTTCACTCATTTGGTTTTTAAAAATATTTTAATAATGACTTTTATATGATTAGATGGTTTTGTAATCTTAAGTATTTTATTTTATGTATTAGGTGCATTAGTAACATTAGTAACATTAGGCTGACAAAGGGTCCACAGATCTGTATAGTATCTGACACACAAAAGAATTAGTTCAATTCCATTTTTGGTATTTGATAACTAATCACATGAACTTAAAAAAAATTGAACAATAGGCTTGAATCAGATTTAAATAGATTTGAATATGCATGATCTTCTAAGAAAGTTTCATTAGTATGGTTAGAGAAAGACTAATGTATATGCAGAGCGAAGAGTGGGATAAGAAAAACAGTCTGCAAATGAGTGGGAAGCTCATGAGAGGAATAAAAACTCCATTGGAGACTGTCAGTCTCACTGGAGTTAAAACCAGTTAAACATGGTATTACCACCATGACCAAAATGAGGGTGTAGATGCAATGTGGAAGTTCTCCAGACTCTTGGAGTCAGTTTTATGTACCACTTTTGTCAGATGAGTATCTATTCAACTAAATGGAAGAAGACAGTATAAGCTTCATAAAAATAATATATTACGGCCCCATCTACGACACTGTGGACGAGCCTAGGGTATTTCTTCCAGGAAGCAGGTAAACTGATCTCATTTGCACAAGGGCCACTTAACTATGTTTTGCCTGAATAGTCAGGTTTTTTATTCTTCCCTCAAAGATCTCTGTTGTGGGTGTTGATAGTCCTATTTTCTGCTGCTTTGCTTAATATATAGTGTTTCCTTTATCCCTCCTACCTCAATGCCCCACTCATATTTCAGGCTGGGACCTACTCCTAATTTAGAGCTCTCTTTCCTCCTTTTGCCAACTTGTATTATGAATTTACCTTTGCCACCCAGCTGAGTGTATCCCAAGGTTCTCTTTACCATGCCACAGTCACAGAGCTCCAGGGAAAAGCAACCTGGTCTCAACTCTCCAGGCAGAGGAGAACAGAAACTCCATATCCACGCATGCTGCAAATGGCTTTTTCCAGTCTACCTGAATCATTACCAGCTAGAAGCAGCAGTCATTGGGACTTGGACATGAGCTGCAAAGTATAGAATGGTGACAACAATTCCAGTGCCATGCGGACTTTTCCTGTGGGGAACTTTCCTGGACTCCTGCTCCCTGTGACAGCTCCTAACAGACTGAACTGTGCTTGGGTTGCATTTTTCAGGGATTTGGCATGGTGATGGGACCAACTTGGACTTGGTGAACATGTTAAGGACATTACTCTTTTATGGATTCTTGCTGTATTGGCCAAGAGTTTGCTTAAAGGCTTTTAATCACTGTAAAAAAAAATAGAGAACTGGATGAAGAAGATGGGGCACATATACACCATGGTATACTATTCAGCTAGGAGAAATGATGACATTGGATCACTTACAGCGGAATGGTGGAGTCTTGGTAGCATTGTGCGGGGTGAAATAAGCGAATCAGAAAAAAACAGGAACTGCAGGATTCCATACATTGGTGGGACATAAAAGCGAGACTAAGAGGCATGGACGGGAGTGTGGTGGTTACGGGGGGGGGGGGGGGGGGTGGGGGGAGGGAAGGAGGGAGAGGGGGAGGGGGAGGGGTACAGAGAGAACTGGATGGAGGGTGGCGGAGGACGATCTCTCTTTGGGTGATGGGTATGCCACAGAACTAAATGACAAGATAACCTGGAAATGTTTTCTTTGAATGTATGTACCCTGATTTATTGATGTCACCCCATTAAAATAAAAATTTATTTATAAAAAAAATATTATTACTATTTGAGGTAGTAGCAACAACTATATAGATAGATAGATATAGATAGATAGGTATATATCTATATATATAGTGAGAGAGGGAGAGGGAGAGAGAGAGAGATGAGGAACATCAACTTGTGGTTGCATCATTTTAGTTGTTCATTGATTGCTTCTCATACATGCCTTGACCAAGGGGCTGAAGCAGCCAGTGACCCCTTGCTCAAGCTAGCAACCTTGGACTCAAGCCAGTGACCTTGGGCTCAAGCCAGTGACTATGGGATCATGTCAATGATCCCACGCTCAAGCTGGTGACTCCTAGCTCAAGCTGGTGAGCCTGCACGCAAGCTGGCAACCTCAGGGGTTCAAACCTGGGACCTTAGCATCATAGGTTGATGCTCTATTCCCTGTACCACCACCGGTCAGGCAGCAATATATATATATTTTTAAAGCTTCTACCATGTCACTCTCAATATACTACTATTACATCTGTGTTCTCATATAATTGTCACACCTCTAAGGGGAAATAGCATATCAGATTATATCTACATTAAAGAGAAAAATGAGCCGCAGGAAAGTGGGATGCCCACTGTTGGTCAGAGTTAAAAAAAAAAAAAAGATATTATAATCTCCGCTTAACAAAAGAAGAAACCACCTCAGAAATTAGGAAAATTTCAGTAAGTGTCAGAGCTAGGATTTGAATCCAATTTGGCCTGCTTCCAAAATCTTGTGTATTTTCTGTTGTGTCCTGATGCCTGCCTCACTACTCCTTTCTCAGAATTAACTAAAGGGTTGTTAGAAATGACAGCCATCCTCAGAAAATTGTACTTTACTCAGTTGAATCACAAGGATATACTCGTGAGAGAAGAAAATAAAGCATTTCCAAAACTTTGGCATAGCTGTTAGTTAATGAGAGGGCCCGGGAGAGGGGACGTGTCTTCCGGATGTGAGTGCTGCCTCTTCCCTCCAGCCCCGCCCACCCGGCCGCTGGGGAGCCCAGAAGGCGTCCCCTCTGTTCTGTTGAATCTCACTCACACAGCAGTTACCAGAGGAAATCTGTGCCCTGGAACAAATGATTTTCTATGGAATGGAAATCACTGTATTGTATAAATGTTTTTCAAATTTTAGGAATAAACTTGATTAATGGTCAGTGCTTGCATATCTTATTTCCCATTGATGTGATATACACTTCATTTATTTGTGGCTTTTGCTGGACAGAGAGGCACCTTCTTTCACTTTTGTCCTTTTTGTTTTCTCATTTGCTGTTAAACTGTTGCAGATCACTAACCAAGAGCATGTTGTTAATTTCATTACAAGAGCAGGCAGTAGTGGGAGTTCTTGTAGTTTTAAAACTGCCAGGCTTAAGAGCACTTGGAAAATTGTCCGGAGTGTTCTCAAACTGTGAGCCCCCACATGGTTATAAAGGTTAGTCCTAATTACCTTCCTTTTTCCCTGGAAGTTCTCATTTTGGTCATGGTGGTAATGCCATGTTTAATCGGTTTCAACTCCAGTGAGACTGATAGTCTCTGATGTCGTTTTTATTCCTTTCATATGCTGCCTACTCATGTGCAGACTGTTCTTAACTGATTTTTAAGCTCTATCAGTCTTTCTTTAACTATAGTTATGAAACTGTTAAAAAGTCATGCATATTCAAATCTAGTTTTTCAAACAATTTGCTGACCATGTCCATTTTAAGAGCCTGTTGTGTTAAATTTTACCTCTCTTCTGCCCAAGTCCTCATTTCTATATAACAGTTAATTGCAATTTAAATGTTTACAAAGGGTTTGTTTTTCTAAACATTTTGCACATACTGTGGTGCTCCAAAGAAAAAACCTAAATGCAACAATAATGCAAACTCTGTAAGTTTGCTTTCAAACACAAACTAACCTCCAAACAATATGAATGCACAAACCTCCCTGCCCCCAAAACTTTATCTCAATCAGCTTTCTTAAAAATCTAAGCATATCTTTACTTTCATTTGAAATGTAATTATGCATTATCTGATATGTTACTGCAATCTCCTTTACTTAACAGGAAGAGAATTAACCATAAGGTTCAACTGTTGACAATTTGCAAGGAGAAAAGATTCATTTACAGTTTAAGTTCTTTGTCATAGTGGCTTCAGAAAGTGTGAGACAACAGCTCTATTCACTTTCCTTTCTCTCTCCTCTCACCCTGTCTTTTCAGGCACTTCCACAATTTACAGAATCTTAGTTTGGCTTATTGCAAAAAGTTCACAGACAGAGGTTTACGGTACCTGAATTTGGGGCATGGATGCCACAAGCTCATCTATCTGGACCTTTCCGGCTGCACCCAGGTTTGTCTTTTCAGTCTTCTCTTTCCTGCAGCAGGCTAGGGAGTCCTCCCGAGAGCGGGCGGCATCCAGTCCTCATGTTATACTAACGCTGGGCTCAGACTGCAGCACACTATTCAGAGGTTTTAAATTACATGGCCACAGCTGCTTCGGTTTCCCCCAGAATTGCTACTATAGGCTCTTGGCTTCCTTCCACTGGAGTGTCACATCCACAAACAGGCAGAGCTCATTGGATGATGAAACAGACCATTTCTGTACAGATACTCTGAACAGTTGTAATACCAGAGTCCAAATCTTGAAATTTTAGAATTGCTACCAAGATACAAACAAAGGAAAACCTTTTTGAAGGAGAATTTACAATGAACTTTCTGAAAAGTCAGTAAGCTCCCACATGGGCTTCCAAAGCATAAATAGTGTTAGGTAAAATGCTGAAAGTAAAATTTACATGTATAAGAAAGGAAATACAACAAGGATTGTAATCTTAAAAATTGCATTTTATGCTTAGACTAAATAACATGCAGATTTCAGATCTACATGGGGAAACAGTTAAGTGTGAAAAAGCCAGATTAAGTGCCCTGGCTGGATAGTTCAGTTGGTTAGAATGTTGTCCCGATATGCCAAAGTTGCGAGTTCAATCCCTGGTCAGGGCACACACAAGAAGCAACCAATGAATGCATAGATAAGTGGAACAATAAGTCAGTTCTCTCCCCTCAGTCCTGTTCCTCTTTTCTTAAAATCAGTTTAAAATTTTTTAAAGAAATAATTAAGGAAATTTGGGCAGAAAATAAGATGGAGTCATAGAGGGCAGGACATAGACTGTGGAAGTAGCTGCTGCCTGCCTCATTGATAGTTTTTTCTGCTCTATTTTAGTAGATATAAGTCATAGCTCTTTTAACTTCTGTTCTTCCACTTCTCTGTGTATTTTATTGATGTTAGTATCAGAGTACATTCATCATTCTATAAGAACATAGCACAGATGAGACCTGGGTGAAATATTGATAATCACCATTTATCGAGTTGTTACTCTATGCCAGGCACCATGTCAGCGCTTGACACAGATCACATTTATTCCTCATGCAGGTGCTGTGTAGTATGTGTTTATGATGCTCATTTAGAAATGAGTGGGCCAACGCTCCCAAAGTTGCACAGCTGACAAAAGCCCATGGTGCTGGTGCAGTTACAAGTGCCTGTTGGTTGATACCTTGGTTTCATGGTTACTAAGCAGTGAAGGGCAAGAGGGGGAAAGAAGGGAGACTCTAAGCTAGGGCTGAAACAGCTACCATTTGCTTTTTTAATGTAACTTGCTGAACAACAACTACCATCACTCTTATGACCCAGATGGTCTGACCGTTCCCTCCAGTGGACTAAACTTTAGACAGGCTTCTTTCTGAGTCTTGGCCCCTAACCTCCTTTTTTAAAGTGCTTATTTACTTTAGAAAACTTGCAGTTGTACATTCTTTCTTTGTTCCTTTTGAGATGTAAACTTTTAAAGAGCTTCTCGCCAAATATACAACCCAGGACAGTCTTCCTCAAGTACCTGGGAGCCATGCTTTGAAATGTAATCATTAAGGGAGATAACAATAGCATTTCCAGTCTCTGTGCAGAGATGGAAGACTAACTTTGATATAAATGTCAATTAGCAAATACAAATGGCCTAACTCATTAGAGAAAGTATCTGCAAATTCAGGAATAATTCAATGTGCTTGACATATCCCACTGATGCTCTTCCCCCTAAATATACTGCTCACAAAAAGTAGGGGATATTTTATCATTCATATAAATTCTGAAATATCCCCAAATTTTTGTGAGCAGTATATATATCCTCTGATACTTTCTACTAGTTCACCCTAAGCTTAAAAACCTTCCCCATAAGTGTGACTTAGTACCTCCTTGTTCTTCTCAGTTTTCACAAAGTAATTTTTAAAGCAACAACACACAACACAACACAGACACACAGATACACATAAACATAAACATGTCCTAAGGATAAATATTCTCAGACATAGAATAGTCTATACTCTACCCAGCAAAGCTATTATTTAGAATCGAAGGACAGATAAAGAGCTTCCCAGACAAGAAAAAGCTAAAGGAGTTCATTGTCACCAAACCAGTATTACAAGAAATGTTAAAGGATCTTCTTTAAGAAGAAGAAGAAATTTTAAAAAGATCAAAATATGAATAATAAAATGGCAATAAGTACATATCTACCAATTACTTTAAATGCAAATAGATTAAATACTCCAATCAAAAGACATATGGAGGCTAAATGAATAGCAAAACATGACCCTTACATATTGTTATACCGTGACCAGTGAGTTCCACAAAGACACCAAAGTTACAGAAGAATTTCAAAGAGGAGTTTATTATTAAGCCGGCTGGCTGCATGGGGGTTCAGACTCCAAATCATGCAGCCTTGAAGAGTTTATACAGGCTAAAGTCACAAGGAATTTTAACAGCTGCGACAGATCACAGAAGCAAAACTAGCAGTTAAAGCAAAACTAGCAGCTGATCAGGAAGCCCCAAATCAGACCTTGCTTGCTTAGTTTGCATATATAAAAATTTCAAAATGGTGATTATTAGAAGGCATATAAAATGTTACAGAATACAGGTTTCCATGTAAGGGGCTCGTGATCTCTTTGTATAGGTCACTCTCATGACTCCAGGATGGGAGGGTGAGTCAGAGGATTAGTGTGGGAATTTTTAATTAAGGTACATAAACATTGTTTCTTAAAGGCTTTTACAAAAAGAGAGAGGAAGGGGTTTTCAGCTAAGTTCTATCTTCTTTGCTCTGTGTAGCAAGTGGCACCAGTCCTTCCAGAGAACTACAGGAAGTAGTTAAACTATGACTAGCTGACACAGTTGCCCCTTCAAGTTCTTCTCCTTGCATTCTTTTTGTTAGAGGAGGGGTAGGCGGTCTGACTTTTCCTTTTTAAAATGGCATTGCTAATGCTAACAGTTTTCTGGTTTCTTGGCACCTTGTCACAATATGTTGTCTATAAGAGATTCACTTCAGATTGAGAGACACGGACTGAAAGTAAAGGGATGGAAGAAAATATGTCACGAAAATGGAAACAAACAAACAAAAGCTAGGGTAGCAATACTTAACCCAGATAAAATACTTTTTAAAATAAAGGCTATAACAAAAGGCAAAGAAGGATCCAGTAATTCCACTCCTGGGTATTTATTAGAAGAAATCTAAAACACTAAATCAAAAAGGCATATAAATCCATGTTTACTGCAGCATTATTTACACTAGCCAAGGTATGGAATGAATCTAAGTATTCATTAATAGATTAATGGATAAAAAAGAAGTGGTGCATACATATATACAATGGGATAGGAGTCAGCCATAAAAAAACGAATGAAATCTTGCCTTCTGCAACAAAATGGATGGATCTAGAAGGTATTGTGATGAATGAAATAAGTCAGTCAGTGAAAGGCAAGTGCTGGATGATTTCACATATATGAGAAACCTAAAACAAACAAACAAAAAACCCCAAACAACAGAACAGGAAAAAATTCCAAATACTCAATAAGAATAAATTGTCTCTATATTCATATATACCGATATATTATGTAATTGTATACATATTACTGAACAAGCAAATTCGAAATGTCCTGAAATCTCAGAGTTCATATATAATAAACTTTATAGAGGTATCCCTAAATTTAACATTATAAAATTTTACATGACATTATTGATAATAAGGAGTGAAGCTGAAAGAAGCTTTTCTATGCTATAAATTTAAAAGTTCTGATTAATCTTTCTAGAGGAAAGAATTATCCTTTCATTTCGCATGTAGAAAATATTACAGAATATCAAATTGTTATATAAAGAGGCCATCAAAGGGTGTGTAGCTAAAAACATGGATAAAAGTATGACAAAGGTGTGTTAGTAAGTTAATTAGTAAACTACAATATACTTAAAAAGAAAAAGAAGAATTGATAGGAGAAGTTTTAAATCAATGACCCTGAACCTAGATATGCATGCAACACACACACGTCTGTCTTTACATTTTGAGCCAACATTTAAATGTTGAAGTTTTCACATAAAAATCTAGACTTCCAGCTTCTCTTTAAAAACTGGAAGAGCTAGCAAACATACGCCTGTGTTCCCAGACGCCGTCAACAGGCTGGAACTGAGTCAAGCCGCGCTCCCTTGAGTGGAGCTGGCACCCCTGTGTGACGCCCTCTCCTCAACGCCATAACGGCCACGCATGTGTTCACACCCAGAACGCTGCCACTTAATTGCATCGTCTACCTGTCCTCAGGAGCTTTAAGCTTGGTCTGAATGTATAAAGAATAGAATTATTTTCCTGATTGTGCTTTAATTAATAAGTCTCAAACCACAAGGAAGTTAATATTTCACAACATTATACAAAATAATGTTGATTTATTTTGTTCATTCCTCTTCCATTTCAATTTGTTCATTTAATAATTCAACAGAGATTTTACTGTGTCAGACAATGTTTCAGGCACTGGAAATCGTGCCATTCAAAAGCGAGCCCCTTTAGGCCCACGGAGAGTACGAAACGGGCTCATTATTAACCATGGGTATCTTTAAAATGGCTGCTGCTGTAGCTTCAGAAAGAGTAGATGGAATTGAATGTCACCGCTCTGTGGGACTTCTGTCCTTTGAGGGTACTCTGTCTACGTCCTCAGCTCTGAGTGTGAGAACAATCTCAATCTTTCAGGCCTAGTCGCATTACTATGACAGCACAGAAATGATTTCAAAGAAGGAAAACAGACAATTCACAGATTTTTCAGGTTCTCCCCTTGGAAACCCAAATCTATTTTCTTTTTATGCTAGAAATGTTGCAGTATTAAGTCATGTATTAATATACCTGACCAAGAAAAAAGGTCCTAATTAAACGGAAAGACTTGAGGGTAGAAGCTGACAGTGAAATGCTTTTCCCTGGTGTCTGAGTGCCTGCTGTGTACCGGCACCGTCGTTAGCGCTCCCGTCTTCCGGGAATTCTGGGTCAACATACATCAAATATACAAGGGCCAAGCTTTCATGTAGTCGAGGCTGCCCCCACAAGAAAGATGTATTTATACAATATTGGGGAAAAATTTTAACTGTACCTGTTAGAAGAAAATAAATTAATGGATAATGGAGAATTGCAAAGAAAAGTAAAAATCAGTTACATAGCCCTGGCCGGTTGGCTCAGCGGTAGAGCATCGGCCTAGCGTGCGGAGGACCCGGGTTCGATTCCTGGCCAGGGCACACAGGAGAAGCGCCCATTTGCTTCTCCACCCTTCTGCCACGCCTTCCTCTCTGTCTCTCTCTTCCCCTCCTGCAGCCAAGGCTCCATTGGAGCAAAGATGGCCCGGGCGCTGGGGATGGCTCTGTGGCCTCTGCCTCAGGCGCTAGAGTGGCTCTGGTCGCAACATGGCGACGCCCAGGATGGGCAGAGCATCGTCCCCTGGTGGGCAGAGCGTCGCCCCATGGTGGGCGTGCGGGGTGGATCCCGGTCGGGCGCATGCGGGAGTCTGTCTGACTGTCTCTCCCTGTTTCCAGCTTCAGAAAAATGCAAACAATAAAAATAAAAAAAATCAGTTACATATATTTTAGAACTATTCTGCATTCCTCTGGGACTGGAAGATCACTGTAGGTGTACAGGGCAATGTGATGGGTTTCTTAATGAATACCAGCACTTGCAAACGCACCTGCATGCCAACATCTGTGATGGCACCGAGCTGATGCCTGGGCTCCGTTTCTCCTCCTCTAAGAAGCTGCTGTTCACTCTCCGTCCAAAATCAGGCTAGGGCTGCCCCCGCGAGATCTCGATTGCAGGCCTCTAACCACACACTTGTCACTTTGAATTTTCTAGCTTTCTTTTTTCACTTAAAAAAAAAAAAACTTTGCGGCCCTGGCCAGTTGGCTCAGTGGTAGAGCGTTGGCCTGGCGTGCAGAAGTCCCGGGTTCGATTCCCGGCCAGGGCACACAGGAGAGGCGCCCATTGCTTCTCCACCCCTCCCCCTCTCCTTCCTCTCTGTCTCTCTCTTCCCCTCCCGCAGCCGACGCTCCATTGGAGCAAAGATGGCCCGGGCCCTGGGGATGGCTCCTTGGCCTCTGCCCCAGGCGCTAGAATGGCTCTGGTCGCGACAGAGCGACGCCCCGGAGGGGCAGAGCATCGCCCCCTGGTGGGCAGAGCATCGCCCCCTGGTGGGCGTGCCGGGTCGATCCGGTCGGGGGCATGCGGGAGTCTGTCTGACTGCCTCTCCGTTTCCAGCTTCAGAAAAATACAAAAAAAAAAAAAAACAAACTTTGCTTTTTTTCCTTTTCCATGTTAAACATACACAGACACAAAGATAAAAGAAAAAAATTTGAGCCCTGGCCAGCTGGCTCAGCGGTAGAGCATCAACCCAGTGTGTGGATCTCCTGGGTTCGATTCTCTGCCAGGGCACACAGGAGAAGTGCCCATCTGCTTCTCCTCCCTTCCTCCTCTCCTTTCTCTCTGTCTCTCTCTTCCCTTCCTGCAGCCAAGGCTCCAATGGAGCAAAGTTAGCCCGGGTGCTGAGGATGGCTCCATGGCCTCCACCTCAGGCACTAGAATGGCTTCAGTTGCAATGGAGCAATGCCCCAGATGAGCAGAGCATCACACCCTGGTGGGCATGCCAGGTGGATCCCGGTCAGGCACATGCTGGTATCTGTCTCTCTGCCTCCCTGCTTCTCACTTCAGAAAATACAAAAAAAGAAAAAAAAAAAAAAAAAAAAAAGAAAAGAGAGAGAGAGAGAAAAAAATTGAATTACCTAAAAATCTGCCACCTAGAAATAACAAACATTATTGGTAAAAAACGCTTTTTGGTCTTTTTTTCTGTACATATTTATATTCTTTTAAGCTAAAATGGATTATATAGTACACATCTCTTTAATGTAATATTCTATACAGTGAACACCTATTTCATTGAATATTTTTCTGTAACTTATTTTTAATAGCTACATAGTATTCTATTGCACCAAAACACCAATATGTATTTCACTATTCATTATTGGCCCACCATGTTTTTCTATCATCAGTAAACTATGAGGAAAATTCTTGTAGCCAAAACTTTGCATATGTCTATGCAATTTGGGAGGACAAATTTTTAGAAGTAAAATGATCAGAAGGTATAGCTATTTTCAAGTCCATCCATGTTTTACAAAGTTTGTCAAGTTATACTTAATTATAAATGTAAAATAACATTTGGTGTCTTTATAAATCTTTTGGCAATTTGATTTTGAAGATGATATTTTGTATTTTTAATTAGTATTTTTTTGATAACATAAGTTTAAACCATATTCGGATACTTAATATTTATTGGATGATAGCATTTTTATTCCAATAGGCTGCCATTGTTAAGATATTTTTGAAATTAATTAAAATTTTTCTTTTAAGGCCTGAGTGCAATATATTCTTTAAACTGTTTTCAGAGGAAAATAATCTATATTCACTAAACAAAAAATTCTGGTTGAGTCAGTTGAACAAATTTACTCAAAATGATAAAATCTAAGCTTATACCAAACACAACTTTTGAGAAACCGTGTGTAAACACAATTTGGGAAGACTTTCTGGAGATAAAATGGTTTCATCGCGTAAAGAAAGTACCCTTTCCAATACTCCCGCGTCCATAATCTGGGACATTCTGTGATAGTGAATGGGACCCCCTCGTTCTCTGCTCTAAGAAATGCTGTGTGACCTAACTCACGGCGACATTTATCAGGTGTTTATTGAATATTTGGAATAAATAAGTGAAACGGTTGTATGAACTATGTAATGAACTGTATAATGAACTCCTGTAAGAGATATTGGTAGATTTCCTTTGCACCTCAAGCTTTTTTCCAGGAACTCTCCTCTCTCTTGCGTTTCTGTGGTGCAGTCACTCATGGTACCATGAGAGCAGTATACCATAGTATTGGGTTCATGGGGCCTGGGGCACTTGCATTTTAATCCTGAGTTTGCCATTCTCTAGTTTTGGGACTGGAGCAAGTTACCTAAGCATTCTGTATACCTCAGTTCCTTATCTACGAAATGGAGAAAATATAGTTTCTACCTCATAAATGTGTTGTGTGAATAAAATGATTTAATACAGATAAGAAGATTAGAACAGTGGTTGCATATAATAAGTGCTTAGTCACCATTAGTTATTATTATTAGAGTATTGGTGGTATTAGTATTTTTCCACACTAGTCACTTGGCCCAGGCCTAGACAATCCTAAATTTCATATACAGGGGCTGTAATTTTTCTAGGAAGAGGATGACCCTAGCAGAACAATTCAGAATCCTGCTAGGTATTTAATATTGGGAAAAAGAAATTCTGTTTTCCCTGAGGTTGCAGGGTCTGGAGTATGTAAGTCCAGCCTGATTTGTGGTTTTCTTGCCCAAGAACATGGAAGAAATTTGTCGACAGTGGAAAAGAACAAAACCAACGCAAAAAAGCCAGCTTTTGAGAAGGAGAGATGACATATTGTTTAGTGGATTTTCAGTTAGACACACCATTCATTCCCTTTCTACCTAAGCTAGTTTATTTTTGGTTTCTATCACTGCAACTGAAAGAAACTGACAATTGGTAAGTTGTGATTCCTATTTAGCCTTTAGTTGAAAGAGCAAAAATACTTCTGATTAGGCTTGACAGAGAGCCTTACTCCAGAAAAGAAGACTAAGACCAAGAGAGAAAGTTGTGACGGTTTCTCATAGCTTTCCATATACTTAGGTTCTACCATGTATCTGAATTTGTTGCTTTGAGCATGATCTGTGACTGACCACATGCAATCCTTAACACCCAAGAAGCCAGATTAAACCTGCTTTCTGTTTTGCTGGCACTGAGAACTGGCCCTAGTGAGTAAAGACATTCCCTAATGACCTTTTGTCACCCCCCCCCCCCCCAATGCACAATGCTGTGAACATTCATGTACATCTGTTTGGATAGACACGGCCCAGATTTCTGTTGAGTATACACATAAGAGTCGAATGGCTGGGTCATAAAGTATGTATAGGTTTGGCTTTCATTGATAGTGTTAATTTCCTAAATTGGCTGTGTCAATCCTAATGACATTTTTATGATTTAGAAAGCTGATGTGGGTGTGATTTCTGTGAGGAAGCTAATACTGTGGCTTTCCAACCCCTTAATCATAGAGGGCCCAGGATTCAGTTCTAGGTTCACTTTTCTTCTTAGCCTACAGCTGCTCCACTGGTCATCTTAACTAGAGAATGTTTTTAAATACCACCTCCAATAATGAGCATATATCAAACCATTAGATGTATGTATATATACACATATGCACATACATGTTTAACATGTATGTTTATATATAGATATAATGTATATTTTTATAGAAATAATATATGTATATATGTATAAATATACACACATATATCACACAGACTTCTCTCTTAAATTTTATACTCATATCTAAAAAAAAAAAAAAAATCCCTGCTCTAAAGAATAACTCCTGGCCCCACCTTTGGCCTTCCCTAGCTCTATGTTTATAGTTGCTGAGGACAAAAATCTCAGACTCATCTGTTTTGGATTAAATTGTATCCCCCTCCCAATTCATATGTTGAAGTTCTAACCCCTAGTACCTCATAATGTGACCTTATTTGGAAATAAGGTTGTGGCAGATGTAATTAGTTAAGATGAGATCACTAGGTTGGGCCCTATCCAGTGTGATTGATGTCCTTGTGAACAGGGGAAATTTGGACATAGCCACATGCATATGGGGGAGTGCCAGGTGAACGTAAAGATGGCCATCTGGAAGCCAAGGAGAGAGGCCTGGACCATATCCTTTCTTCCATTTGAGGGGACCAACCTCAGAGGGAACCAACCCTCCTGACCCCTTGACCTTGGACTGTCAGCCTCCAGAACTGTTGAGCAACAGGTTTCTGTTGTTTAAGCCACACAGCTTGGGGTAGTTTGTTGCAGAAGACCTAGCAAACTGCTATAATATCCTGACTCTTTTCCCTTTCTCACTCTCCACATCTACCTGTCAGGAAGTCCAGTTGTCTGTTACTTCAGGATTCATCCCGGATCTGATCCCTTCTCACCACAGGCACAGCTGTCACCCCGCTCAAAGCCACTGTCATCTCCTGCCTGGATTATTGTGATGACCTCCTACTGTTCTCTTTGCATTCACTTCTGCCTCCTACCAGTCCACTCTCAATGCAGCATCTAGAGTGATCTTTTAAAAAAAATATTTTTATTATTTTTTATTGGTAGATGTTGGTCAAATAAAATTTTAAGTATGATATATATGTTTGCTCACCTATAGTTTGCATTGGGTGTGGGGGACAGGCTGTAAGCAGGCAGGGTCGTTATAGCCTAAGGCTTAGTTTTCAGACTAAGCCTTTCCCACTCTTTTAATGCTAAGATCTTTTCTAAACTAAGCTTTTCCCCACACCCTTGACTATTGCATGATGTGGGGTGGTGCACTCTCATGATGAATCCCATTATGCCTCAGATAAGTGACTTTGTATCAGAGACTTCCTTTTTTGTATATTGGATTAAAAGTTTTGATTTCTACACTATAAAACGAGGCAAAGGAGCCTATGCTAGAGGAGAGCAGAGAAAGGCCATGTGGAGGAGAGGAGAAGCAGCCAAGATGGCGGAGTGCTGAAGGAGAAGCCAGTTTGAGCAGAGTTTGTGCAGAGAGAAAGAGATGGGGAACAGAGGTGAATAAGGCTTATTTGATTCTAGGAAACTCGGATAAGTCATGGCTTTGGGAGCCCTGAATGGAAAGAGAAGTGTTTTCCCACTGTGTCTATTTCTTGCCCGCTGGGTGCAAGCTAGGATTAAAGCTAACGGCCCACCAGTTCTTGGCTCCATTGTTTCACTACTGTCTGTCTGAATCAAATTCGAACCTGCATGGGCCAGGCAGCTGAGATGGTGGCTGTGGCTACTGGCTACACAGTAGATTTTAGAGAGACAGAGAGAGGAACGGAGCTAGAGAGAAGCATTCATTCATTGTTCCATTTAGTTGTGCATTCATTGGTTGCTTCCCATATGTGCCCTATCAAGAATTGAACCCCCAACCTTGTCTCAGCACTATGCTCAGCCAACTGAGTAACCAGCCAGGGCTAGAGTGATCTTTTAAAAACCACATCATTGTCCTCCTTCTGCTCAAATACCGGGCAAGCCTTTCTATTCACTCAATAAAAGAAGAATCTTGAAAGGACCTCCAAGACCCCATTTAATCTACCTCTTTCCCCAGTTGCCTTTCTGCCATCACTTCCTAGTCCTCTCTTACAAATTCTGCTCCACTGGCTTCCTTTTAGCTGAAAGAAACACACAAGGTTTTGCCTTAGGGTTTTGTTTGTTTGTTTATGAATTTGTTTGTTTGGATTGGCTCTTTTCTTTAGCTGATACTCTTCCCGTAGTTATCTATATGGCTAACTTCCTTACCTCCTTTAAATCTTCCCTCACATATCCCATAACGAATGAATGGATGGATAAAAAGGCATCATCTTAAAGCACTCCAAGACATCCACATTAGTTTCCTGTTCATATCAGAGCTCTCTAAATATGTTCTAAATATTTTCCATTTCTTTAAAAATCTAAACATGAAATATATGGGTATCATTAAAAGTTTTAATGAAGCCCTGGCCAGTTGGCTCAGTGGCAGAGCATCGGCCCAGTATGTGAAAGTCCCAGGTTTGATTTTCAGCCAGGGCACACAGGAGAAGCGCCCATCTGCTTCTCCACCCCTCCCCCTTTCCTTCCTCTCTGTCTCTCTCTTCCCTTCCCAAAGCCGAGGCTCCATCGGAGCAGAGTTGGCCGGGGTGCTGAAGATGGCTCCATGGCCTCGGCCTCAGATGCTAGAATGGCTCCAATTGCAGCAAAGTAACTGCCCAAATGGGTAGAGCATCGCCCCCTTATGGGTATGCTGGGTGGATCCCGGTTTGACGCATGTGAGAGTCTGTCTGTCTGCCTCCCTGCCACTTCTCACTTTGGAAAAATACAAAAAGAAAAAGTTTTAATGGAGAGGACAAAGGTATCCCATTTGTACATGAGAAAGTGCCAAGTAGGAGGGCAGTGATACCCAATTATACTTTTCCCGTATTCTCTGCTCTGTGTGTACCTCCAGGGAGTCTCCTGTTGATGTTCTCTTTGGGTAGCCACTTTCCCTGCAGATTCATGCATCTCTGTGTGTAGCAGTCAGTGGGCTATAACACCGTGTGGAAAGTCAGGCATGGAATGACCACACCTCTGCTGGGAAGTAAGACTGAGGTGCATCCCAGCTCAGGCTGAAACACAAATTCCAAGGAATCAACAACTCTGAACATGGAGGACAAAGGGAACCCATGAAGAATGGAGAGTTTGGACCCAGATTCAGAGTTATATGTTAAGATTTAAGATAATTAAACCAGAGAGTAGAGAGCTGCAGTAGGATGTCTGCCTCTCTACTTCCCTTGTTCACCAGGCTTACCCTTTGCCCTCTGCCTAGACATCCTGATACTGTCCCTTTCTCCCTTCCATCGGGTTAACTTGCACCATATCCTTTGAGGCTCAGCTCATTCACAGCCTTCTCTAGGAAGCCCTCACTGACCCTTGCTTTTCCCCAACTCAAGCTGTGTTATGATTCCTCCTGTGTGTAGTTCTATCATTCACTGCACTTTTACGAAGCGTTCTCTCTGTAAGCAGTGGTCTGCTCTCCTCTCCTTTGTGAGCTCCTTGATGTCCAGAATGATGCCTTATTTATTAGTATATCTATATCCTCAGCACGTAATACAGTATCTGGCACATAGTTTAATCAGTGTTTGATGAATGAATGAAAATGCAGCCAATTTTAAGGCATGGCTAACCAGGTGCTTTAGGTGAAAACTCAGCAGGTCTGTTAGGCAGCCGAGAAGGTGGCAGTCTGCTGGAGCTAGGTCTGATGATCTTTCTTGGTAAGGGAACTATGAAATAACTAAAGTGGAAGTATTTTTCATCAATTATTCTTTAGTCACTACACACAAGTCAAGAAAAATGAAAAGGGACAGCATCCCAGAAATGTTCAAATGATTGGAATACTCGGTGCGATAATAATGGTTTATCAGTAATTCTTGTACTGGTAAATCTCCCTGGGACCCATGAATCTTAAAGGTAGGCTATGTGAACTGCAGGCTAGAAAATCCCAAGGTCATTTCGGTTCTCCCTAGGCTACATAAAATCCAAATTCCTCTTTCAGAGAGGCAAAGATCATGGAAGGTTTTACTTGTCCATTCTGGGGTTTGTGGTGGAGGTGGGAGAAAGCCACAGAGGCACAGCCAGGAGTGGGTGTGCTAGCCCAGTGGAATGAGACTGCGTAAGCAAAGCAAGAGTGAAAAGGGATCTCTTTCTCTCTCTCTGTCTCTCTGTCTCTGTCTCTGTCTCTCTCTCTGTCTCGCTCTGTCTCTCTGTCTCTATGTCTCTCTCTCTCTCTCTCTCTCACACACACACACACACACACACACACACACACACACACACACACACACACACACACACACACACACCGGAAGCCAGTGGATGGTGAAAGGAGCCCCAAACTGAAGTTAGAAGAACCAGGGTTTAGTCCTTGCATGCTATTGACCAACTGTGCAGCCCTGGACACGGGCCTCTCTGCCTCAGCTGCCTTGGCTGTAGAATGGCTGGATTGGGCTATGATCTCTCAGGTCTTTTTCAGCTTTAGGATTTGGTGTTTCTGTATGATGACTAACCAAGGTAATCAAAGAAGGAGCAAGATTGGGTAAAAAGAATAATGAATTTTATTTTGGAAAGGCTGAATTTGAGGTTCTCGTGCTACATCTGGGTGTCAATGATAACTACTTGAAACTGGAAGTGTGGCCCGTGGAGCAGAGCTGAGAGTGGAGGCTCTGTTTCAGCTGTTTATCAATGAGGGGTGATAGAATAATAAGAGTTGTGCGGCCAGCTCAACCCCTTGTAAATGAGCAGATCACATACCCAAATGAACTGGCAACATTCAAAATTATAATTCACTTATATTTATTTGCTTCCATTTTCCTTTATTCTATATTTTAATGGATAGTAATAATTGTATCATTTGTTGGGCATTGACTATGTACTAGGTATTGAGGAAAGTGCTTTGCATTTATTAGCTCATTTAATCTTTACAAATAACTATATATCAACTGGGTATCTTAGTCCCGCTTTAGAGATGTGGGAACTGAACAGTGGTGTGAAGTAAATGTGGAGCAGGCGCATGGGAGCAGGAAGGCCTGGTCTGCAGTGGTTGCTGAACTCCGTGGTATAAATACTCTCACCATGGCCTGTTTGAAGCTACTAATGAGAGTCATTGCACAGGGAGCTGGAAAAATATGTGCAGTCGTTCCCTATTATGTAATATTTTTACCATACAGATACGATCAACATAAATCTCCTCAAGAGCACAGATAATGGTGACGTGTAATAAATAATTAGGGAGCGATGACTTAGAGTATGAACTACCTTTATGGAATTTATTGAATTTTAAGTTAATGTGATATTATTTTAAGCTGTCTGTATTAAATAACTGGCTTGCAGAGCTCCTAAAAATTTAACTGTCTGTCTAACAAGCTAGTAAGCTGGCTCCACACCCCACTGAAAATGATGCTAAGACAGGATGAGCAACTTGCCTAAGGTCATACAGAGAATGCCTGGGTCAAGATTAGAACCCTGATCTATCTAATTCTGAAGGCCATGCTGTTAACCACTACATTCTCATTTGTAAAACTGTAAAGTGATGTGTACTACATATGGTAAAAAAGGAAAAATTATTGTTTCATTTTCTATGTGAAAAACATATCTGTTCTTAAATGTCATAAAAAAGGAGGAGGTCTAGTGGAAAGCAGTCATGAGTCAGAAAAATCACAGTGCAATTTCTC
This sequence comes from Saccopteryx leptura, assembly GCF_036850995.1. Taxonomy (NCBI): domain Eukaryota; kingdom Metazoa; phylum Chordata; class Mammalia; order Chiroptera; family Emballonuridae; genus Saccopteryx; species Saccopteryx leptura. Next base: position 44,437,547 of record NC_089514.1, read on the forward strand.
TTCCTCTGGCCAGTTCGTGTCCCTCAGTTTCCCTGTTACTTAAAGGAATGTTTCGTGTCCAACCTGCGTGAGAGAAAATATACAACAATCTATGAAAATCTTTTTATGTTGCTTGTAGATAGAACTCCTAAATTTGAATGGTTCTTATAATTATTAGTTTGAATATAACTTTATGCTAGCCATACTGAAAAACAAAAATAAATAAATAAACACTTATTGTTTACCATCATAGCTCAATGTGATATCTTTGTAGGCAAAATGTATAAGGATGTTTAGTGCGTTAAATAGTAAAAATATGAAACATCTGGCAACAATTTTTAGATTTGGAAGAATCAGATGACAAAATGATAAATCTCAGGGGGGTAAGATCATGTTTCCCATTCCTGAAAATGGTTTGAAAAATTTTAAATGTTTTATGAAAAACCATACTTATTTTAGTTTCTTCCCTGTTCCCTATCTTAAGAAGAGACTTACACACAGAATTTCATGAACTGTTCACAAAATTCTACTGAGGTTTTGGACCTGGGTAAAGCCTGTGGTTAAAGTTGCAGCTACGCAGTCACCATTTAGTTCGATAAATCTAGACCAGCAATTTTCAATCGTTTTCATCTCATGGCACACATAAACTAACTACAAAAATTCTGTGGCACACCAAAAATATATTTTTTACAATCTGATGAAAAAATAGGTATAATTTTGATTCATTCATACCAGAGGGCATTGTTATGTTGGCTGTGGTCATCTTTTTGTTTGAGAGTTGGAAGGAAAACAGGTCAGTGCCCCTGACTAAATGGTATTGCTAGTTTAAAAATTCTTGCTGCACCCAGCACGTTACTGTGCACCGGCTGAAAATCGCCTATCAAACAGCTCTCTGGATCTTGTGTTGTAAGAAGAAAGTATTATGGTTGTGATTCTCTCAAAAAGGAAATAAAGCTCTGTACCGGGAAAGCTGTGAGTAATTTGGCCATTGGGTGAGGAAAAGAGCAAGACAGTGTACTGCGGACAAGAATGATGAGGTTTGGGAGGGTGGGCTCACGCTGCGGACCGCAGTCCTGAGTCACCACACACTGAGCACACGCAAAGTTGACGCGCACGCTTGCCTTCCGGGCATCTGTCCACTTCACTCATTTTGTGTTCTTGTTCCTCACATTGGAAAATGAACTTTTTTTATGTTTGGCTCTCCAATGTTTTTAAGTAAATTTGGTAATCTTTAACAAATGACCGTATTGACTGCCTCCTCCCTTTTTGGAACTACTAGTTCTAATTTACATTTTACAAATACTGTATTCAACAACTACGTGGTCTATTAACAAACCTCTGTTGTCTCATACTGTGTGCCAAGAACCATGCTGTACTGTAAAGGGCATGACGGAAAAGATGCTGTCTGTGTTCCTCGGCAGGCGTATTAACATGTGCACAGTTAATTAATTATCTCAGGAGGCAGAAGATACAAGCCATGGGAGGCTTCAGTGCTCTGAGATGTAAGAGGAAGAAACAGCTCTGTCTGTGGTGATTAGGGAAGGCTACCTGGAAAAAGTGCATCAGTGAACACTGAGGAGGGGCTGGCCATGAAGAATATATAGTTTAGAAAGTACAGGATCTTCCAAAGAAAGAGATTAGCAAAATCTTAAGAGGGATAATAACTGGGCTTCTCTTCCTGTCACCACAGAAAACACAATATGTGCCAGTAAAATCTTTTCAAGCCCTCTTAGCACAGGCCTGGGGAAGGGTTGCTGTTGAAGATGCTTGTGACATATCTGAATATAATAAAACAGAATGTTCCATGATGTTTGGGGAGAAATCTTTCTTTCCCTCCAATAATTCATTCCCCTTGGTAAGCCAGGCTTCTTTGGGGTCACTAAGAGGTTGTGAAGGATATATGGATATGACTGACATCATCGCATTACCCATTAGTCATTGGCTACAGCACTGCAGAGTGAGAGAACAGCTGGAAATGGGACAGGAACACCGCTGGGGCCGTGTTTACCTAAGACGGTATTCTAGCTGTCACAGAGGGTCATATATATATGTCTTTCTGTGTTGCTGAGCTAGTTGATTCAGAGGCAATGTTGTAAAGAAGGAATAGAAAGTGGAAGCCTGGTAAGATGTTATGCTCACTGAGACAAGTCCCTACCTTCTTTTCACCCTTTTCAAGTGGCAGAGAGGGATCTGAGCTTGACCTCCATTTTTGTACAGCTCACTCACAACCCATTTCCTTCACAGACAGCTCTGCCCTATCGTGCTGATGGGTTGGGACCCGCCCGGGTTGGGACCCACCCAGAGGCAGATGGAGAGGATTCTCCTGCCATCACCAAAGCTTCTCTACCCCAACCGGCACAGTAGCTGTCTGCTGGGACTTGAGATTGGAGCGCCACTGATGCGCCTGGTTCGCCCAACTTCCTAACTGATGGGAGGGAGTACAACCAGCAAAGAGCTGAGTGGCAGGGCTCCAGCTGGTGTCAAAACTGAAGCCAAAAATCACCTCACAACTAAATAAAGAGAGATCAGGTCCAAGTTCTGTGAGAATCCTGCCCAGAAAATGCACAGCTGTCAACTGTAACAAGGCCTGGTATTTTAACATGGTAAAATGTTTTGCTTTTTCCCTTAGAGAGGAATTTTTAATTTCAGGCTTATATCCTATTATTTCAGGGAAGAGTAAGGACAACTAATAGTTGGTTGGCTAGAAGATTCTGGAAAGAATATTTGAATCATAAAATAGCCAAGCATCTTTATGGATGTCCTAAAATAAACCGTGTAGAGAACTAAGCATTTTATGCCAGGACAAAACTAAAAAGCTCTTTCTCAGAGGTCTCCCTGACCCCCTCTTCTGGATATATTCTTATTGGTTATTAGCACGGAGTTTTTGGCTGCATTGCAACATTCATTCATTCATTCAGCACTTCATGAGCATCCATACTGTGTGGATGTAACACTGTGTCCAACACTGGGGACACATGGTGATGACTATTCATAAGGAACATGGTCTCAAACCATACATCTCTGAAGACCATTTCTTCATGGGTGTAATGTGAGGGATGTGTTAGCATGAGCTCTCAAGACCTTGTGCCTCTAGTTCTTGAATCTTTATTTTTCTGTGAGAGCACAATGCACCCAGAATAATAACAGGAAAACTGGAACCCAACATTCATGCCAGACACTGGGCTAACTGACCATTTTTATATCCATGGCCCCCTTTTGTTTCCTCAATAATCTTCTAAAATAGGTATTATTATACCCATTTTAAAGATGAGAAAACTGAGTGTCAGAGAGGTTGCATTGCCTTCTGTGATAAGTGAGAGAAGCAAAGCCAAACGCAACCCGAGCTCTGCTGGCCAACTCTAAGCCCAGCACTCTTCCCTCCTTCTTTGTTCTCCAGATTTCTAATGTTCATTAATCAACCCTAGACTTTTCTTCTGGAAGTACTTATGGAAATGTTATTCAAGAATCCATGGCTGTATAATACAAAATACCTCATTCTTGCCTTATGGGTCTTCCATTCACTTTCCCTTCCTCCTTACCTGTGAGTGTTCTCATTCATCCCGAGAGTGCCACTTCACTCGACCCAGTCTCCCACTGCTTTGCCTTTGCTTGTTCTTTACCTTTGACTTGGAATCATTTTCAATCTTGTCTGTAGCAATTTCTGCACTCATTCCCAGACTTTGTCTTACTCCAAAATTTAATTCATTCAGTCCCTTATAGTTGTCCAATACAGAAAGAAGTTTTAAAAAAAGTATAAGATCATCTCTTTGGGGAAAATAAGATATGCACAGATTGTAGGAAAGAATTATGGGCTAAAATAAAGAGTTACAGACTTGTAAGGTTAAGAGAAGGAAAATAGTAGGATAGGGCTGGAGTCATTGGAACTTGAAGAACAGTTGAGGTTTGATTAGATGAACAGAGAGGCAGGGAGAGGTACAAGGTCAGAAAAAAACAACAGAGAGATCAGCTGACTGTTGGAGAAGTAAGATATCTTTCTGGCTGGAGCAGCTGGGTTTGAACTCTGGAAGCTGGAATGGGACAGGTATTGAAGAATGTTAATCAGAAGGAGTACTGGATCAAGACTTTGAACATCTGTGTTCCTGTTCTATCAATGTGTAATCTGGGGAAAATAGATCAAAGGGTTTGAGTTTCTATCCCCCACTAGGTGGAGGCTATCTCAATCTACGGAAGTCTGAGCTGTCCAGAGGAGCCTGCTGCCTTCTCTCCTGCTGGCCCTACCGCCAGCCATTCTGTAGTGTGTCGTTATGTGTGAGTAGTCAGTTATGAGCTGAGACTTTCTGCAGCATGGTATAATTGCATTTACTTGGTGGGAACTCTAGCATTGCTGAAAAACATGATTTCTCACAAAGCTACATAAGTTAAGTAATAAAATTTAGGTTATACACGTTAAATAATATTCATATTAAAAAATAGAATGCCTCCCCTATCAATTTAATAATTTATATTTAAGAAACTGAATTTCTCTAGTTAAATATCTGGGATGGAGATTCAAGGGCTTGACGTTTTTTTGTTAACGTTACAATGAGAAGCAACAACAAGATCTTAAGGCCTCCTTTTTAGTTTGTCTGGTTCAGGGCAGTTGGTGGTGCTAGATAACATGGATGGTCTCAAATGTGTTGATCCAGATGAAAATGTGGCCAGGCAAACTCAGACGATCAGCCAAGGTGAAACAGGCAGGAGCAGACAACATCAACCATTAGCTTTGGGAAACATCCAAAGTCTCCAAAGTAGCTATAATGGTTAATTTTATGTCAACTTGAATGGACCACGGGGTGCTCAGTTATTTGGTTAAACATTCTGGGTTTGCTGTGAGGACTTTTTTGGGATGAAATTAATATTTAAGTTGGTAAACTGAGTAAGAGCAGATCACGCTCCTCAGCATGAGTGGACCTCATTCAATCTGTTGAAGGCCTTAATAGAACCAAAAGGCTGGGCAAGGGAGAATTCACTCTCTCTGCCTGACTGTCTTCAAACTAGGATATCAGTCTTCTCCCGCCTTTAGGCTTATATTCAGGCTGGGATAATACTCTGCTCTCCTGGGTCTCCAGCTTATAAACTGAAGGTCTTGGGGCTTCTTAGCTTTTATAACTGTGTGAGTCAGTTCTTCATTATCTATCTGTCTGTCTACCTACCTACCTACCTACCTACCTACCTACCTACCTACCTACCATCACTTCTATTGGTACTGCTTCTCGGCAGAATGCTGACTAATAGAGTAGCGATGAGATCTGGATCAAAAAGTGAAGGATCAAGGCAGCAGGTCTCTCTCTGGAGCCAGTGGTAAAGCTCTTTTGTTTCCTAAGTACAGTAATGTAAGCTGCTCTTCTTAAGAAGCTATGTAGTTTGACAATTAAAAGTACATGAGCTCTAGCTGATTTTCTCAGTAGATAGAGCGTTGGCCCGGCGTATGGATCTTCTGGGTTTGATTCCCAGTCAAGGTGCACAAGAGAAGCAACTATCTGCTTCTCCACCCCTCCCTATTTCCCTTCTCTCTCTTTTCCCTTCCCACAGCCAGTGGCTCAACTGGTCCAAGTGTTGGCCGTGAGCACTGAGGATAGCTTGGTTGATTTAAGCATCGGCCTCAGACAGAGGTTGCTGGGTGGATCCTGGTCAGGATGCAGATGGGAATCCGCCTCACTATCTCCCCTCTCACTTAAAAAAAAAAAAAAAAGGAGTATATGAATCTGCTTGGACTCATATCCTGGCTCCACTATTTATGAGCTAAATTACCTTGAATATGTTACTTAACTGCTCTCTGCTTCATCTTTCTCATCTGTAAAAATGGAGACAATAATATACCTACCCAACTGGTGATTCTGAGAAAAATATAGGCCAGTATAAGAAAATTGTCTAAAAAAGTACCTACATACAATTAGTATTACTTAAATGGCAGCTATCATAAACCTTCCTGGACTTATTGAGCTCATCTTGAACTCTCATAGAACATTCTAGGTCTTTTAAACAGCAACTTTTTCTTCCATTCTATGATTAAGGAGTGGGGGAAAGAGAGATTCCATAAATATTTTCCTGAACTTTACCAGAAAGTCTTTGGAATCATCCAGCAGAAGATAAGATACTTTTTAGTCAATTATCACTCACTGGCTTGGCTTTTCAATAAGTTCAAAGGACTACGTTCTAGAGCAGAAGTGCTCAGAGATGCTCACTCTAGCACATAGTAGAGTTTTCCAGGTATGTGACTAGAAGCCTACACTGTAAGAACTAAATTTCCTTCTTCTTTTTTTAAAATAAAATTTTCTGATTATAAAATAATATATTTTTATTAAATAAAATGTTGAAAACACAAATGTTATATGAAAGAAAATAAAAACTATCTATAATCCTAACATCCAATGATAAAAAGCAAAGTTTTGAAATATGTCTTTCTGGTTTTTGGTCTATATGCACCTGACACATATTTTTTTAAACAAAATCAAGATAATAGTGTCTACAGTCAATTTCAAATCCTAATTTTTATACAATATTATATTGTAAGCATTTTATCTCACAAAATATAGTCTGAAATCTTAATTTTCATAGACATCTTAGCAGTTTTCGATTTTCCTATTATAATAAATCATACAATAAGACATCATCAATATAAGTCTTCCTTATGAAAACAATATATTGTGAGAATGTAATGAGATGTGGAAAGTCCTTAAAACAATGCTTGTCACATACAAAATATGCTACATCTTTTAGTCATGATGATGACAGATTTCCGGAGAAGAATTTTAAAGCATTGATACCTGTTGCCTCTTTGTTTTCCTGACAGGATGTCCCAGCTTCCACTAGCAGTGTGTGAGAGGGCCTGCCTCCCGCACTCGGTTCTAGCTGTTTTCTCAATCTAACTCTGTAAGCTTTGCAGGTAAAGAATACCATTCCCATATTTAGGCACTGAATTAATGTCAGTTTTAGTGTTTGATAGTGTGGTGAGAGTTCATGTTTTTCTATATTTCTGTCGATGCCCTAGTGGGACATTAGGAGACTCACAAATAATTGAAGTGGAAACTGGACCAAGGCCTCAGAGTTGTAGGGTGTCATTCTACCTCTGGGGCACTGGCACAGTCATATCTCATTTTGTTGTACTTCATTTTAGTTGTGCTTTGCAGATATTGTGGCCTTTACAAATTGAAGATTTGTGGAAACCTTGTGTCAAGCAAGTCTATTGGTTCCAATTTTTCCAACCACATTTACTTACTTCATGTCTGTGTGTCATATTTTGGTAATTTCCATAATATTTCAAGTCTTTTCATCATTATTATATTTGTTATGGTAATCTATGATCAGTGATCTTTGATGTTACTATTATAATTGGGAGGGGGCAATGACTCATACCCATATAAGACAGCAAATTAAATAAAAGTTATTTTTTCATATATATATATATATTTAGAGAGAGGCAAAGGCCCTGGATGATTAGCTCAGTTGGTTAAGAGTGTTACTCTTAAAAGACAAGGTTGTGAGTTCTATCACCAGTCAGGGCACTCATGGAAAACAACCAATGAATTGAGTGGAACAACAAATGAATGCTTCCCTTTCCCCTCCCCTCTCTCTCCCTTCCCCTTCCTATTTCTAAAAAAAGGAAAGATTAAGTCCTGGCTGGAGAGCTTGGTTAGTTGGAGTGTCCTATTGGAGCGTCAAGGTTGCCAGTTGGATTCCCCCAGTCAGGGCACATACAGGGACAGATTAATGTTCCTGTCTTTCTGCCTCTCTCTAATTTTTTATTTTTTATTTTTATTTATTTATATTTCTCAGAGAGAGGCAGGGAGAAAGAGCCAGAAACACTGAGCTTTTTCTGTATGTGCTCTGACTGGGGGACCCAACCAGCAACATCTACGTTCTGGCATGATGCTCCAACCAACCAACAGGGCGACGTTCTGTGTGTCTAACTGTTCCCTTAACCACCCATTCCTTAGTCTCTCTCCCTGTATCTTGAAACACAACCATATTGAAATTAGGCCAATTAACAACCTTACAATGACCTCTAAGTGTTCAAGTGAAAGGGAGAGTCGCACATCTGTCCCTTTATATCAAAAGCTGGAAATGATCAAGCTTAGTGAGGAAAGCATGTCAAAGGCAAGGGAGGCTGAGAGCTAGGCTTCTTGCACCAAACAGCCACGTTGGGAATGCAAAAGAAAAGTTCTTGAAGAAAATTGGAAGTGCTACTCCAGTGAACACAGGAATGATAAAAAAAACAAAATAATCTTATTGATGATAAAGAGAAAGTTTTAGTGGTATGATCAAGTGAAATAAAACGATTCCTTAAAACAAAGCCTAATCCAGAACAAGGACCTAACTCTTTTTAATTTCGTGAAGGCTGAGAGGTGTGGAAGCTGTGAGAGAAAAGTTTGAAGCTAGCTGAGGTTGTTCATGGGGTTTAACGTAAGAAGCTGTGTCCGTCACATAAAAGTGCAAGGTGAAGCAGCACGTGCTGACATGGAAGCTGCCGCAGCTAACCCAGAATATCTAGCTAAGGTCATTTTAATGAGGGTAGCTACACTAAAGAAAATATTTTTAATGTAGACAGAACAGCCTTATGTTGGAAGAAGATGCTATTTAGGACTTTCATAGGCAGAGATGAGAACTCAATGCCTGGCTTCAAAGCCAAAAAGGACAGGCTGACTCTCTTGTTAGGGGCTAATGCAGCTGGTGACTTTAAGTTCAAGCCAATGCTCATTTACTATCCCCAAATCCTGGGTTCCTTAAGAACTAATCTAAATATGTTCTGCCTGTTCTCTATAAATGGAGCAACAAAGCCTGACTCACAGCACATCTGTTTACAACATGATCTACTGAATATTTTAAGCCCATTCTTGAGACTTATTGCTCAGGAAAAAAAAATTCCTTTTAAAATACTATATTAACTGCTCATTGACAATGCACCTGATCATCAAAGAGCTCTAATGGAGATACACAACAAGATTAATGTTGTTTTCACACCTGTGAACACAACAGCCATTCTGCAGCCCATGGATCAAAGAGTAATTTTGATTTTCAAATATTATTATTTAAAAAATATATTTTGTAAGGCTATCACTGCCACAGACAGTGATTCCTCTGATGGATCTGGGCAAAGAATATTTAAAACTTTCTAAAAAGGATTCACTACTCTAGATGCCATTGAGGACATTTGTGATTCATGTGAAGAGGTCACAATAGCAACAGTAACCAGAATTTGGAAGAAGTTGATTCCAAATCTTATAAATGAGTATGATGGCTTATGACTTCAATGGAAAAATTAACAGCAGATGTGGTAGAAATAGAATTAGAAGTAGAGCCTGAAGATGTGACTGAATTGCTGCAATCTCATGATAAAACTATAGCAGAGTAGGAATTACTTTTTATAGATAAGCTAAGAAAGTGGTTTCTTAAGATGGAATCTGCTCCTGATGAAGATTCTGTGAAGATTGTTTACATCACAACAAAAGATTTTGAACATTACATAAACCTTGTTGATAAATCAGTGGCAGGGTTTGAGACATATGACTCTAATTTTGAAGGAAGTTCTACTGTGGGTAAAATGCCATCAAACAGCATTGCATGCTACAGAGAAATCATTAATGAAAGGAAGAGTCAATCAATGAAGCAAACTTTATTGTTGTCTTATTTTAAGAAATTGCCACAGCCACTTCAAACTTGGGCAAGTAACCACCTGATCAATCAGTAGCCATCAACCTTAAGGCACGAACCTCCACCAGCAAAAAGATTACACCCCACTAAGTATTCAGATGATAGTTAACATTTTTCTAACAATAAAATATTTTTAAATTAAGGTATGTACATTTTTAAAAACATAATACTATTGTACACTTAATAGACTACAGTATAAACATAATTTTTATATGCACTGGGAAACTAAAAATTTGAGTCACTTTATTGCAATATTTGCTTTATTGTGATACTTTGGAACTAAACCTGAACTATCTCAGAAATATGCTTGTATTCTGGATTATACCCATGGTTATACCAGTGCCAAGATGGTCCCACTAGGGACTCCTTCCTGCATTATCAATGGGAACCATCTAGATCTTTTGTCTTAGGGGGACCTGGCTCAGGTTTAAAAGCTCTGGGTTGCCAGTGTGCAGCCACACAGGGCTCAACACCAAGGGCCAGGCAAATGTTCAGTGAGCCAAGCTGGTATGTTGAAGTCTTAAAAAAAGGTGAAAAGATACTATAATAAGGAGTGTCCAACGTGTTCAGTGAAGAGTCAGGAACTGTAGTTGAAAGGCTAAATGCAGAGATCCCCAAAACCTGTACTTAATATCTCCTTACAAGGAGAAATCCACAGCAAGAGATGATTCAAAAACTGTCTAAGAGCTTCCTCATGCTGTCTTTTCCTAAAAGATGTCCTTTTCTGTTTTTTCCCCTTCTGATATTGCAATGTCATTACCACACTTTAGAGGTGACCATTGTTAACATTTTGGTGCACTTTCTATTATGATGGGTAATTTATGTGTCAACTTGGCTAGGCTGTGGTGCCCAGTTGTTTGGTCAGACAGTTGTGTAGATGTCACAAAAAAAGCATTTTTTCAGATGTGATAAACATTAAATCAGTAGACTTTGAGTAAAGCAGACTACCCTCCATAATGTGGGCTTCATCAATAGGTTGAAGGCCTTGAGAACAAAGACAGGTTCCCTGAAGAAGTAACAATTCTGCTTCAAGACTGAAATTGAAACCCTGCCTGACTCCCAGCCCACATATTTCAGACTCAAGGCTGCAACACCAACTCTTCCCTGAATTTCCAGCCTCTCATCTGCTCTATGGATTTTGGACTTGCCATTTCCCATAATCATATGAGTTGATTCCTTAAAATGAATCTATCTATCTATCTATCTATCTATCTATCTATCTATCTATCTATCTATCTATCTATCATCTATCTATCTATCTATCTATCTATAATCTATCCACCCTTTTGGTTCTGTTTTTTGGGGAACCCTAACTGATACCCTTGCCACTATTCTTTTGCTCACTCATTTTCTCAGGACTAGCACTTCTCAAACTTGTTCAAGTGCAGTGCTTGGGTCAGTAGGTGAAGGATTAAGAGTCTGTATTTCTAACCTAGGTAATGTCCATGCTGCTGATCTACAGCCCACACTTTGAGTAGCATGAATCTACATGAACAACTTTTTCTTTTAAACCATATCATGATCTTAATTATCACCCTAAAACATTATTTGTAGCAACTGTATTATGTTCTATCACAGGAATTGCAGTAGTTTAGTTAACCCATTTCTAATTATTGGGATTTTAGTTTGGTATCATTTTTTCAATATTATGGAATTTTCAATAAGCATCTTGTATATAAATCTCTATGTGCATCATTATATACTTAGGATAATTTTGTCAAAGAAATTCCAGGGCCAAAATAGATACATTTTTAGGCTTTAGAAACATATTTCCCAAAAGTTGTTTAGCAAAAGTTGTCCAAGCATCTTGGTCCATTCAGGCTGCTGTAACAAAATACCATACTACTTGATTACTTATTCAGTTGATACTATAGACACTCTGTTGGGAGATGGGGTATAAGGAACTTAGTTCAACAGCTAACCACAAAATTAATTTCATTATAGTTATGATAATTGCTGCTGTAAGTGTATAACAATAACCTGCTCTAAACTAAGGGTCAGGGACACCAGAGATGGGTTGTGGTTGTTCTGAGGCTGTGGAGCTCAGTTCCCTAACTCTTGGCTAACTTTTCAAATAGATGGAGGCTCTAATGACAAAACCTTGGAAGCCATGTTTAGTGAGGGGTGGTACACATGCAGTTTCCAAAGGTCTCCCAAGAGGTTCTTGGTAGCTGCTATTCCTCATTCTTCCTGTCATGCTGTTATGAAGAGGATTCTGCAGGGTTGTGTCCTCTGCTGTCTGTTCCTGGCTGAGTCTCAGTTTCCCATTACTGGATCTGAACATCCTCTGATTTCCCATCCATGCTCATTTGTTATAGGAAGTGGAGCCTAAATAACAAATTATTTTAGGGTAATTCATCATAGGTAAATATACTTGACTTTTAGATCAGTCATTATGTTGAACACTCTTCACTACTGCTGCTTCCATTAATATGAATAATGATGGTTGAAAGAAAGAAATCAGTACTACAAACCTACAGCAATCAGAAGAGTGTGGTACTGGCATAAATATAGATGTATAGATCAAGAAAATATAATTGAGAGTTCAGAAATTAACCTTTACTTTTATAGCCAACTGACTTTCAACAAGGGTACCAGGACTATTCAACAGGGGAAGAATACTTTCTTCAACAATTGGCACTGGGCAACTGGATATCTGCAGTCAGCATACAAAAAAATGGTAAACATGATAAAGTTGGACCCCTGCCTCACACCATATACCAAAACAACTCAAAACAGACCTATGACCTAAATATAAGAGCTAAAATGATAAAACCTAGAACAAAATACTGGGGGTATACCTTCATTACCTTGGATTTGGCAGTGGATTCTTAGAACACCAAAAATATGAGCAACAACAATAAAAATAGATAAATTAGACTTACTCAAACTTAAAAAACTTGTATATTATTTTAAAAACCTAGACAATGGGAAAAATATTTGCAAGACATATATCTAAGGATCCTAGTATCCAGAATATATAAAGAACTCTTACAACTCCAAAAAGACTAATGATCCAATTTTAAATAGGCAAATGACTTGAATAGACATTCCTCCAAAGAAGATACACCAAGGACTAAGAAGCACATGAAAAGATGCTTAGTATCATCAGTAATTAGAGAGATGAAAGTCAAAATCACAAGAAGGTATTACTTCAAACCCACCAGGAAATTTAAAAAAAAAGCAAGATATGGACAATAAGTGTGGACAAAGATGTGGACTGGGAGTGTAAAATGGTGCAGCCACTCTATAAAACATCTTGGTAGTTCCTTAAAAAGTTAAACAGAATTACCGTATGACCCAGTAATTTCACTCTTAGATGTATGTCCAAAAGAATTCAAAACTGGTACTCAAACAAATAAATGTATATGCATATTTATAGCAGCACTATTTAAAATATTCAGAAGATGGAAACAAACCAAATATTCACCATTAGATGAATAGATCAACAACATGTAGTGTATCCATACAGTAGAATATAGTATTCAGCCATAAAAACAAGGAAGATACATGCCACATCATGAACCTCAAAAACCTTAGCTAAGTGAAAGAAACCAGACACAAAGAGCCACATGTTATATAATTCCACTTGTAGACAATATTTGGGATGGGTAAATCCACAGAGACAGAACGCAGGAGAGTGATACCAGAGACTGGGAGAAGGCAAGAACCAGAAAAAACTGCTTTATGGGCACAGGATTTCCTGTTAGGGCAGTGATTTCCTTCTAGGGCAGTCAGTTGAAAACAGGCAATACCCGCTTTGTCGGGGGCACTGACATCTTTCACCTTATATTGACAAAGTAAAAATGACAACAGCCTACACAACAATAGCCATCCAGTGTGAATGAATCAAAATTATACCTATTTTTTTGTCAGATCAGCAAAAACTATATATTTTTGGTGTGCTACAGAATTTTAGTAAATAGTTTATGTGTACCATGAGATGAAAGAGGTTGAAAATCACTGTTTTAGGACAGTAAGAAGTTTTGAAACTAGACAAAGGTTGTGGTTGCACAAAATAATTAATATTAAATGGCTTAAGTGATTAATTTCATGCTATGTAAATTTTATCCCAAATAATGAGTATGTTAACTAGATTGTGCACCTGAAAACTGTATAATTTTGTTAGCCAGTGTCACCCTAATAAATTTAATAAGGGGAAAATTCTGTTAACTAGACTTATCATGGTGATCATTTCACAATATATGCATATAAAATATTAAATTTTAAGGAAAAAAATCAAAACTAGATTTCCCCCTCTTAGTCTGCAGTATTTCATGGTTTCATTTTATAACATAGTAGCAAAGTCATGACATTTGCTTATTACTACCAGAGGGTTTTATTTTATTTCATGTTTATGGGTTCTCCCATTGTTTTCACCTACTCAATTCAGATTTCAGTCCAAGGCTTCAAGAACATTGCTAACAGCTGCACTGGAATTATGCATCTGACCATCAATGACATGCCAACTCTGACAGACAACTGTGTAAAAGTAAGTAGCTGGAAAGTACAGTTTCTTCTCAGTCTCATTAAAGAGGCACATTTTTCAGTGGGTTGAATTACTGAAAAATATGAGTGGCCTTTTCATATTTGCTGTTTTTTTATAGTAAGAAAATTATTTAAAATGTATGTATTCACACACATTTGGACAATCGAATCCTTAAATTCTCTAAGATACTTTGTTTCATAGTTAGGATACTTTTGTTTCAGTGATCTTATAACAAAATTTAAATTTAGCTCTATATGTGAAGCTTCTAAATGTGGTGATTTTTTTCAGCATTCTATTTTCTCATATTTTCCCATTCTTTCATAACATGATTTAATTCTGATTCCTCCGCTTTACTCTAATGTAAGCACTAAAATATAGTGAAAAAGTCCCATTTTCTTTGAAAAAAAGGGAAAATTTAATAATGTGTCTGTTTCTGAAAATATTGAGAGAGAAAAATGACCTCATTACTTTGCTAAGCTATGTACTATGGTTAATTTAAGCATCTTCTTTCTTGTAAAGGCTTTAGTTGAGAGATGTCCTCTTATCACATCCATCATTTTCATCGGTGCACCACACATCTCCGATAGTACTTTCAAAGCTCTTTCCACTTGTAACCTCAGAAAGATCCGATTTGAAGGTCAGTGATATTAAAAATATGGTTCAGCCTAACTTTTACTCCTGTGGCAATTTAAATACAGTACTTGTCTTTTCTTATGTTTTATTCTTCTCTTGAGCAGGAAATAAAAGAATTACTGATGCATGCTTCAAATTTATAGACAAGCATTATCCAAACATTAGTCACATTTACATGGTGGACTGCAAGGAAATAACAGATGGCGGTCTCAAGTCACTCTCACCTTTGAAGCAGCTTCGTGTGTTGAATTTGGCAAATTGTGTAAGGTAATGAGTCATTCAGTCATATATTCAAGAAACACTGAAAATCCAGAATGTGCCAGGCCTCTTTAAGGGGCTCACTGGTTTGTAGAGTAAATATGAAAGTCAGGAATCCAAGTGGCAGTAAGTGTAGAGTTGTGCAGTAATGCCAAGGAGGGGCACCCAACCCAGACTGGTGATATGAGAGTGCAGGAGACTCTCCGAGAAAGCTCGGGGTCTGTGGATTCACGGGCCCATCTACGAGTAAATGAATTCACAGAAACACTTATGGGTTATCTTTCCTAGTGAGTGTTCTTGTAGCTAGCATAGTAACAGGTATTTTCACAAGTGGACTTTCAGACTTGCTTATGAGGAACAGATCTTGGGTACTAGTTAGATTTCTCCTCTGGGTGAATTTGCTGACAGATGGATAGGTGGTAAGTTCTTACTTAAATCCTTTCTTTAGCTGGGCCAATGTTGGGCTTCTATCCTGGTGTTCTCAGGAGGGCAAAGATCAAATTCTTGCTGACACCTCTTTCCCAATGAATATCTCAGCTTCTTGCCTATGTAAATTTTTTTTTTTTTTTGTATTTTTCTGAAGCTGGAAATGGGGAGAGACAGTCAGACAGACTCCCGCATGCGCCTGACTGGGATCCACCCGGCACGCCCACCAGGGGCGATGCTCTGCCCACCAGGGGGTGATGCTCTGCCCCTCCGGGGTATCGTTCTGTTGCGACCAGAGCCACTCTAGCGCCTGGGGCAGAGGCCAAGGAGCCATCCCCAGCGCCTGGGGCCCTCTTTGCTCCAATGGAGCCTCAGCTGCGGGAGGGGAAGAGAGAGACAGAGAGGAAGGAGAGGGGGAGGGGTGGAGAAGCAAATGGGCGCTTCTCCTGTGTGCCCTGGCCGGAAATCGAACCTGGAACTCCTGCACGCCAGGCTGATGCTCTACCACTGAGCCACCCAGCCAGGGCCTATGTAAATTTTTTATAATATCATATTATAGGGCCAGAATATAACAAAATAACATTTGATCTGATGAAGTTGGCTAATTTGAGGAAACATAAGACAAGTTGGAGTTATAAGCTAAGCTACACAAAATCTTAACCCATATTCCCTGATTAAGGTAGGGAAGCATCTTGTGTCTGAGAGGGGTAACATAGGATATAAAATGGGAACAATATGAATTAGCAAATTAGGCCCCCAGTCAATGGGCGGCGAGGAACATGGGTCTCTGGTCAGCACCCACGTGATTGAGTTTGGAAGCAGGCCCTTCAGTCTTAGTCAAGCCTTCACGTGACTAAAGCACCAGCTGGCATTTTGACTGCAAACCTATGAGCAAGCTGGCTGGCATCATGCTTCAAGCACGATGAGTATGTGTGTGTGGGTGTGTGTATAACAGCTGATCTTATCTGTATTAATATGTGAAATTAAACTGAATTTCATTCTATTTGAATCAGGTTTCTGCAGCTTAATTAATTTTAAAATACATGGAGGTTTTCTGCTTCAGGCAGTATAGTTGACAAAACCCTTCAAAGGACTCAGTCATAAATAATTAGATCCTCAGTGGAACATGTTTTTTAATACACTGATGAGCCCAAAAAGAAAAGAAAAGAAACCCAATATCCAATATCTTGATTCTGGACCACCGTCTCAGTGAACAGACTCTCTAAGGTGAAAACAAACATGAAGGACAGAGCTGCTCTGCGCATAAGTGTTCATTTCAACGTTGCATTGAGAGAATCAGTTTTAGCAAGACTCAGGATAGGGAAGTAGAACCTGAGACTTCTGCAATGTCTGCACCTCTTCAAGGGGGACAGGATGGGATTCAGGTAGGAAGCACCCAGGTTTCTGGAAGAAGTTAGCTCAAAGCTTCTCTGGAGGAGCATCTTCTGTGTAGGCCTTCAGGATTCCTATAGATTAAGATCAAATAAATAGGTGTTCACAATTAGAGGACATCAAATGTACAAAGATACGAGTCACCATGAGGAGTCACCAGAAACAGAAAAATATATTTGACCTTCAAATAATTCATATATTAGAACAACCAGATGCAGAGTATTAAGTAACAATGTCTAATATGTTTGAAGAAATAAGTAATGAGTTCAGAAATACAAGCAGGCAACAAAATATAAAAATAATTTATTTGAAAAAACTAACTTTCAGAAATAAACATATACTATAGTTATTGCAATAAAGAAACTCAGTGGATTGCTAATCAGCAGAGTAGAACTCGCTGAGGAGAGAAGTGCAGAGCTGGAAGATAACACTTCCACGACAGCAGAGTAAAAACAAGACGGAAAATATGAAAAAGTATGACATAGGGTGAAAACATAGGGGTTTATCAGTTTCCGATTAGATTTTAAAAATTCATCTATAAAAGAGGAATTTTACATCTAAAACAATAAGCTTGAGAGTCAAAGAATGTACATTTTCTCAATCCCCACATCAATCCTTTAAAAAATGGATTATGTGTATAATTTTAAAGCAAGTTCACACAACTTATAAATTATTGATGTCAACAAACTATATTCTTTCACTATAAGGCAGGGGTCCCCAAATTTTTTACACAGGGGGCCAGTTCACTGTCCCTCAGACCTTTGGAGGGCCAGACTATAAAAAAAACTATGAACAAATCCCTATGCACACTGCACATATCTTATTTTAAAGTAAAAAAAAAGAGAACAAATACAATATTTAAAATAAAGAACAAGTAATTTAAATCAACAAACTGACCAGTATTTCAATGGGAACTATGGTCCTCTCACTGACCACCAATGAAAGAGGTGCCTCTTCTGGAAGTGCAGCGGGGGCCAGATAAATGGCCTCAGGGGGCCGCATGCGGGCCTGGGGCTGTAGTTTGGGGACCCCAGCTATAAGGCATTTAAATAAGGAATTGGTAACCGAAAGATAAATTAAAATACATATAGGATTTAAAAATAAAATTCCAGGGTGTCAGAATCACCTGAGGAGCTGAATGACGTTCCATCCAGAGGCTTACGCCAGAGCTACTGCCTCTGACTGTCTAGGGATAGAGCCCCAGCTAAGACCCAACCAGGATTGAACTAATTGCATTAACTAATGAACTTGGACCGTTACCTGCATAATTGAAATACATGCACAATTTTTATATCTCCTGGATTATAATATACATTCATATATACAAATATACATACATACCCATATAAACATACACAGAGTGTATGTGTGT
The DNA here is from genome assembly GCF_036850995.1 of Saccopteryx leptura. Taxonomy (NCBI): domain Eukaryota; kingdom Metazoa; phylum Chordata; class Mammalia; order Chiroptera; family Emballonuridae; genus Saccopteryx; species Saccopteryx leptura. The sequence continues at coordinate 44,455,747 of NC_089514.1, forward strand.
CTATTTTTAGGCAATCTTTTCTATTCCCTTAGTTTAACTGTCTTCTGTCTCATCTTGCATAGTATTTTATCTGTAAATGAGGAAAATCCAAGTATATATTTAATATTGTGAGAATCAGTTAATAAATATAATGTACTTAATTAATGTAATATATATATTAATTAACATAATGTAATGTGCCTACATTAATTAATGCAATGTGCACATAGTTAATGTAATGTTTGTGTCTGGCACATAATATGTTCTCAGTAAGTGTTATCTGTCATTATTATTGCTTTATAATGTTTTAATGTCTAATAAGATGAGAATATCCTTATCAGTAATCTTCTTTTAAGTTAGTATTTTTGCTGGTTTATTTTCTAAATAAACTTTAGAATAATTTTGTCAAGTTTCAGAGAAAATTCTATTGAGATATTAATTGAAATTATATTAATATAAATTAATTTTTGAAAAATATATAGTTTTATAATATTTATATGATTTTCACTTTATCCAAGAATTAGTTACTAAGGATGTATTCAAATTTTCAATATCTAATTGTCACTTTGTTATTTATTTTTAGTTTTATGACATCATGGTACAAAATTATGGTGTGCACAATTTCTGCCTTTTGGAATTGAGTTCTTTCCTTAGTAGTAAGGGTGGTGGGGAAGATGAAGGTTCTGTTGTTTAGCATGTTAATATTATAACATATTCTGTGGAACTTAAGCGAATTCGTTTTAGTATTCAAATTTTATGTCCCTTTTTTGGCAAAAGCTGAGTCTACCACAAAATTGCATGTTAATTGCATTCTTTTTGAATTTCTAAATTTTTTTCCAAATTTTATTTTATTTTTTAAAGGTTTTATTTGTTGGAGGAGAGAGAAAGGGGGATGGGATGGGGAGGAGCAGGAAGCATCGACTCCCATATGTGCCTTGACCAGGCAAACTTAGGGTTTCGGACTGGCGACCTCAGCATTCCAGGTTGGCGCTCTATCCACTGTGCAACCACTGGTCAGGCTCTTTTTGCTTGATTTTGTATTTATGTTATATGTTGACTAACAATTCATAACTAAAATTAAAATAAATCAGACTGGTTTTGGATATTTATAGTATTTTTGTTTATATTTTTGTATCAAATGTTTGTTTGATAATTCTGTTGCAGAGGAGAAATCTAAGGCCAGTCTGATTTTTGTTTATAATACACACACATATATTTTTATATTCCTACATCATTATACCATTCCACTCTATACAATGTCAAGGGGGAAAGAGCATGATCCAAACATAAATAGTATTCTATATACTATATATCAAATCACATACAAAGCTTTTTTTATTCTTTTTCTACAGAATTGGCGATACGGGACTAAAGCAATTTCTTGATGGTCCTTCAAGCGTAAAAATAAGAGAGCTAAATTTAAGTAACTGTATCAATCTGAGTGATGCCTCTTTTGTGAAACTATCAGAGAGGTATGAGAAAACAATAAAAATTTATATCATGTCATTAGTAATTGTATATCTGCTAATAAAAGAGATACAAGAGCTCTGGCCGGTTGGCTCAGAGGTAGAGTGTTGGCCCAGTGTGTGGAAGTCCGGGTTCAATTCCCAGCCAGAGCACACAGGTGAAGTGCCCATATGCTTCTCCACCCTTCCCCTTCTCCTTTCTCTCTATCTCTTTCTTCCCCTCCCGCAGCCAAGGCTCCATTGGAGCAAAGTTGGCCCGGGTGCTGAGGATGGCTCCATGGCCTCCACCTCAGGAGCTAGAATGGCTCTGGTTGGAATGGAGCAACACCCCAGATGGGCCGAGCATCGCTGTTTGGTGGACATGCCGGGTGGATCCCGGCCGGGTGAATGCGGGAGTCTGTCTCTCTGCCTCCCTGTTTCTCACTTCAGAAAAATACGAGAGAGAGAGAGAGAGAGACAGAGAGAGAGAGAGAGATACGAGAGACCTTCCAAGTCATTTGGAAAACATCAGGGATGCCCAGAAGCTGGGCCAATACTCGGTGAAATCAAGTAAAAGTTATTGATTGAAGTTATAGACTAAACTAATCTTTTGATTGTATTTGAGATGTTTCTTATTAATTTCACCTCAGGGAAAGTTTGAAATGGAGTCATTCATGAAGTTATGAATATATAGTCATGAGTGACTTCCCTGTATTTTTCAAGGATATTATCTTTATGTATCTCTTTGCTCAAGCATTTCCTAAGAGATGTTCTACCTGGTGAGTTTATTCTTCTTGCTCATCAGGGGTCTTGTGTACACTAAGGGTCAAGTTCAATTCCTGTAGCAAACTCATAAGGAAGGGATAAGTGAGACACTTAACCATACACTTTTAGTGGTCATTCACTGTGTTACTTACATGATATGGATGTGATAAATTTTTTCATATTAGAAATAGCAATAAGAGCCTTGACTGGGTAGTTTAGTTGGTTAGAGCATTGGCCTGATACACTAGATAGATGTCTCTATCTCTCTACCTTCCTCTTTCTCTCTCTAAAAATACCTAAGTAAAAAATTAAAAATTTTACAAATAGGATGTTTAAAAAAATAAATTATACGTCATATAAGAATCCACTCCCTTTTATCCAACTTTGCAATGGCAAATTATTTTCCGCTTTTAAGTTTACTTTTAAGTTGAGAAAAGTGAAATCCTTGCTTTAATAGCAATTGCTTTCTCAGATAGTTTTTATGTGAAGTTATTACTGACAGTATAATTAAAAAGCTAAAATTAATCTTTCATGCTGCTTTCTTTCAGCTGCCCTAACTTAAACTATTTGAATTTACGAAATTGTGAACATTTGACTGACTTAGGAATTGCATATATCATAAACATCTTCTCCTTGATATCAATAGATCTCTCTGGAACAGATGTCTCTGATGAGGTAAAAAATAAAGTGTTCAGACCAGTTTAATAACATTGTATCTATAATATAATCATTTCCCATCTTGTGAACAATGGACAGAACAATAATTCTTTTTATTTCTTAAATTATTAGATTACTAAAGGCAAGTTTAGGAGTATTGTTTCTGAAATAGTGATAGATGAGTTTATTTGTAAATCATGGTCTTGTTTCTCTGTTTTAAAAATGGCAAAATACTATATTGCGGCGAGGGTCCTGAAAGAGTGGAGTGTTACATGACAGATCGGAAATTTGCTTCACAATAGAAGTTGGTCAATGTGGAAATCATATATTTTAGATGGCTTAAGAATATTTTTCTTGTGGATTGCACATTCGATAAGACTACCTGGGTGCCTTGTGATCTAAGTCTAGTTCAAAACTGAAGTCTAGAAACAGCCTCATTAACTCTACAAAAGGACATACTTTAAGGAACTCATTTCCTGCAAGGTGCTGGTGCCACTCTTTAGAGTCAAAATGGAAGGCACACCCATCCCATCACTCTAGCACTGCCTCATTTATTAATCAAACAGAAAATGAACCGGAGAGATTTGCTCTCTTTCTGAAAGACTTTAATGGGCTGTAGTTAGATAAATAATGTACTGGCTTCTCTTGAGAATCAGTACATTAAGAGGGATCTAAGAAGAAAACAGAGGGAGACTCTTCCCTCCATCTACCGGCTGAATCCCTATTAAACTCACCAAATATCACCTGTCTGTGACGCCTTCTCTGAGAAGCCCGACCTTCCAGACAAGCACAGGGGCTTCTCTATGTGCATCTCTGGCCCGTTTCTCTGTTTCTCACTGCATCACTGACGTGTATTATGTGTCCATCCTTCCCCATCATTCAGTGAGTTCTTTTAGATGAAGGACTATGTCTGTGCATTGGTTTAGGTTCTTCTCTTACTTTAAGAGTGTATTTAGATTCAGCCTTCATTCTGCTAGATGGCTTTCTTTCCCCTTCCTTGGAGTGTCAGTGATATGAGGGTGGATGTGGGGGACAGTTATATGTAGCCAGTTCATTATGGTGAAGCCAAGTCCTGTCTTCTGTCCAAGCTAGAATCCATTGAGATCTCTCAGGCCCATTTGGTCTTTGGTTGCCTGTCTAAGTAGATCCTTACATGTCTTCCTTGTCCAGCATCAAGGCCCCTTCAATTCTTCAGGTTCCCTTGTCATATGTGCTTTGCTCTGGGCTCTCCTGGGTCAAGAGCACGGGGAGTCTGTGAGGCTGTCTTAGTTCATAGTCCTAGACATCTCCTGGAGACATTTTCCTGATCTCAGGGTATATTTACCCTCAAAACCATACCTCACCCCTCTTTCACTCTGCTATAGAATGGCTGACTCATGGTAGCTAGATTCTAGTTGGCTTTGTGCTTATGGGGTATTTGTGAGCTTCTGAAGGATCAGAAGGAAAAGGCCAGGGTTGTCTTCCACCTTCCTTTGCATCATCATTAGCAACTGTATTTCTTTTATGATTGACTGTCTAGTCAGGCCATCTGTGGTTGCAGCTTCCATGGGTAACCTTGGTCCCTGGACTCCAGTAACACCATCTTTTCCCATTGTACTCTCAACATTGGGTTAATAGTGGCTTCCCACTGCTGCTAACCTAGATTGTGTCATCATCCTTTTGGTTTCTCAGTTTCTCTTCTACCCATGTAGCCAACTTCCTGCCACAATTAAATTTCCTCAGTTTTAAATAGAGTTGTTTCTGTTTTCCTCATTAGATCTTAGCTGATACATGATGAGCACAGGACAACTCTGATGCTCCATTGCTTTTTGCAACCCTACCAGGGAAAGGTGGGATGGTTCCTCTTTACTTAGATCACCGATCCAATCAAGAGTTTCCAGCCTTCTCTCCAGCTGAACACAGTCCAGGGAGGTGCAGCACAGAGCCCAGGGAGGTACAGCACAGAGCCCAGGAGGTGCAGCACAGAGCCCAGGGAGGTACAGCACAGAGCCCAGGGAGGTACAGCACAGAGCCCAGGGAGGTGAGCACAGAGTCCAGGGAGGTGCAGCACAGAGTCCAGGGAGGTGAGCACAGAGCCCAGGGAGGTGAGCACAGAGTCCAGGGAGGTGAGCACAGAGCCCAGGGAGGTGAGCACAGAGTCCAGGGAGGTGAGCACAGAGTCCAGGGAGGTACAGCACAGAGCCCAGGGAGGTGAGCACAGAGCCCAGGGAGGTGAGCACAGAGCCCAGGGAGGTACAGCACAGAGCCCAGGGAGGTGAGCACAGAGCCCAGGGAGGTGAGCACAGAGCCCAGGGAGGTACATACAGCACAGAGTCCAGGGAGGTGAGCACAGAGCCCAGGGAGGCACAGCACAGAGCCCAGGGAGGTGAGCACAGAGCCCAGGGAGGCACAGCACAGAGCCCAGGGAGGTGAGCACAGAGCCCAGGGAGGCACAGCACAGAGCCCAGGGAGGTGAGCACAGAGCCCAGGGAGGTACAGCACAGAGTCCAGGGAGGTACAGCACAGAGCCCAGGGAGGTGAGCACAGAGTCCAGGGAGGTACAGCACAGAGCCCAGGGAGGTACAGCACAGAGCCCAGGGAGGTGAGCACAGAGCCCAGGGAGGTGGGCACAGAGTCCAGGGAGGTACAGCACAGAGTCCAGGGAGGTGAGCACAGAGTCCAGGGAGGTGAGCACAGAACCCAGGGAGGTGAGCACAGAACCCAGGGAGGTACAGCACAGAGCCCAGGGAGGTACAGCACAGAGTCCTGGGAGGTGAGCACAGAGCCCAGGGAGGTGGGCACAGAGTCCAGGGAGGTACAGCACAGAGTCCAGGGAGGTGAGCACAGAGTCCAGGGAGGTGAGCACAGAACCCAGGGAGGTGAGCACAGAACCCAGGGAGGTACAGCACAGAGCCCAGGGAGGTACAGCACAGAGTCCTGGGAGGTGAGCACAGAGCCCAGGGAGGTACAGCACAGAGCCCAGGGAGGTGAGCACAGAGCCCAGGGAGGTAAGCACAGAGCCCAGGGAGGTACAGCACAGAGCCCAGGGAGGTGAGCACAGAGTCCTGGGAGGTGAGCACAGAGCCCAGGGAGGTGAGCACAGAGCCCAGGGAGGTACAGCACAGAGCCCAGGGAGGTGAGCACAGAGCCCTGGGAGGTGAGCACAGAGCCCAGGGAGGTACAGCACAGAGCCTAGGGAGGTACAGCACAGAGTCCAGGGCGGTACAGCACAGAGTCCAGGGAGGTGAGCACAGAGCCCAGGGAGGTACAGCACAGAGTCCAGGGAGGTGAGCACAGAGCCCAGGGAGGTGAGCACAGAGTCCAGGGAGGTGAGCACAGAGTCCAGGGAGGTACAGCACAGAGTCCAGGGAGGTGAGCACAGAGTCCAGGGAGGTGAGCACAGAGCCCAGGGAGGTGAGCACAGGTAGCCCAGAGAGGTGAGCACAGGTAGCCCAGAGAGGTGAGCACAGAGTCCAGGGAGGTGAGCACAGAGTCCAGGGAGGTGAGCACAGAGCCCAGGGAGGTACAGCACAGAGCCCAGGGAGGTACAGCACAGAGTCCAGGGAGGTGAGCACAGAGTCCAGGGAGGTGAGCACAGGTAGCCCAGGGAGGTGAGCACAGAGTCCAGGGAGGTGAGCACAGAGTCCAGGGAGGTGAGCACAGAGCCCAGGGAGGTACAGCACAGAGTCCAGGGAGGCACAGCACATAGCCCAGGGAGATACAGCACAGAGCCCAGGGAGGTACAGCACAGAGCCCAGGGAGGCACAGCACATAGCCCAGGGAGATACAGCACAGAGCCCAGGGAGGTACAGCACAGAGCCCAGGGAGGTGAGCACAGAGCCCAGGGAGGTGAGCACAGAGCCCAGGGAGGTACAGCACAGAGCCCAGGGAGGTGAGCACAGAGCCCAGGGATGTACAGCACAGAGCCCAGGGAGGTACAGCACAGAGCCCAGGGAGGTGAGCACAGAGCCCAGGGAGGTGAGCACAGAGTCCAGGGAGGTGAGCACAGAGCCCAGGGAGGTACAGCACCAAGCCCAGGGAGATGAGCACAGAGTCCAGGGAGGTGAGCACAGAGCCCAGGGAGGTGAGCACAGAGTCCAGGGAGGTGAGCACAGAGCCCAGGGAGGTACAGCACAGAGTCCAGGGAGGTGAGCACAGAGTCCAGGGAGGTACAGCACAGAGCCCAGGGAGGTACAGCACAGAGCCCAGGGAGGTGAGCACAGAGTCCTGGGAGGTGAGCACAGAGCCCAGGGAGGTACAGCACAGAGCCTAGGGAGGTACAGCACAGAGTCCAGGGCGGTGAGCACAGAGTCCAGGGAGGTGAGCACAGAGTCCAGGGAGGTACAGCACAGAGTCCAGGGAGGTGAGCACAGAGTCCAGGGAGGTGAGCACAGAGCCCAGGGAGGTACAGCACAGAGTCCAGGGAGGTGAGCACAGAGCCCAGGGAGGTGAGCACAGAGTCCAGGGAGGTGAGCACAGAGTCCAGGGAGGTACAGCACAGAGTCCAGGGAGGTGAGCACAGAGTCCAGGGAGGTGAGCACAGAGCCCAGGGAGGTGAGCACAGAGCCCAGGGAGGTACAGCACAGAGTCCAGGGAGGTGAGCACAGAGTCCAGGGAGGTGAGCATAGAGCCCAGGGAGGTACAGCACAGAGTCCAGGGAGGTACAGCACAGAGCCCAGGGAGGTACAGCACAGAGCCCAGGGAGGTGCAGCACAGAGCCCAGGGAGGTACAGCACAGAGTCCAGGGAGGTGAGCACAGAGTCCAGGGAGGTACAGCACAGAGCCCAGGGAGGTGAGCACAGAGTCCAGGGAGGTGAGCACAGAGCCCAGGGAGGTACAGCACAGAGCCCAGGGAGGTGAGCACAGAGAGTCCAGGGAGGTACAGCACAGAGTCCAGGGAGGTACAGCACAGAGCCCAGGGAGGTGAGCACAGAGCCCAGGGAGGTGAGCACAGGGCCCAGGGAGGTGAGCACAGAGCCCAGGGAGGTACATACAGCATAGAGTCCAGGGAGGTGAGCACAGGGCCCAGGGAGGTACATACAGCACAGAGTCCAGGGAGGTACAGCACAGAGCCCAGGGAGGTACAGCACAGAGCCCAGGGAGGTGAGCACAGAGTCCAGGGAGGTGAGCACAGAGCCCAGGGAGGTACAGCACAGAGCCCAGGGAGGTGAGCACAGAGTCCAGGGAGGTACATACAGCACAGAGTCCAGGGAGGTGAGCACAGAGCCCAGGGAGGTGAGCACAGGGCCCAGGGAGGTGAGCACAGAGCCCAGGGAGGTACATACAGCACAGAGTCCAGGGAGGTGAGCACAGGGCCCAGGGAGGTACATACAGCACAGAGCCCAGGGAGGTGAGCACAGGGCCCAGGGAGGTACAGCACAGAGTCCAGGGAGGTGAGCACAGAGCCCAGGGAGGTGAGCACAGAGCCCAGGGAGGTACATACAGCACAGAGTCCAGGGAGGTGAGCACAGGGCCCAGGGAAGTACAGCACAGAGCCCAGGGAGGTGAGCACAGAGCCCAGGGAGGTACAGCACAGAGTCCAGGGAGGTGGTCACAGAGTCCAGGGAGGTGAGCACAGAGTCCAGGGAGGTACAGCACAGAGCCCAGGGAGGTACAGCACAGAGCCCAGGGAGGTGAGCACAGAGCCCAGGGAGGTACAGCACAGAGTCCAGGGAGGTGAGCACAGAGCCCAGGGAGGTGAGCACAGGTAGCCCAGGGAGGTGAGCACAGAGCCCAGGGAGGTGAGCACAGAGTCCAGGGAGGTACATACAGCACAGAGCCCAGGGAGGTGAGCACAGAGTCCAGGGAGGTGAGCACAGAGCCCAGGGAGGTACAGCACAGAGTCCAGGGAGGTACAGCACAGAGTCCAGGGAGGTGAGCACAGAGCCCAGGGAGGTACAGCACAGAGCCCAGGGAGGTGAGCACAGAGCCCAGGGAGGTGAGCACAGGTAGCCCAGGGAGGTGAGCACAGGTAGCCCAGGGAGGTGAGCACAGAGCCCAGGGACATGAGCACAGAGTCCAGGGAGGTACAGCACAGAGCCCAGGGAGGCACAGCACAGAGCCCAGGGAGATACAGCACAGAGTCCAGGGAGGTACAGCACAGAGCCCAGGGTGGTGAGCACAGAGCCCAGGGAGGTACAGCACAGAGTCCATGGAGGTACAGCACAGAGCCCAGGGAGGTGAGCACAGAGTCCAGGGAGGTGAGCACGGGGCCCTGCATGGGGCCCTCCAGCGTGTCATCCTCTTGCTTCCCTCTTACTCTCTCTCCCCCTGTTTTTTCCCTCCTTTCCTTTCCTCTCCCTTCTTCTCCTCTTCTCTTCCTTCTCCTTCCTCTTCTGCTCCCCTCCTCCCCTCCCCTCCTCTCTTCTTTGCTCCTTTTCTTTTCTCTTGGCATAGATTCCTTTTCTAATTTCGAGATGGAGAAAATGTTCCCCCGATTACATGGCTTTTATTATTATTATTACTTGAATGTATTGGGGAGACACTGGTTAACATAATTATACAGATTGCAGACACAGTTCTACAGCACATTAGTCATACACTGCATTGTGTGTTCACCGCCCCAAGTCAGCTCTCTGTCCATTACCATTTATCCCCCTCTGCCCTCCTCCGTCTCCTCCTCTTCCCCTTGAAGTCACTACATTGTGGTCCGTGTCTATGAGCTTTGCATGGTTTTAAAAAATGTTATACCCCCAAAATTTCAGGGTTTAGGATTTGAAACTTAAGGCCTTAAAAGTTTAAATAGATTCCCCCCCCCCCCCAATGTTCTGTAAAAACCCTTCACTGACACATACAAATAGAATGTCCCACTGTTGTCTGAAGGGTCACAGGGTGACAAGAAATAGAGAGTCAAAACACATCATAAAATACATTAAAACAGAATTCTGCCACAGAACTTATCATAAGTGCAGTGTCTGGTGAACATTTGTTTTTGTTTGTTTATTTGGTGAATGTTTGTTAAATAGAGTTACATATATATGCTCTTAGTTTTTAACTTTTGAAGAAAACTCAGTTTGTATTTTCAAAGACCATATATGTATTAAAATTTTATCTATTGAAGAAAAGTTAAAACTTAAAAATATAACCTCAAGTTCCATTCACTGTTTTCATTTTCTTGGAAAGAATATTCACAATCTGAGAGAGAGTAAATGCACATCTATGGGGAAGAATGCTAGTTGTTTCCTGCTAAAAGACTGAAAAATAAGTTTTCTGAAGGTTGTTGTTTTCCTCTTCCAAATCAATAAAACTCTGATCTAAAAGGCAAATGATTGACAAGGCAGCACCACAGCAGCTGTGGAAGCTGACCTCTGACAGTCAAATTAAACGAGTCGGCCCAGATGTTAACTTGGGCAGCTGAACACCAGACTAGATTGTAGGTTTGATGAAATGCAAATTTGACTACAGAGTTAACATTTGAGATTTAAACTCTGGAATGTTACAGACATTTACCAGAGATCAAATGTGACAAATTATGCCTTTTGAAAAAAAATTTATGTTTTTTAATAATTATGTTCATTCTCAATTCTTTTCAATAACAAGTTTTCAGTTAGAATCACACTACCCATTTGGTTAACAAACATTTAGTTTGTGCTCATTGCTTGGGTTGCTAGAATGAATAAAAGATGACCCCTCCTCTTAGCACTTGCATTCTAGTGGAGGACAGGCATGGGCAAATGGTTACCAAGTGCGGATACGGGAACAAAGGGAAGGAAACCACCTGGCTCATAGGGTCAGGGAAGACCTGGCCTTTTCCAAGAGAAGAAGAATGGGGGGGGGGTGAACTAAAAAAATAGCCTGAGCCAGATACAATGGTTTAAAATATGGTGGCATCCAGGAAATGTTGAGATTTAGGTAAGGCTTGATTGTCAGGAGAGAGTAAGAGATGATGGTGAGAGGCAGGCTGGGGCCAGGTCGTGAGGGGCCCAGAAGCCACATTGAGGAATCTGTTCCCCACTCTTTTGGCAATGCAGGACATTAAGTACTGTTAATCAGACACGGTCAGATTGACATTTTTAAAAGATCACCCTGTTTGCTGGAAGTAATAAATATAACAGTGATGGATTATGAAGCAGAAATCTGTTGGAAAAGTTGTGACGGTCTGCATTAGGGTTAGGACCAGGGAGACGGCTGGAACAACGTCAGCAGGTCTGAGAAACATTTAGAGGAAAGAATTGACAAGAAATAGGAATACACTGAGTACAGGGGTGAAGATGAAAGGGAAAGAATCAAGGATGATGCCAGATTTTGGCTTATGTGTCTGTATAAATGGTGGTGTCTCTTCGGAACCTGCGTGCCTTCCACAGTGGGAGGAGCAGCTCTGCTGAAGGTTGGGAAAATGGCCATATTTAGTCTCAGTCACACAAGACAGCTGTATAGAGAGGTAGAAATAAGCAGGGAAATCATTGCAATTTACTTCTGAGAGGAAAGAACTTTTTAGGTTTGCAGAGGGTGAGGGGGCCTTGCATTCTGAAAATAATAGAAACTCACAAGGTTAATTAGTAAAGGCAAAAATACAGATATTTAGAAATCTAGAAAGATTTTAACTGAGAAAGCTGTTTTAAGTGTGGAAAGCAAAGAGAACACAGTTATTTCAAACTGCATACAGTTCTTATAACAACTTTATTGCCCTCAGCCATTCCTTTGTACAAAATAGTGACTAATGTATCATCTGTGAGCAAAAATTAAGAAGTTACCTAATAAACACATTTTAGAGAAAGAGGAACTATGTCACTTTCCCTCTATCAACATTAAGAGGACAGAGCTTTTAAGGGAGCAAAATAGATCACTATTGTGATGGTATCTTAAAGTATTTTTAAAAGTCTTTAATCTATAGCTTTTCTTAATGTCTAATTAAATGAGATGTCATTTATTCCTTTCCTACCCCAGAGGATTGTTTGAATATAATGTTATATCTCCATTCATATGGAAAAATCTTTTCCCAAGTCAGGAGAATTATCATTTACTAAAGACCACAGGATCCACAAGTAGGGCAGTTTAGTCTGTTGCTTAAGTTGCCTTAGTCATCGCCATATTTGTTGTTTGAAGGGAAAATGAGTCAACGCAATGATCCAGATGGTGTGCTTAGACAGTGGTTTAAAAAGATTTTCATTTGTCTGATTTTCTAAGTTTTCCACTATGGATACTAGATCTCAAGTGCTCATTATGTAGACAGTCTTCTGGAGTCCCCTCACTATGAAGTGAGATCTATGAAGATTAAGACTTTGTTGCATTTGAGTGACGTCAGAGAAATGGCACCATGAGGAGCACTCCTGATACCTCTCCCCAAAGTTTCAACAAGTTCTACAACCAGTGACAGAAAAATCTATCCTTGGAGCGTCTGGAAGTCCCACACACTGAACATGAAGGCAGAGGCAGCGACAACCTCATAGCTGGATCATCAGGCTGCTAATTCAGGAAGGAGAGACTAGGAGAGAGGCTCCAGGAAAACTGACTCTCCCATTGTTGGAGCCTGCAAATGCTAACAAGCCCTGACTACCCTGAAGCCTAGTATATGACATCACCATAGAGACTCATCAACTGCAAATCCCTACCTAAGTGTGCCACAGGGACAGAGCCTGGGGTACAGAGCCACCGACCAGGAAGAGGGAGAGGAAAGAAAAAGGAAGAAGATAACCTCTCAAAATCAAGAAAAATCCATAGACTATAACTTTTTCTACTTTTTTTTGTTTCTTGCATCTTCTTGTCTTTATTTTTTTTTCTTCCACCTTGGCCCTTTTATTCTCTGCTCGTCTTATTCTTCTGTCTTCAACTTGAACTACACTACCCATAAGCGTTACATTTCCCTTTTTTTTTCTTTTCTTCTTCCTTTCTCTCTATGAGGGTTATACTCCAAAACTCTTAACTCTCTCTTCTTTTTTTTCTTCTTTTCCTTTTTCTCTTTTTCTTATTTCTCCCTCTCTCTTAGTTTCTTCTTTTCTCCTTTACTTTTCCACTCATTTGATCCTCACTCATGAACAAATTATTTTATTTGGGACTCAAATTTTTTCTTGGTGGCATTTTGTGTGCTTTTTACTTCGCTTTTTAACTTATTAGGATTCCTCCCAACCTAGTTTTTGTTCCACATAATATAATAGTATTTTTTTCTTTTTCCCTTGTTTCCTTCTTATCCCTTTCATTATATCTCTCAGTCAACCATTATTTACAAGCAAATCATTTTATTCTTGATGCAAATTTTTTCCTTTTTTGCATTTTGTGGGTCCCTACCTCCTTTTTTGCCCCTTTATCACTTCTCCCAAACTCAGGCCCTCCATTATAGGTAGTTTTTGCTCCATTTAGCACAATATAATTCATAGTTTTTCATGGTATTTTCTCAAAGAGAAAGAGAAAAAAGAAAAAAAAAATTTTTTTTTACTTCTTATTCTTTATTAATTCTCTTTAGTGTTATTAACAAAACCACCCTCAGATGCCATTAAGGAAAAGGAAATCAAATATCATGGATACAAAAGACAGAGATGTAGCACAGATAGATGAGGAAAAATATATGGAGAAAATATTTAATAGATTGGAAACTTTGGAGTTAAATGACAGAGAATTTAAAATAGAAATCCTAAAAATACTCAGAGATATATAAGAAAACAGAGAAAGGCAAGTTAGGGAGCTCAAAAAACAATTCAGCGAACACAGAGAATATATTACCAAGGAAACCGAAACTATGAAAACAAATCAAACAGAGATTAAAAACTCAATTCATTAACTGAAAAAAGAGATAACAAGCTTAGCTAATAGAACAGGCCAGATAGAAGATAGGATTAGTCACATAGACTAACATTAGTTGCATTAGACAAGCAACTTGAGGCACAACCTAGAGAAGAAGAGAGAGACTCAAAAATTTTAAAAAATGAGAAAGCCCTACAGGAATTGTCTGACTCCATCAAAAAGACTAATATAAGAATAATAGGTATATCAGAAGAAGAAGAGAGAAAACAGAATGGAGAACATATTCAAACAAATAATAGATGAGAACTTCCCAAGCCTGTGGAAAGAACTAAAGCCTCAAATTCAAGAAGCAAACAGAACACTGAGGTTTTTTTAACCCCAACAAACCTACTCCAAGGCACATCATAATGAAGATGACACAAACCAACGACAAAGAAAAAATTCTCAAAGCAGCCAGGGAAAAGAAGAATACAACATATAAAGGAAGATCTATTAGTTTATCATCAGATTTCTCAAGAGAAACTCTACAAGCTAGAAGAGAGTGGACCCCAATATTTAAAGTCCTGAAAGAGAAGACTTCCAGCCAAGAATACTATACCCATCAAAGCTATCCTTCAAATACGAAGGAGAAATAAAAACATTCACAGATACAGGAAAGATGAGGGAATATATCATCAGAAAAACCCCACTTCAGGAAATACTAAAGGGGGGTTTTCAACCAGATACAAAGAACAAAACAAAACCACAAGTAAAAGCTCCACCAAGAAAACAATAAAATCAAATTTAAATTGTGACAACAAAAACAAAAAAGGGTGGGAGAGGACGAAGATTAACAGTAGCAAAGGATGATGGAGTGCAGACACTGATCTGCTGTTTCTTGTTGATGTCTCTCAGCCACTCTCAGCCTGTCACGTTCATTCTGTTGAGAATGAAGCAGATCTGAACCTGCAGAACGTGATCGCTGTGCTTGCAACCGTGCATCCTCAAGTCTGGCTGCACGTAAATGAATCATAAATCAGAAACATTGAAATGGAATCGTAAAATATTTAGTTTAGCATGTGTTGCTTTTATGTCCAACAGATGGTGCTGTTTTTCAAAAAAGCATGTTTTTAACTGTCACAGGTGTGACATCTATATCTATATAATAGTACATATATAAAAAAGAGTGCATATTCAAATGCAATGTTCTGTCAAAATTTCAAAGCAATCAGTGAAGAACTTTTGGAGATTTAAGATTTTGAACAAATGAACATTTACATTTTTATTTATATAGATAGATTGAATTAAAAAATCTAATTGAATGTTGGCATGTGATATCCATGTTAATTGTAATTGTATATGTTATAAGGTCATTTAGTTTCAGATATTTCAAGCCCCCCCACCAAAATTTTTTTGACTACATAATATACTAGAATAGAAAGAAGCCCATGTGAGAACTTCAACAATTATTGGTATAGTCTAAATTGCTCATATACATATTCCCCTTCCTCCACTACACCCCTGCTGCCACTGCCATAGTTCAGCACCGTTTCTTCTTAACCTGGCTTTAGCTCTCACTGTCCTCACATCTCCTCTCCACTCCGCTGCAGTTTGACCTTCCAGTGTGCAGATCTGAGCCTGTCACTTCCTTCCTCAGATTTCTTCCAGAGCCCCATACTCATTACAGTATAATGTATAATTAATCTAATGTGAAGGACCAAGCTCGGTCTGAGGTGGCCCCTGCCTACCTTTACAGACTCACCTCCAGCTGATTCCCACCTTTCATCTTCAGCTCCAGGGACACAGAACAGGCCCTCTTATAGCTCCTCAAGCATGCTATGTTCTCCTTACCTTTCTCCTTATCCCTAAGTTTCAGCTGTGTGAGGCTCTGCTGGAATTCCTGGGCAGCCTCAGGATTGCCCTGCCTTGTTTTTCCACTGCACTTTATAATGCTTTCACTAAAGCAATCAACTCCTTATATTTTAATATTTATTTTAAGCCTGTCTCTCTATAGCACTAAGCTTCTTGAGGGCAGAGTCTAGATCATCCCATGTGTGGGATGCTCAGCATAGTGCCCGGAATGGAGGAGGAATATATAATATTTGATCAGTGAGTCAGAGAGTGAGTAAATGAATGGATCTGGTACTATTGCCTTCCTCTCACCCAAACACGGCTTCTTCACATTCCACATTTTCTCAGCTATGCTCTGAGCTGGAGTGGGAGCTCTTACAGCTGCATGTATTAATCTGGTGAGACACTTTCAAGAGACCACCCATCTGCATGGAGCACACACACAAATAAAGCCTGAGGTTCAGTGAAGTGAAACCTCTAAAGCAGGAAACATATGAAATCACTTGGGATCAAGAAATAGAAAGAATGGGAGTTAAAAGGAAGCAGGGTAACTCAGAGACAACTGGATTTACACATAACAAGAAGTCTCTCTATTGCTGAAACTCTCTAGTCCTTTCCAGGCCCTTCTCCCCAGCCAGCGGCTTTCTGTGAATCCAGTGGTCCCATAACTAGCAACAGTGATTTTCCTCACAGAGATTAATGTCAGTTGTACAGTCAGTTGTCTCCTGTGTCCAGCAAAATGCCTACCAAAAACAATGCAAAAGGAAATGACCAACTTAAGCTTTTCACTTCCTTCAAGGAGATTCTTTGGTGGCATTCCCTCTTCTCAGCCTCCACCAGATAGGAGGCAAACAATCTCAAGGTAAGTTGCTGTTTTCAGATACCAGAGATGCTGACTTTCCTTCCTCCCAGAAACAAGCAAGGGTCTGTTTCTGCGTGTTGACCAGAGCCAGCTTTCCTTTAGACTTGTGGGTCAGTGAATTAGGTCAGAGGGGTGGATATATTTTTAAAATAAATATGATTACAAAAGTTATACTAACAATCAAATAAGTAGAAATAAACAGAAATAACTGAGAAGAAAAGGTAAGTTCTTCTTATCAAATTGTTATTGCTAACCAAACTATAAAAGGGAAAATCACTTCTTGAAGTTAAGATACATTTTCAAGGACGTTGTGCAAGTGTTATCAGTGATTTTAAAAAGGGATGTGTTCATTGAGATGCAACATATTTCCAAGTAGAATTTTTGTTCTTTATTCATAAAATAATGTGGTAGGCAGCACCAAAAGAGCAAATATTTCAGAAAGAAACATGAAATATAAACACTGATTCACATAATTACAAAGGCAAGTAGATTCCAACCAAAAATCCTGGGATGGTGCCAGCAAAATAAGAGAACACTGAGTCCATTAAAAACAGATAATTTTATATATTATTCATTCACAAATATTTATTCATCGTCATGTTATGTGTCAAATACTGTGCTGGGTTCTGGGAGTACTAAATTTATAGCCATAGAGCTGGTCTCAAGATATGGTCTTGTGCCAAAACAGCAACAGGAAGAGCACTACATAAAGATTATTAGAAGCATGAGTTTAGGGTGCAGGTCCACGTCCTAGCAGGTGACAGTGCACTAGGAAATGTTGGGCGGGTTACTTAACCTCCATGACCTCCCTTTCTCTCTCAAGTACTTGACTTGAGGTCAGTACTATAAAATTACTTCCTCAGTGTTGTGAGGACTGAGTAAGATAATGAATGTAAACTGCTTAACACAGAGCCTGGCTCATGGCTAGCAGTCAGTGCATTTTGGCAATGATAAACCCGCATTATGCAATAATGAGGCATACTTGCTGTGACAGAGATGTGTGCCTCTTGGCAGAATGGAGGACTTGGAAAGTGAGTGCAGGACTCAGCTGTCCCTGTGGAGAAGTCAGGGGAGGCATTTCAGCTTTTGAGGTGCCGCCGCCGAAAGCCTCAGCAGGTAATCTGGGAGGTAAAGAAAAGAGGACGTGCTCAGTGGAGGGAGAAGCAGCTGGGAAGGCATGGGGACATAAAAAGTTGTGTTGAAGCATCCACAGGTGACTTCATATTGTGAGAGCTTGACCCACGGAGACAGAATGTGGTGAGAGATGAAGCTGGAAAAAAATGTGGAGGGAAGAAAGTAAATGGCCTTGGAAGCCCCCACAAAGAGATTTGGACTATGTGCTATGCGCAGTGGGAGCCAGTGAAGAGCTCCAAGTAGAGGGACCCAGACAGATTTGTGTACAAAAACAACAGCAAGGAAGATCCATGTAAGAAAGGGTGAGCTATTGCAATGACAGCGAGAAATAATGAGGTTTTGATAGCAGAGGCAGAAGGGACATGCATGAGCATATTTGGGAGGTAACATGGATAGGGCTTGGCGATTGATTGGCTGGGTGTGGGGAGCACAGGGCAGGAGGAGACACAGACAGTGCCCAGGTGTCTGTCTGGTCGATTGTGGATGCCGTTCACCAGGAGAAGAACCTAAGAGAGGGACGGGGACTTGGGGACAGGATGCTGAATCCCATCTTAGCTGTGTTCTATCCCATACAGGACATAGCTCTCTACACTCTGGGCCCCTCGGAGCCCAGGTGACAAAAGAAGACAGATACCCATTTGACTTTCAGAATCTTTATTTTTGTTTTGCTTTGTTCCCCAGTATGTCTGGCAAGGAATCATAGGAATTGGGTATATTCTAATGCAAGCATGACTGAAAGCAGAAAATTTACACAAGGATTTTTAGCAACCTCCCCCTAATTCTGCCTCCTGTATCACAATTTACTAACAGTCCCTCATTCCATCCTATTTCATAGAATGTGTTTTCTCATAGCCTGTATTAAATATCAAATATCCTAAATTATATAGATTATAGTTTTGGATTTCCCAGCAAGTGAAATGTAGGCCCCTTAACAAGGGTCATAAAAGTTGCAAAATGCAGAGGAAGAAGCAATGCACTTAAATCAAGAAGAATTCCATCATGAGCCATTCATGTTTAATGAGGCTCCTTATTGAAACTACCAGAAAGCGCAGAAAGAACCCATTAAAACTTTGTGGTTTCCAGTTTGAATACTAGTCCTCTGAAAGTAACAGTGCTGAGTTTCATTGCGTGTGTCATATTCAGGTGTCTAATTTTCAATTAGGAAACAAGATCTGGAGCTCAGGAGAAAAATTTTGGCTAGATTTAAAGATGGTTGAAGTGAATGAAGTCATAGATGAGAGACAGAGGAGAGAGGTCAAGTTCAAAACTCCAGGGAACACCAGTACTTATTGGGTGGATTTGGAAGATGAACCCAGAAAGGGAACTGAAAATTTACAGAAAAGTAGGTGAGGAAGAATTCAGAGTGATGTCATGGGAACAAGGGAGGTGGTGTTTCAAAAAACAGGAGATTGTCAGCTAGGTCAAACTTCACAGATGGATCAAGAATTTGAAAATAGAGAAGTTTATAGCAATTTCTGTAAAACAAAACTATTCATCTATGTATATACATATCATGTTAACATTTATAGCTTAGTATTTTGCTTGAATATTCCTTTTTCTGTGCTACTATAGTTTGTTTGAAACAAATGGTGAAATGTTGCGGGTTTGTATAAAGAAATTAAGCCTGGTTTCATATTTTATATAGTTCTTTGTCGATATACAAAAAGACTTAATGGACTTGTGTATTTTTTCCAAGTTACTTTAAATTATTTTTCACAAACATTGAAAAATTTTATTCATTCTTTTGTTTATTCATCTTTCTCTTCTTTCTTCTGACACAGAAGAATATAGTCCCTACTATATTTAAGGCAACAATTCTAGGTTTGTGTATAAAAACAGGAAAAAGACAAGCGGCCTGCCATGAAGTTTTTATAAACCTTTTTACCCACTTAACTTTTCCCCTCTTTTGAACAGAACATTTTGTTGTTGTTTTGGCCACTTGGTATACCAATGGGTTGTAGCCATTTTTACTGCCATCAGCAATAAAACGAGTATGGCAGCCTTTACTTACTCACCAATACTGGCTGTTTTAATTTGAAGAAAAACAGATAGAAATTAAAACTTCAATGTTATTTTGGATTTACACTTTAAAAGATTGTAGTAATATTAATTTCCCCCTCTATTGGCTTATTATTGCAATTGTATTTCTACTTGAATTTTCTGTTCAGATTCTTTACTTATTTAAATAGTACAGAAAATTTGTGTGAACTCCTTAGAACAATGTAGTTATTAACCATTTGTCATATTTTATAATTTCTCCATTCTTTTAAAATGGCTTACCCACAATCACAGAAGAGACACCTGTTTTAGTATTTAGTATTCTTTAAAAAAAAAGTTTATCTAGAATCTAATCATTAAGAACAATCAGATAAATCAGGATGTGAACCATTCTCTGTAATGCTGCCCTGAGATCTATATTTATTTTTATCTTTTTTATTTGTAAATTTAATTTTCAATTACAGTTGATGTTTAATTATGTTACATTAGTTTCAGGTGTACAATCTAGTGCTTAGACAAATACAGTGTGTCCATAAAGTCATGGTGCACTTTTGACCGGTCACAGGAAAGCAACAAAAGACGATAGAAATGTGAAATCTTCACCAAATAAAAGGAAAACTCTCCCAGTTTCATACCTATTCAGTGCAGTTTGATGTGGGCTCACGCACAAATTTTTTAGGGCTCCTTAGGTAGCTATCCCGTATAGCCTCTACAGACTCGTCACTGACTGATGGCCTACCAGAATGGGGTTTCTCCACCAAACTGCCAGTTTCCTTCAACTGCTTATCCCACCGAGTAATGTTATTCCTATGTGGTGGCGCTTCGTTATAAATGCACTGATATTCACGTTTCACTTTGGTCATGAATTCGAATTTAGCGAGCCACAGAACACACTGAACTTTCCTCTGTACCATCCACATCTTGACTGGCATGGCCGTGGGCTGCTCTGCTGTATACATGGTGTTACGTCATCATCTGGGCAGGTGCACATGCTGCCACATCATCCTACAGAAATTGGGAGGGTTTTCCTTTTATTTGGTGCAGATTTCATATTTCTATCATCTTTTGATTCTTTCCTCTGACTGGTCAAAAGTGCACCATGACTTTACGGACACATTTTATATAATTTACAAAGTGATTCCCCCAATAATTCAAGCACCCACCTGCACCATATATAATAATTATAGTATTACTGACTATATTCCCTATATGAACTTTATACACTTGTGGCTATTTTATAACTACCAATTTGTGCTTATTAACCCCTTTACTTTTTTTACCTAGCTCCCCAAATACCTTCCCTTCTGGCAACTATCAGTTTGTTCTCTGCATCTATGCGTCTGTTTCTTTTTTGTTTATTTTGTTCTTTAGATTCCACATATAAGTGAAATCATATGGTATTTGTCTTTCTCTGTCTGACTTATTTCACTTAGCATAATACCCTCTATGTCCGTCTGTTGTCACAAACGATAAGATTTCATTCTTTTTTATGGCTGAATAATATTACATTGTGTATATACAGTATGTACCAGCTTTTTTTATTTTTTATTTTATTTTATTTTATTTGTATTTTTCTGAAGTTGGAAATGGGGAGGTAGTCAGACAGACTCCCGCATGCGCCCCACCAGGATCCACCTGGCATGCCCACCAGGGGGCGATGCTCTGCCCATCTGGGGCATTGCTCTGTTGCAACCAGAGCCATTCTCACGCCTGAGGCAGAGGCCACAGAGCCATCCTCAGTGCCTGGGCCAACTTTGCTCCAATGGAGCCTTGGCTGTGGGAGGGGAAGAGAGAGACAGAAAGGAAGGAGAGGGGGATGGGTGGAGAAGCAGATGGGCGCTTCTCCTGTGTGCCCTGGCTGGGAATTGAACCAGGGACTCCTGCATGCCAGGCCGATGCTCTACCACTGAGCCAACCAGCCAGGGCCTTGTACCCAGCTTTTTATTTATCCACTTGTCTATTGAGGCACACATGAGTTGCTGTCATATCTTGGCTATTGTAAATAACACTGCAGGGAACATAGGGGTGCATATATTCTTTTAAATTAGTATTTTATGTTTTGGGGGTAGATTTTCAGAAGTGGAATCATTGGGTTATAAAGCAGTTTCATTTTCAACTTTTTGAGGCATCTGCATACTGTCTTCCACAGTGGCTGCACCAATTGCACTCCCATCGACGGTGCATGGGAGTTCCAGAGTTACCCCTCTCCTCCACACTCCTGCCAACACTTGTTTGTTGATTTATGATGATAACCATTCTGACAGGTGTGAAATGATATCTCATTTTGTGGTTTTAATTTGCATTTCTCTGATGATTAGTGACAGTTGAGCATCTTTTTGTATGCCTATTGGCCATCTGTATGTCCTCTTTGGAGATGTATCTATTTATGGCCAGGGATCTTTAAAAGTCAATGTCTTAAAAGACAAAATTTAAAGAAAAAAAAGGCAAAGGGGGAATGTTGACAAAATGCAATGATGAATGACTAGGTCTTGGATAAAAAAAGAAATTAGAATGTTGACTTTATATTGAATAGTATGTATTACTGTTAATTTTGGGTATCATAATAGTATATATACATAATACTATATAGTTACATAGGAAAATGTCCTTATTCCTAAGGAAATGCTTAAAGAATATTCAGGGGTAAAGCATCATGATATCTGAAACTTAAATGCTTCAGGGAAATGTATGTATATGTGTGTATGTATATACACACATTATATTATATAAATACATACACACATATATAACATAGTTGTGTATAATATGTATATAAATATAAAACTATATTCATATAAATAAAACTGGGTATGTTCATACACATATTCATAAGAATTAAGCAAATGTGGCAAAATGTTTATAATTGGTGAATTTAGATAAAGGGTATATAGATGTTCATTATACTATTATTTCAAACTTTCTGTGGATTTGAATATTTTAAAACTAAAGAGGAGAGATGTTTTATGTTTATGGTGATGATATTCATTAGGTAAACAATTCCAGATGTAAAATTGGGGGGAAATAGTTTTCAAGGATTTGTGTGCTTCTAAATGTCTTGTGTTCATGTACCTGTTCCTGCATTGTTCAGTGTTCCCTGACCCTACTACCAGTGACTCCAAACTGAATAAATTCCCAAACAACTCACGCTTTCCAAATGAAGTTTTTGTTCATGCTGTTTCCTCAGCCTGAAACACTGTTCCCATTATTTTGCTTGTCAAAATCTAACTCAGTCTTTAAGGCTTTATTTAAATTCTCCTTTATCCACGAGAGTCTCTTAAACCCCCACCTCTTCCTCCAGCTGGAAGCAATCACCCCTTGCTCTGTGGCCCCTGTACCTCTCACCGAACATGTCCTCATTTTTTTTGCAATATGGTCACTATGTACCGCCTCATATTCCCTACCAGGGAAAATTTGGTTTAATGCTGTTGCATAGGGTGAACTCCGAATTCCTTAGGATAATGTACAAGGCTCTCGTGACTTGGTGCCTACTTCCTTTGGGTTCTACGTCTTGACATTCCCTTCAATGACCTGATACCAGAGCTATAATATAAATCAGTGACTAGGGACTCCTGGGTCTCAGAGTCAGACCCCTGAATTCTGTGGCCTGTGCGGAAGCAAGGTGCTCACAGGTTCTTGTGACCGTCAGGGGCCTCGCGTGCTCCTCCCACCCACAGCCCGTGCTTCCTGCGGGCTGCCTTCCTCTGTGCTTCACAGCTTCCCCTGATTTGGCTCCGTTGGAAGCAAGGTGCTCACCGGGTTCTTGTGAACTTCAGGGGCCTGGCGCGCTCCTCCCACCCACAGCCCGTGCTTCCTGCCTTCCTCTGTGCTTCACCGCTTCCCCTGATTTGGCTCCGTCTTACACTTTGGGAAAATAAAACCAACACCTTTCCTGAAAGCATTCATGAATTTGGCCAACTTTTGAAAAATATGAAGGAACCTTTCAATTTTCATGATGTTAAACTGCTCTGAAAAGTGAGCATCCACCTGCCCTTTGCCCTACTGAGGCCCAGTCGCTCCACCTTGCTGGTTCTTCATTCTCATTTTTCCTTATCTTCCCACTCTCCTCTTTCCATCCTTCCCAGAGGAAAAGCTTGGCACCAGCCAACCCCCAGGACTTTTCCCCAAGCACTGAACAAGGTATTAAACAAAGCAAAACAAAACCCTACAGTTTTCTCCTTAAGAGAAATTTTTGGGTCAACTCTTCAGATTAAAAAAAAATTATTTTAATTGATTTTATACAGAGAGAGAAAGAGAAAGAGATGAGGGTAAGGGAGAGAGAGAGAAATATCGATTTGTTGTTCCACTCATTTATGCATTCACTGGTTGATTCTTGTATGTGCCCTGAACCTGCAACCTTGATGTATTAGGACAACACTATAACCAACTGAACTACCTGGCCAGAGCCAGATATTATTTTAAAATTCGTTATAAATCTATTTATGCCTCGCTGCATAGTTCCCTATACATGCCATACTGTTTTATATCTTAATGCTTTTGCAGTTCTGTTCCTTCTGCCTAGAATGTCCTTCCCTCTACAGTTTTCTTGGCAATTTACACTTTCCCACTCACAACTCTCCTCGTGGAGTCTTCTCTCAGCACGGGAGCTGGCTTCACCGTCCCTGCTTGGTATCAGCACATTGTCTGCCACTTACTGGGTTGTAATAACCTGTTGCACATGTCAGTCCTGCAGGCCAGACTGTGGGCGCCCCGAGAGCAGGCACTGCCCCCATGACCTTCATATTCCCAGTTTCCACCCCGAGTCTGGTCAGCATAAAGAATACGTGCTAAATAAATATTTACCAAATGAGTCTGAATTAAGAATGAATGAATTTTGCCTAGATCCATGATTTAAGACTTTCTAAAGGTATAAAGAAAGTCTGTAAAATGTTGGAACCATCACTTGTTTCAGCAAACACCTCTTAATTTGGAACATTTATGAAATTCACGGTGCCAAGCAGAACATTTTACTTAGCTGGCTCGGAGGTTCTTTAGGTCATTGATCTGAAAAGCTTCTGAGTCAGAAAGCCATTTCAAAAGCGAACCCTGTTGACTGGAATATTGTGTATCCCTTGCTCAGAGAAGCCGGCCTCCCATGCCAGCACGAGGCAGTTTTCAGTGAAGCCTCGACCCCTCCAGCCAGCTGGGACTCACTAGTGCTCAGTTACAAAGCTGTGCTTTCTTACAGCAGCAGGGCCTTGGAATAACTCCTCCTGCACCTGAGCAGGGTGTGTCTTGTGCTCCCTGTCTTGCTGATAACAGAATGGCCATTGGGATCTCAGCAATTTCTGTGTTCATTTTGGACTGAAAGAAGCTGTAGGAATATTCCACATTTGTCTTTAGTTATACAATTATTACATCATTCTATTTTATAAACATTTTTATTGAGATATAATTTATATACTGTAAAATTCACCAATTCAAAGTGTACAATTCCGTGGTTTTAGTATATTGTTGAAGTTGTGCAACCATCATCACAATTTAATTCCAGAACATTTTCATTACTCAAAAACCAAAAAATTTTTAGCCCTGGCCGGTTGGCTCAGTGGTAGAGCATCGGCCTGGCATGCAGGAGTCCTGGGTTCGATTCCTGGCCAGGGCACACAGGAGAAGCGCCCCTTTGCTTCTCCACCCCTCCCCCTCTCCTTCCTCTCTGTCTCTCTCTTCCCCTCCCGCAGCCAAGGCTTCACTGGAACAAAGATGGCCCGGGCGCTGGGGATGGCTCCTTGGCCTTTGCCCCAGGCGCTAGAGTGGCTCTGGTCACGACAGAGCGACGCCCCCTGGTGGGCAGAGCGTCCGCCCCTGGTGGGCGTGCCGGGTGGATCCCGGTCGGGCGCATGCGGGAGTCTGTCTGACTGTCTCTCCCCGTTTCCAGCCTCAGAGAAATACAAAAAAAAAAAATTTTTTTTAAAAACCTCCCCGTAAGCAGTCACTTCTTATCCCTGACACATTCTCTAGCCTAATCTAGGCAACCGCTAATCTACTTTGTTTCTATATATTCACCTAGTCTGGACTTTTCAGATAAGTGGAATCACAGAATATGGGCCTTTGCATTTGGCTTATTTTATTCAATGTAACGTTTTAAATGTTCATCTCTAGTACTAGTATGCATCAGTACTTTTTTATTGACAAATAATATTTCATTATATGGATATAACACATGTATCTTTCACCATTTGAAACATTTGGCTTGTTTGAATTTTTTTTCTCAATATGAATAATATTGCTAGGAATGTTTGTATACAAGTTTTGTGTTGACATATGTTTTCATTTCTCTTGAGTATATACCTAGGAGTGGAATTGCTGGGTCATATTGTTGTATCGGAACAGGGAGATAAGACGTCTTGCCACACAATCAATCAATTAGCCAAATTAAGAAATTAGGAGTCTTTAATTTGCCGGCTACACAGACTGCATGGAAACCTAAGTCGTTCAAATCATTGCGGCCCTGAACACAGTTTGGGGTTAGGTTTTATAGAGAGAATTACATACTGATGGAGGAATGGAGATGGGAGAAAGCCATTAATTAAACAAAGCAGTGAAACAAGCTTTCTTACAATGTTTATTTATAGGGTTAATTCAGGGAGAAACATTATGAGAACACCTGCTACTTCACAAAACTAGTCCAAGGCCACAGTCTGGGAAACCAGCCTCAAGGCCAATAGGGAGTAACTTACTTTCAGAAAAAGTAAGTTCTGCTAAAAGTCTCTTTTTTAGAGAAAGTAAGTTTGCCAAAAATTATTTATGTTACAAGCTTTTCTCTTCTACATTTCAATATGATGACTATGTTTAATTTTTTGAAGAGCTGCCCGACTATTTTCCAAAGTGATTGGAGCATTTTACATTCTCATCAACAGTTAATGAGAGTTTTAATTTCTTTACATTCTCACGAATGCTTATTATTATCGGTCTTTTTAAGAATAAACATAATAGTAGGTATGTAGCAGTATCTCATTATGGTTTTGATTTGCATTTACCTAATGGCTAATGATGTTAAATAAATTTTGAGATCATATATATTTATTTATTTTGGTGGGGGTTTTTTTTTTTTTTTTTTTTTTTTTGTATTTTTCCAAAGTTAGAATCTGGGAGGCAGTCAGACAGACTCCCGCATGTGCCTGACAGGGATCCACCCGGCATACCTATTAGAGGGTGATGCTCTGCTCATCTGGGTCATTGCTCCTTTGCAGCTGGAGCCATTCTAGTGCCTGAGGTGGAGGCCGTGGAGCCATCCTCAGTGCCTGGGCCAACTTTGCTCCAATGGAGCCTTGGCTATGGGAGGGGAAGAGTGAGATAGAGAGGAAGGAGAGGGGGAAGAGTGGAGAAACAGATGGGTGCTTCTCCTGTGTGCCCTAACCGGGAATCGAACCCAGGGCTTCCACTCACTGGGCCGACTCTCTACCACTGAGCCAACCAGCCAGGGCCAGAGATCCTATATATTTTTTTAAAAATTCTTTTTTTTCTTTTCCAAGTGACAGGAGGGGTGATAGAGAATCAGACTCCTGCATGTGCCCCAACCAGGATCCACCTGGCTACCCCTGTCTGGGCCAATGCTCTCTGCCCATCTGGGACCATGCTCACAACTGAGCTATTTTTAGTGCCTGAGGTGGAGGCTCCATAGAGCCATCCTCAGTGCCTGGAGCCAATGCACTCAAACCAATCAGCCATGGCTGTCGGAGGGGAAGAGAAAGAGAGAGAAGAGGGAGGAAGGAGAGGTGGAGAAGCAGATGGTTGCTTTTCCTGTGTGCCCTGATCGGGAATGGAACCCAGAACATCCACACACCAGGCCAATGCTCTACCACTGAGACAACCGGCCAGGGCCAAGATCATATATTTTAATGAACAATTATAATGATAAAACATGGCATGTGTTTTAATATTAGTTAATATTAATTTTTAGTGATTTTTAGTAAAGCGGTAAAGAGAATATATACTGTTAAGTGGCATAATTAGCAAGTGTACTTCATTTCCAGCTCAGTATAAAAAAGTCTAATTTATGAAGATTGCTTGCCATTTATGCCTGATTACTACGCAGCAGAATGATTAATAGACATATCCATGAAGGTGCTGGATTAGATTTTTGGCAGTTATTGTGTGTGTGTGTGTGTGTGTGTGTGTGTGTGTGTGTGTGTGTGTGTGACAGAGTCAGAAAGAGGGACAGATAGGGACAGACAGACAGGAAAGGAGAGAGATGAGAAGCATCAATTCTTTGTTGCAGCTCCTTAGTTGTTCATTGACTGCTTTCTTATATGTGCCTTGACCAGGGGGCTACAGCAGAGCAAGTGACCCCTTGCTCAAGCCAGTGACCCTGGGCTCAAGCTAAAGACCTTGAGCTTCAAGCCAATGGCCATGGGGTCACATCTATGATCCCACGCTCAAGCCAGTGACCCCACACTCATACTGGTGAACCTGCACTCAAGCCAGATGAGCCCATGCTCAAGCCGGTGTCCTTGGGGTTTCAAACCTGGGTCCTCTACATCTCAGTTCAACGCTCTATCCACTGCACCACCGCCTGGTCAAGCTCTGCACAATTTTGATAACACTAAACTCAATTCACATACACACAATTATTATAGTTTATTGCACATGTCACATAGTTGTCTACATAATAGAAATTCGAAGATGTACTCTGTGTCTATTTTAAGTCCTTAGCATTTGTTTATTCATAGATATTTTGCCACAGATGTTTTGACAAGATAGTTGAGAATGGATGCTCAACATATTTAACATATTTAGCTATTATTAAGTGCAGGGCAAAGAAACAAACCTTGCATCTCCTACTTAATATTTTTGTTAAAATATACGGTTTCTCTTGGGGGAATATCTAAATCCAGTTCTCATAACATGAATAAAATAGCATTCACATCTGGAACCCAGACCACATGTGAATGGCCCTTCAGGGTCTGGTCATTCTTTGTTTTGAAACAAGGAGGCAGAAAGCATAATATATCCTTAACAAAAGAATCCACATTTGCAGTAAAATTAAAATAACTGAACAGAGTGATTTTATTTTTAAATGGTGCACAAAAACATTAAATAAAATTTCAATTTAAACAGTGGCTTCCTTTAATAAGAATTCCAAGCACTTTTCCCCTTGATCTGGGTTTTTTAATGTGCATCAGTGTGGAAAAAAACACAGAATAATAGTTGCAAAATCATTTCCATGTATGGTCCAAATGTTGTGTTTAAAATCAATAAATTTAAACCAGTCTTGCAAATAAAATTTTAAAAGGAGAAATTCATATATTTTTTTGGTATTTTCCTGCCACCCAGTTCTGGGATGATAGAATGAGCAGAACCTGCACCTTGTCTGGGGAGCATATCTTCTGGATATATAGAAGTAATGTGGTCCTGAATGCCAAAAGGAAGATGGCATATAAGGCACATTAGCCAGTTTCTTATCTGAAAGTAATGGCAGTTTAGGGGGGAAAGTACTGAGAAATGGGAGTGTAAAACCATTCATAAAAAATGTAAGGGCTGTCATCAGAGAAATGTAAATCAAAACCACAGTGAAACATCATGTAATAGCAGTCAGAATGACTGTCACCTAAAAGCCAGCAAATAAGTCTGGCTGGTTAGCTCAGTCAGTCAGAGCATCATTCTGGAACACCAAGGTTGTGGGTTCAGTCTTGGTCAAGGCACATATGGGAAACAACCAATTAATGCACAACTAAGTGGAACAACAAATGAATGCTTCCCTCTCTCTTTCTCTCTGTCTCTCTAAAATCAATCAACCAATAAAAAAATAAGTTCAACAAATAACATATTGGTGAGGATGTGGAGAAAAGGGAACCCTCATGCACTGTTAATGGATGTGTAAGGCCGGTGGCCATGGCCATGCAGGTTCCCATTGGAGTCAGGCAGACGGTAAAGGAACTGTGGGACCGGAAAATGGTGAGCCATTCCATTTATTAGAGCAGGGGTCGGGAACCTTTTTGGCTGAGAGAGCCATGAAAGCCACATATTTTAAAATGTAATTCTGTGAGAGCCATACAATATGTTTAACACTAAATACAAGTAAATGTGTGCATTTTATGTAAGACCAACACTTTTAAAGTACAATAAGTCTCTAAATTCTTTTTAATAACGTTGTTATGCTGTTGCTAACCAATGATGAATAAAGTACTTCTTACCATTAATGTGACTTCTGGTGCTGCATGGTTTTGCTGATGGCTTTGTAGTCTGGTTGATACGTGGTGAGGTTAAGCTTCATGCAGGCGTTGAGACTTCCATCCATTAAACGTGATCATAGGTTGGTCTTAACATTCTTTAGATGTGAGAAAGACTGCTCACATACATACGTAGAGCCAAACATTGTCGGTACAGCAATACTCACACGCTGCAGTGTGTGGTATGTGACGGGAAGCACGTTCCAAGTTTTGACAATCAGCTGGTCCGTGGTTTGAAGTTTTTTCATTTCTCCCCACTTGTGTTTGCTCGCCAACTCTGCTTGCTGTCCTGCAAGTCTTTCCAAACCTTCATTCAGTGACTTGAACTTATTCAGCCACATGTCTGAGGCCTTCAGGTCAGCAGCTTGTAGCTCAAAATCTCTGACAGAGACACCGGGGATGTAACTCAGGTTGGCGCTGTCCACTGCACATTCATGTGGATGAGTGATGAACTTAAAAAAATGAGTGCACTCACGAAATTCTCCAAAGCGTGCTTTGAATGACTGCATGAGATGAGATGTGAAGCCCGCTAGCTGCTGGAGATCAAGATGTTGAGCAGGGTCACTTGCTGTGCATGCAACTTTAAACTCTCCCAGTTTTACAAAGTGTAGTAAAGGACCTGTTTCAATGTCGGAGATGAAGAGTTCCAGCTTGTTTTCAAATGCAAACACTGCTTGTTGAAGGGATAAGACTGTATTTCCAATGCCTTGCATTTTCACATTGAGCTGGTTCAGATGTTCAGTCATGTCCATGAGATAGTAGAACTTCAGGAGCCACTCAGTGTTAGCTAACTCAGGATGCTCGATGGTTTTCATTTCAAGAAGAGTCCGGATTTCGCTCAGACAAGCCGTGAAACGGCTGAGCACCTTCCCTCTTGACAACCAACGCACATTGCTGTGCAGAAGCAGACCAGGATAATTATTCCCAACTTCATCCAGCAGTGTTTGAAACTGGCGATCATTTAAAACTTGGGCAACAGTAAAGTTGACCACCTGAATGACCAGCGACATTACCTCACCAAGCTGCTCACCACACATCTGAGCACAAAGCGCCTCCTGATGTAGGATGCAGTGAAAACTTAGAATGGGTCTCTTTTCATGTTCACGAAGAAGTGCTACGAATCCTCTGTTTTTCCCCATCATGCAGGGAGCACCATTAGTACACACCAAAATAAGTTTATCCATCGGTAAATTTTTTTCTTTAGTGAACTCAGTGAAAGACTTGAATAAATCCTCCCCTCTTGTTGTCTCTTTCATAGGCAAAACAGCAAGACTTTCCTCACGTAGTGTGTCACCAACAGCATATCGTGCAATCACGCTGAACTGGGATAAATGGCTTATGTCTGTTGACTCATCCAAAGCAAGAGAAAAGAATGGTGCTGCATTTATGTCCTTCACTTGTGTTGCCTCAATTTTGTTGCCATCATGATAGTACGATCGTGAACAGTTCTTGCCGACAGAGGCATGTCTTTTATTCATTTGATTATCTTGTCTTTATCCGAAAAGTCGTCAAAAAGTTCATTGGCAACATCAAGCATGAATGTTTTGGCATACCCCCATCTGTGAATGGCTTTCCGTTTCTCACAATTGCTAAAGCACCAGCAAAGGTAGCCAAATTCCAGTCACCTTGTTGGGTCCAAACACGGAGTTGCTGCTGACTAGCTTGCACTCTGCACAGTAGCTCTTGACATGCTTTCTTCCTGCTGTCCCCCGCTGGATATTTCGATGCAAATGTAGTATGGAATGTGTCGAAGTGCCGCTTTATATTTGACCGTTTCATCGATGCAATTTTATCATTGCATATTAGACACACTGCAGAAACTGCTCTCTCCACAAAGGCAAATTCCTCTGTCCATTCCTGCTGAAAAGTACAATACTCCTCACCTTTTTTTCTTTTAGCCATCGTCTTCATCAAAAGGGTTTCTGCAATTAGCTAGCTGACTACTTGATTAAAATGAGGGAAGTTTACTTCCTGACCTCACAACGACCCGTGTACATTACGCATTATCCAATAAAAATTTGGTGTTGTCCCGGAGGACAGCTGTGATTGGCTCCAGCCATCCGTAACCATGAACATGAGCGGTAGGAAATGAATGGATTGTAATACATGAGAATGTTTTATATTTTTAATGTTATTATTTTTTTATTAAAGATCTGTCTGCGAGCCAGATGCAGCCATCAAAAGAGCCAGATCTGGTTCACGAGCCATAGGTTTCCGACCCCTATATTAGAGTGTCACAACAGCAGATGAGCAAACAGGCAGGGAAAACTGCTTTTCTCTCTCTCTGAATCATTTTTTTTTTTTTTTTACAGAGACAGAGAGAGAGTCAGAGAAAGGGATAGATAGGGACAGACAGACAGGAACAGAGAGAGATGAGAAGCATCAATCGTTAGTTTTTTGTTGAGACACCTTAGTTATTCATTGATTGCTTTCTCATATGTGCCTTGACTGGGGGGCGCCACAGCAGACCAAGTAACCCCTTGTTTGAGCCAGCGACCTTGGCCTCAAGCTGGTGAACCTTGCTCAAACCAGATGAGCCTGTGCCCAAGCTGGCAACCTCAGGGTCTCAAACCTGGGTCCTCTGCATTCTAGTCTGACGCTCTATCCACTGTGCCACCGCCTGGTCAGGCTCTACTGAATCTATGTACTCTAATTGATCAATGTCATCCCATTAAAATTGATTGTCTAAATAAAAAAAAAGATAAAAGAATAAAGAAAAACTTATTTTCCAGCAAACATTAGCAAACAATGGCCCTTCCCAAAGGCAGTCCACAATCTACAGTCTGCCGCCCTGAGGGCGAGCACCTGCAGCCTTGCATACACACACTTTGCCAATCAGGCAAAGTACAAGCAAGCAAGACTAACACACTTGTTTGCCCAACAGTATGCAAATTGGTGCAGTCACTATGGAAAACAGTATGAAGAGTCCACAAAAAACTAAACATAGTACTACCATATGACCCAGCAATTCCACTTCTGGGTTTTAGTTGAAGAAAGTGAAAATTGATTTGAAAATATATACACATCCCTATGCTCATTGCACCATAGCCAAGATTTGGAAGTAACCTAAGTGTCTGTCGAGAAATGAATGGATAAAGATGTGGTATATATATACAATGGAATATTACACAGCAATAAAAAAATAAAATCTTGGCATTTGGGACAACATGGATGGACCAGTAGGCATTATGCTAAGTGAAATAAGTCACACAGACTAAGATAAATACCATATGGTTTCACTTATGTGCGGAATCTAAAAGACAAACAAACAAAAACCAAAAACAGACTCATAGAAATAGAGCTCAAACTGATAGTACCCAGAAGGGTGTGGGGAATGGGGATGGAGGAAAAAAATAAAGAAGAATATATTCAATGATACTTTGATTAGTTTGCACAGTAACTGATGATTATGACTTAGTGTGGTAATCAGATTGTAAGGTGTATGAATGTCAAATCACTAGATTGCACCTGGAAACTAAAATTATATTATATATAAACTATACTTAAATCTTTTAAATGTTTTCTTAAATTAAGGACTGAAAAGGATAATCTATTTTTTAAAGTAAAAATAAAAAGCTTTTACACTGAAAAAGAAGTGGGCTAGTGATGAATGTTAATCTGTCCACAGGCTTTTCTATAAAGATATGTTTCCCCTCTTCCAGCAATTAAGTATAATAAAACCACCTTAAGATTTTTATATTTTTAGGTGAGACATAAATAAGAATTTATTGTAAAGCAGATTCATTAGCCACATGAAATGTTTTCAAAATAAAGTTGTAAGTTTAAGGGTCTTTTAGATTTGTTTATAACATTTACCTGAAAACAAGTGGCAAGATAAGTTTTCTGGCTCTGGGTACTGTGACACTTTTTGCAAAACATGATATAGAGACAACCTGAAAGTTTTATTTAATAAGGTGACCAACTTTTTTACAATGAAAAGGAGGATAAAAATAAATTGAAGAAAACAATATCATAAATAAAAGAAACATTTTATTCATTGCAACAATAATATACTATAATATGATAAATGAATAATAAAAACATTTGTAATATTTTGTATTGTAATTATGCTTACATGCCTATTAATTTTTAATAATTGTAAGAAAATAGTATTCATTTAGATAATATATAATAAATGAGTACTTTTCCATTGAATGAATGTTTTTTGTCAATGTATCATTTTGTAACAATATATTGGAAATATCTGAACAAGAAATATCCTTCATATTGAATTTTATGGCAAGTGCTGCAACAAGAGTATCAGAATTCAATCTTGATTTCTCACTTGTCCAAAAATCATTAGCAACTGAAAAAACTCTTTCAACTGCTAATTAGTTCCAGGGCATTAGCTCCAGGGCAGCATACTGTAAATTGAACAAGAATAAATAAATTTTCACATGGAGTATGTTCATTTTTGAAATGGCTGAATATTTCCACCCATCTTTTATCAATTTCAAAGTGTTTGTTTTTTCCATTGTATCAATTTTTCAGAATTTAAATATACTTTCAGTCTTCTAATTTCTTCAAAGAGACAATTGTCATCTATTTTGATGTCTGGCATTTCTTTAGATAAAAACTCAAGACAAGGCCCTGGCTGGTTGGCTCAGTGGTAGAGCGTCGGCCTGGCGTGCGGGGGACCCGGGTTCGATTCCCGGCCAGGGCACATAGGAGAGGCGCCCATTTGCTTCTCCACCCCCACCCCCTCCTTCCTCTCTGTCTCTCTCTTCCCCTCCCGCAGCCAAGGCTCCATTGGAGCAAAGATGGCCCGGGCGCTGGGGATGGCTCCTTGGCCTCTGCCCCAGGCGCTAGAGTGGCTCTGGTCGCGGCAGAGTGACCCCCTGGAGGGGCAGAGCATCGCCCTCTGGTGGGCGTGCCGGGTGGATCCCGGTCGGGCGCATGCGGGAGTCTGTCTGACTGTCTCTCCCCGTTTCCAGCTTCAGAAAAATCAAAAAAAAAAAAAAAACAACTCAAGACAAGATTCAATATCTGTTCAATATACTTGCGATGAAGTAAAAAAACACCATTGAAAACTGTTATTTCCCATGATGTTTGTTTCACACTTCTTTGATAAAGTTTTCTGTTATGCCAGATTTGATTCCTCTAAGTCTGACAATTTTCTTTTTATAATTAAAGGAAGAAATTTTTCTTCAAAACGAGATTTATATTGAAGGATAAAATCATTCAAAATAAGACTAACTTCTGTAGCTGAAATGTGTTCACCTCAATCTTTTGAATAGTTTTGTGAAAAAATAGATGATTGATTATGTACAAAATACATTAATATCTTAGATATTTTATTATTGAAAAATGATTCCAGGATTTTAGGACATGTGTCTAAACTTAAAAAATAGAAATGGAGAGGCTATAGAACAGTCTATAGCAGATGTTAGAGCAAGCCATCTAACTTTTGAATATCCTAAAAGTGTTTTGTATTCAACATTTGCTTCTTCACAAAATTGTTTTAAAGTAGGTAAAATGACTAAAATACAAATAAATTGTAGTTATTATTACTTCTACATAAATTGGCATGGTACATGACACTGTGTTGATTGCATTTGACAAAATATGTGCATTACAACCTATTCCTAGTGTTTTCTTTTGGAGTAACTCTTGTAATTTTACAGACACATTATTCACCCCTTTGCATCTTCACCCACCAAAATTTGTATTTGTATTATCAGCCGTTAATGCAACAACTTTGGGTTTCAAATTGTTTCCATTTATTACTCTCTATAGATGGTTTGACAAAATTTCAGAAGTTTCACCCTCAATGGATTCTAAATTTAAAATTTTTACTTGAATGCCCTTGGTAACATTAAAATATCTTACTATTATTGGATACAATTTAATTTCATTATGATTTGATGCATCAGATAAAATCATTACAAATACTGCAGTTTCCAAGTCCTCTGTATTTTGTCACAGTAATTTTTAAATACTGGTTTCAAAATAGCCTCACATTTTGTCCTGGCACATGAAAATTTTGCATTGTGAAAATTTTTCAATAATTTAGTTGTACAATCCATACTACGAAAACTTTGAGTGTGCATTATGGTTTGAAATGCAAATATTCCCTCCATTGTAGCCAACTGTTTTTCATCTTCAGAATAATTTGAAGTTTCAAAAAAACTTGTTACTTTACAACTGGAAGCTGATGCATCTAATGATGCTTATGTTTGTTGGTGGTCAGTTGTTTGGTTATTGCTGCTCTGCCCCCAACTGCAATAGAAAAGTCTCCACTGCAATTATTGCAGAAAACAATGGTATCCTCCTTTGATATGAGAAATGGAAATTCCTTTTTCAACTTATCGTTGAAATGGTGTTTTCTCTTTTTTTTTATTTTTCCATCCCTTAAATGAAATTAAAAATTAAAAATAAAATATAGAGCTACATAAATGATGCAAGCACATTAGGAACTGAAAACGTTACATCATGGTAGGAAAATTTTCCGGAAGCTAAATTAACAAAACTAAATAGCAAACATAACCACTAATTTGAAGTGATATTTGGGTGTATTTATCATTTTCTAATTAAAAAATGTCTGTTTTATGCAACTACTTAATCAAAATGCATTATTATGGTTTGAGGTTTTATTTCCACTTTAAAACTCAAATTTTGGGAAAATACTTGTAAATAAAATTATACTTATTTGGAAATTATTAAATAATGAATTAATAAAATGTGAATTGTGCTTACCTGTCTATTATTGAATATTCATTGAGAAAGAAATAATCATGAGTCTACAATGTCGTGTGCTGTGTGGTGTTTCAGTAAGAAGTACACAAAGCCATTTGTGCGCTCGGTATATCGTGTGCTCTCTCAAGGTCTCCCGTGCGGAGTGCATGCGTCTCATAATCGTGTCTCGCTGCACTGTACTGACCCTTGATGAGCTGTCATGTCAAATACAATAACATCACGTCACACGCAGAGAATCGACTCTGCATCGATTAAATATGGACATGTACAGATCAGTCTTCCAATATCAAAAAGGAGGACGTGTAGGAGGACTCTTTTCAAACGAGGACGGAATTTACAAAGGAAGGACTGTCCTCCCTAAAGGAGGACGATTGGTCACCTTATATTAATGATGTTGCTCAACCTAAGTGACTTTATTATTTGTTAAGTGTAAAGAAATGTTAAGACAAAAGCTAATTTTTTTGTATAAATGCTGTTATTTTATTGGAAATATGCTTTTAAACTAAATTATAATCTAAAATAATTTTTGTTAAATATTTTTAGGGTTTGATTATGCTTTCCAAACATAGAAAATTAAAGGAACTTTCTGTATCTGAGTGTTGTAAAATCACTGATGATGGAATTCAGGTAAGATAATTAAGTTATTTTGATAAAGAATTAAGATTAAAAATTAAGCACAAATTAAATAAACTTTGTAGGACACAGTAGAGTGTGTTGAAAATGTAACACTATGTAGGTCAGGGGTCCCCAAACTACGGCCTGCGGGCCACATGCGGCCCCCTGAGGCCATTTATCCGGCCCCCGCCGCACTTCCGGAAGGGGCATCTCTTTCATTGGTGGTCAGTGAGAGGAGCACATTGACCATCTCATTAGCCAAAAGCAGGCCCATAGTTCCCATTGAAATACTGGTCAGTTTGTTGATTTAAATTTACTTGTTCTTCATTTTAAATATTGTATTTGTTCCTGTTTTGTTTTTTTACTTTAAAATAAGATATGTGCAGTGTGCATAGAGATTTGTTCATAGTTTTTTTTATAGTCCAGCCCTCCAACGGTCTGAGGGACAGTGAACTGGCCCCCTGTGTAAAAAGTTTGGGGACCCCTGATGTAGGTGATCCTGGTTGAGACAAGATCTCTGCAG
This sequence comes from Saccopteryx leptura, assembly GCF_036850995.1. Lineage (NCBI taxonomy): Eukaryota > Metazoa > Chordata > Mammalia > Chiroptera > Emballonuridae > Saccopteryx > Saccopteryx leptura. The sequence continues at coordinate 44,493,073 of NC_089514.1, forward strand.
CCCAGGGCAATGGAGAGGACTTGTTTTCTCCCCGTCCCTCTCCACTCTCCCTTCCCACTGTCAGACTGGAGGATGACTAGGTAGATATTGTACTTGGAGAATGATGAAATGCAGTATGGTAAAAGTACAGTTATATAAACAGGTATTCTGCACATAGAAATGTTATATAGTATAACCATGACAATTGAGAGAGTTTGAAAAATTATACTAGGTACTTAACAATTAGGAACTCGAGTTATTCAAACAATGGAGGTAGCATACTTTACCAGAATAGGAAACATGAGATAAGTAATTGAATAGGATAAATGATTACATGTTCAATTGGTACTTTAAGAACTCATGAGGAAGGTAACTTTCCTAGGCCTTTCCACGAGGGATATATAGGAAGTTATAAAGTAGTTATTGTGAACAAGGCACAATGACATTAAGCATCTCAATGTGCTGTTGAGATAGAAAAACCAGAATCATATGTCATACACATATTGAACTAAGATAAAATCTGGTTACCTATTAGTAAACCATGGAAGGTAACAATTTTGGGGGTTTCTTTTCTTTTGTTTTGTTTATTAAATGAGAAGCTGGGAGGCAGAGTGAGATTCACCCAGCAAGCCCCCTTCCAGGCGATGCTCTGCCCATTTGGGCCACTGCTCTGTTGCTTGGCAGCTGAGCTATTTTAGCACCTGAGGTGAGGCCATGGATCTATCCTTAGCGCCCAGGGCTAACTTTGCTAGAACCATTCAAACCATGGCTGCAGGAGGGGAAGAGAAAGAGATGGGGTGGGGGAGGGAGGGATGGAGAAGCAGATGGGTATTTCTCCTGTGTGCCCTGACTGGGAATCAAACCCAGGACTTCCACACGCCAGGCCAACACTCTACCACTGAGCCAACCAGCCAGGGCTAGAAGGTAACTTTTTAAAAGGGAACAAATAACCTTGGAATGGATAAACTGTTAAACACATTGAAAACTCCATGTGAAGTTTCCTGAATTCAAAATTTCTACTACTTATGAAAACCTGGGTTAAACTAGAAAAAAAAATTTTTTTTAATGAAAGATACTTACTTAAAGGGATTTATCCTGCAAGTGGAAGGATAACAAGTGAGAGTGACAAACCCACGGGCATGACGAACTTGAAGCTGTCTTCCGTGAGTTTGAAACGGACTGTACAAGAAGTTCTAACGTGACTAATAAGAAAGTATTAAAATATTATACAAACTGGTGGGCTTTAGATGGTGCCAGGGTGAATGGTGCTGTAGACGTTAGTATAAAATTCTACAGTTTTACAAAAATGGAGAGTAGAAATGGAAGGCTGCTGCTCTAAATGGTTGATTGACAATATGGCTTAGTGAGGAAAAATTGTTTTAAAATTATTTTTCCTATATTTCATTGCGCCTGCACAATGTAATTGTACTTAAGAGGAGGATATAACACCATAAAGAAATCTTCAAGGGTCATTAGTGTCAAGCAATGTCAATTTCTCCCACATTCAGACCCAAGGCACTAAGGTTCTAAGGTTCCTAAGAAATGTTTACTAGTATGTTTAATTGCATAAATAATTAAAAATAACAAACACTGTCCCTCAAAAGGAAGACCACAGAGAGGTCAACAACTCCCAGATAGGCCAAGATTGTAACTCTATAATAATAAAAAGGGTTACAAAACATTTAGATTCATGTATCCTACTAAGGAGAAGAAGCCAAAAGTTTCCTCTAAGGTTAAACCATGACTTAGCTATTGCAGTTCATTTAAGGGTTAAACATATGTTTACACAAAATTTTATCCATGAATATGATTTAATCAAGTTTCAAAGGGTCTTTTACAAGGTGATAGAGGGAAAGGTACTGAAATAAAACAGTGAAGTATTAATATTTCTAATATTGAACTATATTTCTTATATTGTAATCAATTACATTTGACCAATAACTTGAATCACTCAGAAGTTTTGAAATCTACTGTGGTGATGACATGGCCTCTTACCATCCATCACTTATTAACTTTTAAAATGACCCTTGGGATAAGAGAGTGCTGATCAAAGTCTGAGGTTGAGTATCAGGAAGCCAGCACTTCCTGCCATTTCTCTTTGAGTCTATGGGTTCCGGGCATTTTTTAAAAATTCAGTGATGGCCCTGGTCGGTTGGCTCAGTGGTAGAGCGTTGGCCTGGCGTGCAGAGGTCCCGGGTTTTAGATGAAAGCATTTATCCATATGCTAACTATATGATCATACTTTGAGTTTGGCATAGCATTAAAAATGTAATCATTTAAAAATTGGTGTATATTTATTTTCAGTGATCTAAAAGAGAAAAAATGGGGGAATATAGGATCACAGAAATATAGAATTACTGAATTATTAGTTGCATAAGATCGCTGTTCTATTCAAGTCCACAAAAAATTTCTCTCTCTTATCATTCCTCTTTTTTCTGATTTTGAAGTGTGTGTGAATTTGTGTGTGTGTGCATGTGGTGGCTATTGTCCAGTTTTACCTCTTCCAAGGTTCATATTTCGCAGATGTGGTAATCCCTCTCCTCTGTGCCTCTACAGCCCAATTACTAAGTCCCAAAAGAAACAAGACAACGGAGGGGGGAAGGAGACAGTGACACATAAGTCAACTCCACAATTCTTCATCTGGATTTACAAGGGAGGGAAAAGGGGTAAAATGAGGTGATTAAACTGAGATGTTTGGATTATTCACAATTTATCAGGAATTCTTTTTTCTAGTGTATGACATTGAAAACTGTCCCTGGCTGGGTAGCTCAGTTGGTTAGGTCATAGTCTGGATACCCCAAGATTGTGGGTTTGATCCCCAGTCAGGGCACATATAAGAATCAACCAGTGAATGCATAGTTAAATGGAACACCAAATCTTTCTCTCTCTCACTTGCTAAAATCAATCAATCAATAAAAATTTTTAAAAAGACATTGAAAACTTATATTCTACATAATGATTTAATGAGACAAATGAAGATATAAACATTTTTATCCTGGTTAGGTTTTGCAAGAGTCACAAACATAATAAGAATAAAAAAGTTACCTCATTTTAGTGTTTTACTAAAAACCACAACACATGCAGATTGAGTGTGTGGAGTCTCAGTATTGACTTTTTAGGATCTGGTTTTAATTACTTTCTTCAAGTTTAGTTTTTCTCTGAGAACATTAGACATTCAATGATTATGTGAAACTAAAATTATTTGGTGCTCTTGAAAGACTCACATTTTGGAAGAGATGCTTGATAAAGTCATAACTGAGCATTTCTCAGAAACCTTTTCCTGGAACAGTTCATAAATTTAGTTAAGTAACACAGTGGTCCCCAAGGCCCGAGAGAAAAAAAATAAATAACTTACATTATTTTCGTTTTATTTATATTTAGGTCTGAACGATGTTTTATTTTTTAAAAATGACCAGATTCCCTCTGTTACATCTGTCTAAGACTCACTCTTGATGCTTGTCTTGGTCACATGATACATTTATCTTTCCCACCCTAAAGGCCGGTCCGTGAAAATTTTTTTTTTTTTTTTTTTTTTCATTTTTCTGAAGCTGGAAACAGGGAGAGACAGTCAGACAGACTCCCGCATGCGCCCGACCGGGATCCACCCGGCACGCCCACCAGGGGCGAGACTCTGCCCACCAGGGGGCGATGCTCTGCCCATCCTGGGCGTCGCCATGTTGCGACCAGAGCCACTCTAGCGCCTGAGGCAGAGGCCACAGAGCCATCCCCAGCGCCCGGGCCATCTTTGCTCCAATAGAGCCTTGGCTGCAGGAGGGGAAGAGAGAGACAGAGAGGAAAGCGCGGCGGAGGGGTGGAGAAGCAAATGGGCGCTTCTCCTGTGTGCCCTAGCCGGGAATCGAACCCGGGTCCTCCGCACGCTAGGCCGACGCTCTACCGCTGAGCCAACCGGCCAGGGCAAAAAAATATTTTCTGACATTAAACTGGTCCATGGCCCAAAAAAGGTTGGGGACCACTGAAGTAACAGACTGTCAAGTTTGGCAAAATAACTGGTTTAACTGGGATATTACAATACAGACAAATTGGTAGTTCTGTCTTATTGTTTGGATAGAACCAATGGAATAAGCTCAATTATGGTTGCTTTTTATACTCCCTTAATCTAGTTTATATTTTTCATTCTCTTATTGGGGAATGAAGTACGCTATATACATTAATGTAATATTCATACATGTGAATATGCATATTTCTCTTTAGTCAGGTTATTTGTGAGTAAAAACCTTGCAGCCAAATTTTTTTATTATTATTTTAGTGTTGGTAAATTGAGGTAGTTAGCTAAGAAAGGGCATTAGAGCCTGACCAGGCGGTGGCGCAGTGGATAGAGCGTCGGACTAGGATGTGGAGGCCCCAGGTTCGAGACCCTGAGGTCACCAGCTTGAGCGTGAGCTCATCTGGTTTGAGCAAGGCTCACCAGCTTGAGCCCAAGGTTACTGGCTTGAGCAAGGGGTCACTTGGTCTGCTGTGGCCCTCTGGTCAAGGCACATATGAGAAAGCAATCAATGAACAACTAAGGAGCTGCAACGAAAAATTGATGTTTCTCATCTCTCTTCCTTCTTGTCTGTCTGTCCCTATCTGTCCCTCTCTCTGACTCTCTCTGTCTCTGCCACAAAAAAAAAAAAGAAAGAAAGAAAGAAAGAAAGAAAGGGCATTAGAGAGGAGAAAGTCAAGTCTAGCTGTGACCTACCACAAGGACTTATACATGTGTGTATGCAGTGAAAAATGCATATATGTGTTTACACAAAAATGTGTGTAAGCGATACCAATGTATAGTATGTGTGTAGATTAAATGTGTACACATTTTAGTATATATTAGGTAACATGGTTAAATGTAAATATATAAAAATGTATTATCTATATGTCTAGTATATGTGTTTAAATATATGTATACATTTTAGCATATGTCAGATTGCACACACATACCAATGTGTCTATATATTTATTATGCCCAAACTGTGTATAGAGATATTACAGGATTATAAATTTCTAGGCTAAGTCCAAATAAATGGTGGTTATTAGTCAATAATAAAAATAATAAAAATTAGTCATTAAAATTTTTTCTTTTTGTTTATACTTTAATTTTAAACATTAAGTATCCACGTAGATGACAAGGCTCCTTACCTATGGAAGTGTGTGAATTTGCTCTCTGATAGCAAAAGCAACGACATAATATTGGGAATTTTTATCTTGATTCTGCCTCTTACAAGGCCTCATAATTTTAAGCAATTCATTTAGCATCACATTTCACTGTTCCTGCTAAAGCAAGGTCAGCTTTCATTGTCATCTTTCAGTGAAGTTTCCCTCTGACAGCCAGACAGTTCTCAGTCTAGCTTAGTGAGCCATACCGTTGCTGTTACAGCCACTCAACTTCCCTTCTGTGGTATAAAAGCAGCGGCCGACAACATGTAAGCAAACGAGGGTAGCTGTGTCCCGGGAAAACTTGATGGGCGATAAAATTGGAATCTCAGATAATTTTCAAATATCAAAAAATATTATTCTTTTCATTCTTTTTCAAGTCATTTAAAAATGTAAGAACCATTCCTAGAGTGTGGGCCGTACAAAACCAGGGGACAGACCAGATTTGTCCATGTGTAAACACTTGGCAGTTTTCCAACATCTGCTCAAAAGCCTGACAGAACTTTCTCATTCTGTCAAGATGTATAACTTTGGGCAAATAGGTTTCCTTTTCTGGGTGTTACATTCCTCACTTGTAAAAATCAGTATAGTAAAAATAGAGTCTTTTTGTTGTGGCATTAAATGATATAAAATATGTAAGTAATTAGTATGGTTCCTAAACAAAGTAAGTGTGCAATGGATTTTACTGAGTACTATTTATCATTATTATATTTAATAATAATAACCATTAGTAAATAAAAATAAACATTTTCAGTATAGAAGTTTGATAATTTGTTTTACTTAGTTGAACACAGTCAGAAAACAAGTAATCTCAATAGCCACATTGCTCCTAATGGTAAGAAATTAGTTTAGAATATGCTTTTGGAAGAAATAATTTACTAATTTTTACTCCTATGAATGAACCAAAGAATTTTTAGAGGCACCTAAATTATAATTGACTAAGTAAATTTATGTATGTAAAAGCATTTAAAAATTTTATAACACTAAATAAATATTAATTGCTATTATTCTTTAAATTTGTACTGTATAACAATAAACAAGACAAAAAGAAAATAGATCATTGTTTTTATTGGGACTATGGTATTAAAGATATTTTCCAGCATGCTAGCTAATTTAATATAATACTTAGAATGTCGATATACACACAGACACTTAATAAACACTATTTGCTTATGGCGATTTACATGTGCCTGAAATCCCAGATAGGAGTGCTTTTCATCTTTATTCAGCCCGAGTCCATATCTACTTCTGTTCATCTCGTAACATTATGCTTCATGTTAGTGTTCTACAAATGTAGGCCTCTCTGCTTAAGCTCTCTCACCTCTGACCCATGTACATTTAAGACTGATCAAATCTTGGAGGAAGAGGCTCTAAAGGGCCAAAATGGGCAGATGGGACATTCCTTTTTGTATCCTGATTTTATATCCTACAACTTGGCTATAATTGCTTATTAGTTCAAGTTGGTGTTTTGCTTATTTGTTGTTGTTGATTCTTTGGGATTTTCTACATAATGACTTTGCCATCTACAGGCAAAAGCAGTTTTATTTCTTTCTTCCCAATCTGTACACCTTTATTTCTTTTTCTTGTATTGTGGCATTAGCTAGCAGTTCCAGTATGACGTTAGATAGGAGTAGCCATGTTCCCTTTCTTAGGGGGAAACACCTAGTTTCTCACCATTGAGTACAGTGTTAACTGTAGGTTTTGTGTAAGCATTCTTAATCAAGTTGAGAAAGTTCTCTTTTATTCCTAATTTGCTGAGTGTTTTTATTGTGAATGGGTATTGGATTTTGTGAAATGAAATTCTCCGTCTATTGATATGATATTATGATTTTGGGTTTTTAGTCTATTGATGTGATGGATTAGATCAATTCATTTTCAAATTTCGAACTAGCCTTGATACTTGAAATAAATACTTAGTCATGATGTATATAGTTCTTTTTATGTACTGTTGGATTTCATCTGCTAATATTTTGTTGAGATGTTTGCATCTGTGTTCATGAGAAATATTTGTCTTTCATGGTAATTTTCCTTTTTTGTGTCTGTATGTGGTTTTGATATTAGGGTAATGTTAATCTCATAAAATGGTAGGAAGTGTTTCCTTTGCCTCTATTTATTAGAACAGATTGTCAACAGCTGGTATCATTTCTCTCTTAAATGTTTTGTAGAATTCACCAGTGAAGTCATCTGCACCTGGTGCTTTATCTTTTAGAAGGTTATTGATTGTTGATTCAATTTATTTAATAGGTATAGGCCTAGTCAGATAATTTATTTCTTCTCGTGTGAGTTTTGGTAGATTTTTTTCTTTCAAAAACTTGGTCCATTTTATCAAATTTGTGGGCATAAATTTGCCTATAATATTTCCTTATTAGCCTATGTTATCAGTGGTAATGACCCCTCTTTAATTGCTGATATTAGTAATTTGTGTCTTCTCTTTTTCTCTTGGTTAGAATGGCTATGTTTATCAATTTTATTGATCCTTTTAAATAACCAGCTTTTGGTTTAGCTGATTTCCCCTATTGTTTTCCTACTTTCAGTTTCATTGATTTCTGCTCTCGTTTTTATTATTTCTTTTTTCTGCTTGCTCTGGACTTATTTTACTCTGCTTTCTCTAGTTTCCTTAGGGGGAAGCTCTGGTTACTGATTTTAGTTCTTTCTTCTTTTCTAGTATATATGTACTCAATGTTATAAATTTCCTTCTAAACACTGTTTTCATTTCATTCCATAAATTATTTATTTTCATTCAGTTCAAAACATTTTAAAATTTTTCTTGAGACTTCTTCTTTGACCCATGTGATATTTAACCTCTATATATTTTGGGATTTTCTAGCCATCTTTGTTACTGATTTCTGGTTACATTCCATTGTGCATGATTTCTAATCTCTTTGCTAACATGTTATTATACAGGAACATTATTCATGTAGAGGTGCAGTGTGGGCGTGGGGCATCCTATAGTCATATGATTTGATCTCAGTCTTTCAATGGGCCTGTGCCCTAGGACAGTGATCTTTACAAGTGATTTTCCACCCCTCTCCCCACCTTGTGCTACCCTTAGGGAAGAAAGGATGGTTAAAGGGGGCTGCAGCTGGGTGTTTCCCTTCCCCCTTCTAGACTGACTCTTGTGAAACCCATGTTGACTAGTTTCTGGTACAACAGTTTCCTTTGAGAGCAGGGATTGTTAATGAGAACAGATGCTTTGCAGGTATTTCAAGTGGTACTTTCCCACCGGGCAGGAAGCAGAAGGAGAACTCTCTCTCGATATTTTCACCCTGAGAACTCAGTGGACCTCCTGAAGGTAAAACTCACAAAAGGAGGGGACGTCCCCAAGGCCGGACTCCCAGGACTGTTTTTCTCGGGCTAGTTCACGCAGTCTCCTGCAGTTAGTTAGTTACCTTTCAAACATCCCTACTAACACTGGCTCCAGCTACCGGCTTCTGTCCTGTTAAGCTCGTTGGAAGTCCTCTGTGCTTGCCTGTCTCTCCAGTTTTCATGGCAGTTTGCTTGGTGACCTCAGTTATCTAACAGATCAAAGGAAAGTTGTTCCCTTTCAGTTTTCTCAGCTTTCTTCTTATTTTTAGGATGGAACTGGTAAGTTTCAAATTCTTGTGACAGACTTGAAACTGAAGGTCTAGAACATTACTTTTGCATCCATGGATTCTGGCTGAATCAGTAGCCTCCAAAAGGGATGACAAATGAAAAGTAGGCTCTGAGTCAGATGCTGGGAGACCGGGAATGAAGTCAGGAACTGGCAGGCTCAGGAGCCAAGAGCAGAGAGCTGGGCAGGTGGGCTGCCGTGTGGTGAGTGCTGCACCTTAGCGGTCATGAGCTTCCTCCCTTTGAGCTTTCTGCAGCGCAGGGGTGGAATTCAGCCGGATGGCAGGGTTCGGCAGAACCAATACCTAATTTTTTGTTGAGTTCAATGAACTGGTTGTTAAAATGGCACTTATGGCCCTGGCCGGTTGGCTCAGGCGTAGAGCATTGGCCCATTGTATGGCTGTCCCAGGTTTGTTTCTGGTCAGGGAACACAGGAAAAGCGCCCATCTGCTTCTCCACCCCTCCCTCTTCTCTCTCTCTCTCCCCCTTCCTGCAGCCATGGCTTGATTGGAGCGAGTTGGCCCTGAGTGCTGAGAATGGCTCCATGACCTCTGCCTCAGGTGCTAAGAAGACCTCAGTTGCTGAGCAACAGAGCAATACTCCAGATGGGCAGAGCATTGCCCCCTGGAGGGCTTGCCAGGTGGATCCTGTCATGGTGCATGTGGAAGCCTGTCTCTCTGCCTCCCCTCCTCTCACTGAATTAAAAAAAAAAAATGGCACTTATAATCAGTGTTCTCTCTAAGGTGGGCACCTGGACAGCTGCCCAATGTAGAAGTCACAAATTTACATTCCTTACTCTTTTTTAACATTCATCGGTGCAACAGCATATTGTAAGCGCCCTTAGCAATGTTCATTCCTTCCATAGGTGAAAAAACTTGAAAGTGAGGATGCCAATCAAGAAATAATATGGAAATATCTTAAATAAGTTTTATTGTTTTTTATCAGGTATTATTTAATACTTTTATTAATATTTTAAAACATAACATAATCTAGTTTTGTGTACCTCTTTTATTGTTCTTATTTGTTAGATAGATGAAATAATAAACTAACTTTTGGTATATCATTTTTTTATACTTAAAATGGTCATTAGAGCAGAGAACCAGTTGTTAAATTATATGAATCCCACTGCTGCGGAGTGCAGCCTGGTGCACTGGCTGTGCTTATATAGATGGGCCTGTGGCTGCCACAGGTCTCAGGTATTTTGGTCGTGTCCATTCAGAAAGATTCTTAAGCTTCCTCAGTACAACACTAGGATATTATCTGCAACCACTAAATTGGAAAAAATAGATGATTAAGTTCAATTTAGATTAATAACTCCATGCCTCAAGACAATATACAAACTGTTTCATTCAGATTAATTTTGTGAAAATGTGACATCTTGCTCAGTGATTTAAAACATTTGGACTTCCATGGCTGGGTAGCTCAGTTGATTAGAAGTTTTTCCTGATATGCCAAAGTTGCAGCTTTGATCTCTGGGCAGGGCACATACAAAAATCAGTCAAGAATGCATAAGTAAGCGAAACAACAAATTGATGTTTCTCTCTTTCTCCCTTGCCCTCTTTCTTTCTCCTTCCTCTCTCTCTAAAATAATAATAATAAAAAAGAAAACATTTGGACTGGACTTTCTATACAGTAGACACTGAAATAATCTGTTTTCTAAAAACCATATTCATTTTAAAAAAAGTTTTTAAATGATAAGTCTAGGTCTAGTGGGATAGGCAGACTTATAAACAGAAAATACAATAGCATTTGGTGACTGTTGACTAACATTAATTTAGCACCTACTATATGCCAGGCACTGTTCTAAGTATTTCCATGTATTAATTACCTACCTTATAAGGTAAGTACAGCTAGTGCTCGACTTACAACCACGACTGGTTCCAACAGACTGGTCGTAACACGATTTGGTCATAAGTTGAGTAGGCTATATGTACAGTACTGTGAAATGATGTTATAAAAATCTTTAAGTCATATTTTATCATAATTTTCTTTCATTATTGTTATATATCATAATTTTCTTTGTTCATTTTATGCCATTTGTATCATCTCTACACCATTTTGTTTCTTATTTTTACATTCATCAGGTTTAAGTAAAACACTGCATTACCAGTGCAACTGGTTTAATATTTGCAAAGACAATTTCCTCTTGGTAGACATCTTGGGAGGGGTTTGATGAAAAATATCCAAGACATAAAACACAAATTGCTGTACTGAGTCTGGGATAACAGTTGAAATGGTGCATGCAGAGATGGTAGTGCTGCTGGAAGCTGGTCTGCACTGTCGTACGCCCAGCTGGGCAACGCTTGCGCTGCCAGACATGGAGCAGTCGTGGCTAGCGATTGTGGTCGTAAAGTCAAATGGCTGTAAGTTGCATAGGTCGTAAGTCTATCAATATTTGTAGTACCTTTAGTTCCATTTTACAGAGAAGAAAACTGAGGTTCAAAGAGATTAAGAATCTTGCCCCAATTCATGAAACAAGTAAGCACATGAGACATTACATATGTCTAATTCCAGAGTCATTATGCTATAATAGAGGAGGCCATGGGAAAATTCAGTTGAGGTACTTAATCCAGCATGGGAATGCCAGGGAAAGCTTAACTGTTGGAAATGCACTTCAATAAAAAATGTGGAAGTTAGGTTGAAGGGCATAGGGGAGAGAGGACAGTCACCTAGATTGAAAGGAATATAAGTGAAGAGGACTTTGTTACCATCCAGGGCAGAGAGAATGGCTGTCTGAGCAAGGGCAGGAACAGTGAGGCTGAGGAGAGGAAATGGAATGGAGAATCTGAGGTAGCAAAATCCATGAAACTTGGTACTTTGAATGGATACAGGGGTGAAGACATGGTTAAGGATGACACATCTGACTTGGCTGTTTGGGAGTTTGTGTGCCTCATTCTCCAGCCCTTTTCCATGGCCAATTTGGACAGCCAGAGCTAGAAACAACCAAGTCCTCTTCAGCATTTTGGCATCTATGGTGGCACTTTCTCATCTTGTCGATGATTTCCTCTGTGCTTCCTCTAGGCTCTCTTCACTCCTCTAGTCTTATGAGTCGTTTAAGTTTCCCTCTCCCACTCTCTCCAAAGGCACATGGTAGCTGCAGGCAAGCGTGCAGGGCTCTCTGTATCCTAGTAATAAGAATGTATGCGTCCTGTGTTGTTTTATTTGTTCTTTCTGTAGATTTTATAGTTTTGGAAGGAGGGGAAGACTCAAATTTAGAGAATTGTCTTTGTTCTTCAAACCCGAACATGGCCTCCTCTTATCTTTTATTAAAAAGAAGTATCTCGAACAGATACGGATTTGTTTTTTAAAGCCCTGCAACCAGAATGCAGTGGGTATATTTATAACTCCGTAGAGAAATAAGAGGTATGCGGTGGTGATTCTGCCTCATCTACTCTCTTCTGTCTTTTCTGTCTAGCTTGTGGCTTATACTCTTCACAGCTGGTTTACTGATATCTTGCAAATGGCATCACTGATGAATTTTAAGAGCCCCGTTGTAGCTCAGATTAATGTCCTATTCTCTGATGATCACGAAGGTATCTGACAACTTTTGTTTTTGGGGTCTAAGCAGCAGAACAAAGGCTAGAACCTCCACTTCCCTTATTGTTCTCTTAGGAACCCCTCTTTGTTGAGACCTTCAGTCTTGTCTTTACTGCTTGGGCATGAGATAACAAGTTCCAGTTCTTTCATCGTCAGGCTGTTCTAACCTCTTTTTATTCATTCTCTTGGGTTACAAACTTTTCATTTTTCTATTTATTTGACCTTTAATTTCATAACAGATGTTGATTTACAAATAGAAAGGGAAGTAGAGAAGATGGATTAAGGAATAAGGGGCTGGGAAGGGTGGCTGTGTGGGGCAGACCAGGAGCCACTTCATAGTTGGGAAGACTGCAGAGCAAGGTCCACTGCTCTTCATTGGCTCTCAGCCTGACCCAGCACTGTTCAGTAAGTTACGTGGGTCTACAGATAAAGGTATTCTCCAGGCTGAGTCCAAACGAGGCCTGCAGGTTCAGGGGTCTCGGGCCTGTATCCTGGACTACCTGTGCTATAAAATGAAAATCCTTATAGTTAGTGTGGAGCATCTACATGGATACTCAGGTTGGAAAAGCCTGGGAGTACCCACCTCATTCAGCAACAGTCCTATCTGAGTCCTCTTCCCCGGGAATGGGCACTGGCCAACCTCGGGGCCTTTCTCTCTAGCATGTAAGAAGAGTTGGATTCATGTCTTGCCCTAGCATTCATGTTGGATTTATTTTTGCCTGAACAGCAAAAACTGGGTTACTCTCCAGGGACTCTTTTCTGATCTTAAACTCTTCCTCTGAATTATTAAACTTCTGACTAGTTATAAAATGTTGATTATGCAAGATTTTCATTAATCATTCTCATTAGTTGATGGACTCTACCTCCTAGTTCTTAAACAAAAGTGATTTTAGAGGCCTTGACACATGCTGATGTATAATGCCAAGGATGGATTAGATGTGTTGACTCCACATAGCAACAATTTAAAAAAAAACAACCAACATTAATTTCTATTTAGTTTCCAAGATTAAATCATTCAAGAATTGTCAAAGCATGAGATTTCAATAATTCCACCTCTTCTCCAGGGATAGTTAAAGCAACCAACATAAAATCCCTTTCCAAAATGGCCGTTGGGATAGTGCAAGCTCTGAAATGTACTGTAGGGGAGATGGGCCATCCAGACTTCCGGACACTTATCTCTCAGCCATACTGCTCAAGAAGGTTCTTTATTTTGCCCAATACTCCAGATTACTGTGAGGAATTGACTAAACAGTCTCTAATGAAGATCCCAGGTTCAGATAATTTTACAGAGTCTTCGTAGAGAGAACTAAGGAATCCCTCTGGTAGAATGAAGAAGTAGGTATCTGGTATCTTATGGAAAAAGCAACTCTCACAAAATGTGTAACAAGTGAGAGCTTTGTTACAGAAATCTGGGCTTCATAACTATTCGTGCCCAGAATGGTCTCCTAGAAATTTATAATAGATCAACATAAACTTAAGAGACCTAAGGTACATGGAAACAACTGAGAGTCACAGACTCCTACCAAGATACCTCAGTACTATATTTTCTTCAAAGGCTGTGAGCAAAAGAAATGTTTTCTATTCTCTGTTGTTTCTCATCCTAGTGTGTTTCCAATTGTAGAGACAATTCAATAGGATTAGAAATTTGCTAAACTTCAAAGGATTTGGGCTTTGACTGCTCGTCATTTTCTCACAGTCTGTAAGGGTCTGAGGGATGTTGGAGTCATGGGTACTGTGTTTTCTTGGCTGATAAACAGCTGACTCTAAGAAGATCGCACACCAGTCCTGGCTTCCTGCCCACTCTCGCTAGGGAGAGCCATTCTTGGACAACTGAATCACTGATGGACTCACAAAAGGAAAGTGCACATCTGTTATTCTCACGTTGAACATCCATAGAGAACTCTAAAGAGAATGTGCTAAAAGGAAGATAATCTTTCGGAGGCCTTTCCAACCTTTAAGTGTATCATATACAGTATAAGATAAAACTTGCCAAGTGTTAAATAAAACCTGTCAGATTGTTTGAAGGCAAAAATAAAAAGACAGGAATCATAGACATCAGAATCTCACTTTTGTGTAAGAGTATGAGTTTATGCTTCTTTTACTTCTTAAACCTACAATAAATGGCCAATATGTTTTTGATCTTCTGTGCAACACTCCTGGGCTTTGCTCACTGTGCCTTTCCTGACATGAACTGAGCTCCTGGGCACATCTCACAGGAGCTATGACTTCTCCGTGTTATGACTTCTAATAACCGTCTCTTATCAGATCCCAGTTCACTTTTGTGCACAACATTTCCTCACCCCAAAGCTTTCAGCATGTTAGAGGTGGTGAAGTAGTATTTCTCAGGCTTTAAACTACAGATGAGATTGCTGCAGGATCTCTCTGGTTCCCCTGTTGACAAAGGCCAGCACTTACTATGTCTGCCAAGTGCTTTTGGGGTCCACTGTTTTTCCTTCCAACTTCCAATATCTGTGAGACAGATAGACAGTTGTTTTCACTCGCATCTTTAGATGAGGAAACTTGAGGTTAGGTAACTTGCTCAAGGTCACAGCTGCAGCTCCTGATTCCAGGCCCTGTGCTCTTCTACTGGACAGGTAGCCTTCCCGGACAGCATCTTATTCCACACGGCCCCAAAGGCAAGAACAAAGCAGCACTGATGGCTCATGTACTCATTATTTCCTAGACATTCTTAAATGGAAGAGGTCACAAAAGGATGGTGTAACTTTGTCCTTAGAGTAAACGTATTGAGTTGCCATTTTCTTGGGAAAGAATGAGACAGAGAACAAGTGCTGTGGCTGGGTCTGCAAATAGAAGCCCATCAACTCTCTCAGGCTTATTAACAGAGCTTAAGAAACCGCCATGCACTTCTCATCCCAACGAGGTCCTTATAGGAATGCCATGTAATTCTACCACCGGACACCTGTTTTTTAACTTACCTTATAAAAATGGAAAATGTGGATCATGCCACAGGCCACAAGCAAATTCTTGATTTACCTTTGGGTAATCCAAACCCGAACATTTCCTTTGTGATAAACTTGAAAGTGTGAAATAGTTCTAGATTTTTTCCCCCAACAAATCTTAAATACAAAATATAATTCAAATATATTTTGTTGCATTTTTTTTCCTGGTTTTCTTTCCAATACACAGTCTCTTTCACTGCTTTCCCTTTTGTTCTTTAATTTTCCCATATTTGATGTCTTTTTATGTACTTGTCATGTTTTAATTTTTATTACATATTATATTTTTGAAATAATCTACTCATTTTTTATCAAATACCCAAGGTCTGTGCAACTAGTAAGTCATCTAAGTTTAATGATACCAAAGGTGTCCTGTTGATAGGTCTCTCCAGGAAAAGCATTTACTTTTGCATATAAATAAGAAAATCTATTGCAGTGTGACAGAAAATATTAGAACTTTTATTGAGATTTATTTTTATCTTACAAATTTTATTTCTATTTTTATATGGGTAGATGAAAAACAGGCTCTGTAATAAATGTGACTGCAAGTAAACTCCTAGGGTGATCTGATCATAAATTCCTAATTGGGCAGGTCATGGTGGGGAGTCAGACCCAAGGCCTGTAACTTCCTTAGTGAGATGTTTTTAAGCAAGTCCTGCCCATTGTTCTTGTGCACCTTTGAAATGCCGGAAGTAATGGCCCTTTCCAGACCCCTCAATGGCATCACCACCCTCAAGGGAGTACATAGTCTTGTTACCGATCCTGTACCTTACTGTACACCCTCATGTAATCTTCCTGACACCACTCCTTAGTCTAAAAAAACTGCAAAAATTCCGTCCTCTTGAGCATTAGAGATCTTGCTTCTTGGCAAGTTGTCAGTTTGGCTCAAATAAACTCATAAAAATTCTCTATAGATTTGGACATTTCTTACATCAACATATAACACTGGGGAACAAAACTTTTGCTGCATCCACAAAAACACTTGTGTTTACCTAATTCGAGTGTGCTGATCTCAAATCTGACACTAGTTTTTCTCCATAAGCTACAGATTTTTTGCAATTCAAGATTTTAGGTTTTCATCTTATTGTAAAATTTTCAACATTTAGTTTAACATAATGAAGTAGAATGTCTTCTTGGGCATCATCTTTGTGAAAATATAATAATTTATATAATGCAGTAAATACACTAATGCACAAAAAGATATGATTGCATAAGAATTTGTCTACAATTTCAAAATAGAACATATTAAAACACTTATTTTAATCACAAAATTTGTGCAAAACTTATTTAAATTCTATTCAGGCAAAAATTTGCGTTTGTACCTCTTACATTTGTGTACTTGTTGAGGACAATCTCGTCTGATGCTCTAGCAGTAGTCTGCACATCACTAACAGTTCCAAGATTTTCAGGAATCTTATCAAGGTGACTGTTCAGGAAGTGAATCTTAACGCTCATGTTATATCCAATGTCGTGGAAAGCCAACAGCATCCTTTGAACCAGAAGTTTATAGTTTTCTGCCTTTTTGTTGCCAAGGAAGTTCTTTGTAACTGCCACAAAAGACTGCCATGCTGCTTTCTCCTCCTTATTCATCTTCCTGGCAAATTCTTCGTCATGTATGAGGGTTTGAATTTGAGGTCCATTGAATACATCTGCTTTTATCTTCTCAAAAGACAAGACAGGAAAAGCAGAAATAATATGTTGAAAGCATTCACTTTCTCTATTCAAAGCCTGAACAAACTGCTTCATTAAGCCAAGTTTGATGTGAAGTGGGGAAAAATGATCCTGTCTCAATTAACTACAAGTTCATTCACAATATTTTGCATCCCTACTTCCAGAGCTTCATGTTTCGGCCACTCCTTCTGTGTCCAGTGTTTCTCTTGAGTGCGGCTGTCCCACAAACACAGAAAGCAAGGATACTTTGTGAAACCTCTCTGTTGTCCTAATAGGAAATTTACCATTTTAAGATCCACACAAATGATCCAGTTATGCTCCTCATACTTCAGAAAGTCGAGGACAATTTTTATGTTGTTATAATCTTCTCGCAGATGAGTTGAATAACCAATTGGAACCGCTGCATAAACATTACTGTTGTGTAGGAGAACACATTTCAGACTCCGTTTAGAGCTGTCAAGAAATAGCCACCATTCTGTTGGACTGTAAGTGGTAACACCTAGCTGGCTGAGAAGACTACTGATATCATGACAGTAAACAAAGTGTCTTTGGAAAAAAAGTCTGCAAAAAATTGTTCACGCTTCCTGAAATGGGATACTTTAGCTGACCGGTGAAGTACATTCTTTTCTTGAAGCCTGGAGGCTAATAACTCAGCTTCTTTCTTTGATAGGCCCAAATCCCTTACTAAGTCATTCAATTTGGGCTAAACTGCTGAGGGGTTAATGACTGCTTGGCATCAGAAAAAGACCTTTCAGATTCTACAACCATTTCCTCATGCATCTTATCAAAATACACTTGATCACCATGTTCACTTTCTTTGTCCTTAGAAGAAATAAAACCATTGAAAACTGGAACCGGGAGTGTCTCAGAGAGTGTGGGATAGGTCGTATTGCTGAAGGAATATTAGGATATGCGATCATATGCCATTTTTGCTTGCCGATGCCCTTTGTATGGGTCAGACAGAAATAACAGTCACTGCTGTGGTCCTTAGGTTCACGCCAAACCACGGGAATACCAAAAGGCATGCCTTTGCATTTTTCTTTTGTCCAGACATGAAGCATTTCCTCACAACTATGACACACAATATAAGGAGCCCAATTCTTATCTTGATTGCCAAGGAGAACTTGAAAATAGGCAATATATGCATGTGTCACAAATGATGAAATATTGTACCTTTGACGTTGAAGTGTGTAACAGCCACATACATAACAGAAGGTGTCAGGACTATTCTTACATTTATGCCTACTCGAAGAAGCCATGATTCAATCTTAAAACAAAATAAGAGGGTGTTTTTTATCAGATAATAATTTTTTACATTTAAAAACAACTACAATTATGTAAAAGTGATGTTTGTAAAACATTAATTTCCTTGTGGTTATGTTCAATCCAAGAGTCATTGCCCTTTAACTCCAATCTAAAAACCAATGCCTGCCATTAACTGTAATAAAAAGAAACTAAAATTGCATAAATACTAGAGCACGCACCAAAAAACGGATTTCAGATTTGGAATCAGTGATGCAGAAATATATAGAAAAAGTTCTAAAACCTCATGCAACAGAAAATGAAAAAAAAAAAAATGTTCCCCAGTGTAATTTTTAGGCTGTAATACATATTTTAAAAATTGCATGTCTATATAATTTACAAGTATTAATACATTAATATATATTTATTGAAAGTATATACTCAAAATGTTTACTATGCTGTGCATGATTTTTAAAATGTGGCAATCACAGCCATAGAGAAGCAGTGAATAGTACTAGCTACTCCTTCTTGACTGCTTACTCTGTACCAGATACTGTTCAATTGCTTTATTCATATAAACTCACTCAATCCTTCCAACAGCTCTGTGAAGTGAGTGCTATGTAAAGGTACCATGTTCCTTCTGTGTTGCCGATGAGATCATTGCAGAATCGAGAGGTTGGGTACTATTTATCCAGAGACACAGAACTCTTAAGTGGCAAGATCTGAACTCAGGCTAGTGGCCTGGGACTCTGGGCTCTTACCCATCCTCCTGCTCTGCGTCTGGTAGGTGCTGAATAGAGTAGAGAAAGGACTGGCGTGGTGTTCTGAGAGTGATCTGTGGGTGCTCATTCTCCTCACTCCTGTGCCAGAGGGCTTTCACATTCCCTTTGTACACTTGCCCAAATTGAACCTCTTCTGCATGCCAGATGTTGGGGCCACAAAGTGAAATTAGATATGAATTCTGCTCTTGAGAAGCTATAGTCAATGTAGAAGACAATTATATAAATAGCCACAGAAGTAGAAAGTGAGAAAGACCAAAAAAAAAAAAGTTATAGGAATTTAGAAGAGGCATTTCTTCCAGGGGAATTTGGGAAAACTTCATGGAGTAAACCGCATTTGAGTTGGCTTGAAGCTAACATTCATTTCCCAAATCACTATATAATTTGGTAACAAATTTCATCATGAAAATATCTTTGGAAATGTTTGTTTGGGGCCTTGGCCTTGGCTTTTCTCCCTTTCAGAGTCCTCTCCATATTTAAAGGCAGCACAGTCCTCTAAGTTTGGGCCTTAGCTAAACTCTTCCCAGCCCAATTTCCTGGCGAGGAGGGTGGGAATGTATCACTCCAGGAGGGGAATCCTGAGTCTGAAGTCTGGCTTTGGTGGCAAGGCCCTCATGTCTCAGCTCAGTGTGCTTGAGCCACAGCCCCTCCCACCAGCGTCAGTGCATTGTGGGAACAAGGCTCTCTGTAGTGAAGTGTAGCTCTTCACCTTATGGGATGTACGGGCCAAAGGCATTATAGTTTTGAATTCAGTTTATTACTTAAAACTGTAGCTGTATTTCAGCCTTTGAGGGGCCAAAAATAGTCTTCATTATAAAAAAAAATGGTTCTTGACAGTACATGAATTTTCCAGAATTATCAATAGAAAAAACCCCACAAAATGTGCTGTGGTAGAATTAGTCAGAACCTAACAAGGCAAACAGTCAAGAGATGGTGTCATGACTATGCAACACATGGTGAGCTTTTTTTAAGGCTGGGAGCTGCCACCTGTCGAGATGGTTTAAATCAGGGTTTTGGCAGAAACACAATATTGTGACAGTCAGTAAATGTAAGTGAAACTCAGTTCCTCTACATACCCAAGTTAGGAATGTAGTCATTAAGCCCCCATACTGACTCAGCTCAGATACAGGGGAGAAATTATTTAACTCACTAAGGGATTTGGAAGTTTTCCTCAGAATTGTTAACACAAAACAAAATTGGTTGATACATGTGATGGGTGCCAAACTTGATAATTGCATTTCTATTCCATCTTCATTATAAAGGTTTTGACTTGGAAGAAGCTTAGCCTACTATTTTCCAAGAAAAGAATATCAACAGCATTGACAGATGTATGATTCTGCAGCTCTGGAGCCAGAAATGTATATAATAATTTCATCTGTAAGGGAGAAATGAAATTTCCCAAGTGATTATGTTGAAACATGCCTGTAGACTTAAGGACTTAATATGACTTATATGTCTCTAACGGAAAATATGAATTATGAGAGGAAAAGTTCTGACTTTTTTCTCAGAGCTCCCTGGTTTAATGCCAAGCATAAAGCCTTGTACCAATCTCTGTGCCTCAGATTTTCTGTGGATGAGAATGCTATCATAAATGTATCATAGCCCTTCTCATCCTTTTTGTGTTACTGTTTAAATCTCTGAGCAAATGCAACTTCAAAGAATATTACAGCTTAAAAAAAAAGAAAGGCTTAAGGCATAACTGATTCAAGCAGCCAAAACATTGATAGATGTTACCAAAGAGGAGTTGCAGATACTACGAACCTCGACTCTCACTTTAAAGCTTGTTTCATCTTTTAATAAATTATTCTTATAGTTTAAATATTCTTTCTTGTTTTAAATTTTCTCTGATTCATTGAACTCTATCCATTCTCTAAGTAGAAAACAATATTATCCTACTCTTTGAAACATAAGAATTCCTGTATTATTAAAAGAGAATTCTTATATCTTTGAAAACACTTTTAAAGGATGGATCAACCAACTAGTATATTTTGAGGATCAACAGTATTCTAAATATGCTTGTGAAAAGGGTATAATAGAACTAGCAGAGTTCTAGACAGTACCTCTGAGAGACTTATTGCACCGTCATTGAAAAACTTGTTGAGTCTCCAAATAGATTCAAGACCACTAATTCCAATCCTTCAAAGCTGGACTCCCCTCTGCACCACTGTGGGTGTGCCCTCTATACTTGATTGTCTCCAATTACAGGAAACACTATTTCCTGAAAAAGTGCTCCTTCTAATTTTTGACATCACTTAGTTGCTAAAGACAGATCTTCACACAAAGTTAGTCACAATATAGGAACCAGTCACGTACTGTAAGTGCCAAATGAGTTGAAAAAGACAAGTTCTGGATGACATCCGAAGAGGAATCACTGTTGGTTGTTGTGGTCAGGCAAACATAATGATTTAGGGTTGAGTAAGTAACATCTTTGAGTTTTCCTCAAAGTACAACACAAATGTACAATTTTATTATTATTGGTGTCACAGGCAAAAATCAGTAATAGTTAACATTTAATAAGTGCTTACTATGTGTCAAGCACTAACAATATGCTACATTGCTTCTCAAACACTGTATATAAAATTTTATAACTAGCTAGATGAGAATCTACTTTGTGCTAGCAACCATATCAGGTATATATATATTATTTCATGTAATCTGTACAACTCTCCTTTGATATAGGTGTTATCATTCTTATTTTAGCAAAGGAGACACTGTGGCTCAGTTTCAGTAATCCATACAATGCAGGGCAAGGCTTCTAACCCCATTCCACCTGATGCCACAGTGCTAGTATTTCCTGCTTATCTGCTATGCCTAACTGTCCTGGAAAATTACCTGCCACGAACCAGCGCGACTAGTAATTCCAGGTTCTGAGTGGGAACAGCGTGGAATTAAGAAAATATGCTTAAAGAATAAAAGGATGGGTTTGGGAGGGCTCTGCAATACTGCTGGCAAGAACAGAGCACGCCCAAAAACCGCTTCCTCATTTATTTATAGGGCAAAGTCGACCATTAGCAAATCAATGAAGTCTCTGATCATATCTCCAAGGCAACCCAAGAATTTTACCAAGTGCAAAAAACCCCCACCATAATAACATCTTAATTTTACACCAAAGGATAGAAGAAACTTGCCTCCAGTCTTTCTGGGGGACATGGGGGTAGGATGAGTATAAACAATCCAGCATCACAGCTAACATGGAGCTGTGGGGAAGGGCATGTAAATTGCCTTTACCACCTTATCAAACAGAGGTTGTGGAGAAAAGCTTAGCCTTTTGCAACTTAATCAGGTAAGTGAGGTGGGGGGATGGGCAGACTGTCAGCTTACTGCCAGTTCTCCACACCTCAGTCCCCCAATATCTAAACTGCAAATCCCTGTTGGCTTTTCAGTCCCCAACAATTACCCTCTATTAATTTGCTAAATAGTTGTCTGACTAGTTCTTATCAATCACCCTAAGGCTAAAACGAGGGGAAACTGGCACACTCAGTGGAGAGAAGCCCACTGGTGACTTTACCTCTGGCATCATCCTTAGGGCCATCACAAATACGACAGGGTAGGAGGTCCTCTTAGTTCTGAGAGGAAATGACTTGGAGGCCTGGGACATCCATTTTTATGTGTGAATAAGGAATGCCTTTCAAGTAACCCACTAGGGTTACTGAAATCTAATACATCTAATTACAGTTAATGCTAAACATTTGCTGAGGTCTCTGATTCAGTCCTCTAAGAATCTTAGCTGCTTCACAATATGGCAGGGCTTCTAGGGTGACTGAACAAATGCTAGAGGGTTGTAATTCTCACAATTTGGGGGAGGGAATTTTCTTATTAGTACAGGATTAGTATCACCTTGAATTGAAAACTTCTCAACTTACTCAGATATTTTTACAGTTACTGTTATTTTGTGAATCACTTTGTTCTTGCATAATTGCTGAGTTGTAGACTTTGACCATTATTTCCTCATGGATTCTTATCACTTAGTTTTATTATTTTTGCTTTTTACTAAAACGTGAGAAGGAAAATTAAGAACTACTGAGATAAAGGGAAGAATTTTCAATGATTTCCTTTATTAGCCCTCTAAATTTCAGATGAACATTCTGGCATTTCAGAACAATGCTAGAGGGCAGATATTGTAACTGACAGATGCAAGACCTACAGATACAGAGAGCCAGCTGAGGGATTTGGGCATCCACAGACATTGGTATACGTGGGGGTCCTGGAGCCACTCTTCTGTATGTACTGGGGTCAACTGTATGTTCCCTAATTTCAAGAAGGGGAGATAGGCTAGGAAGAGTTATCCTAGTAAGTGGTGGAAATGGAATGACAGCTCAGGTCTCCGATTCCAAAGCTGCGCTCTTTCCCTTACATGATCACATCAGACTCTCAGCCCGGGCTGTTTGCCATCTAGTTCTCACCTCCAGGTTTCTTTTTACCCACTCGGTTGGCTGAATATAACTCTAATAACTACTGACCATGCAGGTAAACTTTCATTAGCACTAAACCCAATTCTCCCCTGGCCGAATAGATCAATTGGTTAGTGTCATCCCAAAGTGCAGAGGTTACTGGCTCAGTCCCCAGTCAGGGCACATACAGGAAAAGATTGATTGATGTTTCTGTCTTGCTCTCTCTTTCTCCCTTCCTCTCCCTCTACAATCAATAAATAAAAACAAAATTTAAAAACTCCAAATTCTGTTATCAGGAAGTTGAATATTACTAAGCTGTTAAGCTGGTGTGCAAATACCTTTTGTTGTAAAGAATTTTTTTTTAATGTAATGGCTTTTTTTCCCCAAAAAAAGATGCAACACATCTATATTTCAGGGACTGAAATGCACGCTAAGTAAACTGCTATGGGTAAGATGGCTTTATGTGTATACAGCATTTGAATAAAGACTAAGGAATGAGGCCCTGGCCTAGTATAGTAGCTCAGGTGGTCAGAGCATCAACTGATATGACAAGGTTGCAGGTTCAATCCTTGGTCATGGTACAGACAAGAATCAACCAAAGAATACATAAATAAGTGAAACAACAAATCGATGTTTCCCTCTCTCTCTCTCTCTCCCTTCTTCTCATTCTAAAATCAGGTTTTTTAAAAATCCTTAAAAGACTAAGGAAAAGAAAAACACCTTTGACTTTGGAATTTCTTGTAGGCATTCTGCAGAGGCTCACTGATATTGGAACACCTGGATGTCTCTTATTGCCCCCAGCTATCCAATGAGACCATCACCGCACTGGCCATCTACTGCCTTCACCTCACGTCTCTCAGCATTGCTGGTTGTCCAAAGGTACGTGCAGAAGTCGGAGCTCTGACCTGTCACACTGAAGCGCTGTCAGAGAACTTGGGCATGGTAGCAACTGGGGTGGGACTCAACACTGGACTTATTTTTCTTTGTCATGTTTAAGGTATTCATTCATAAGATTTCTTCTTTCATTCCCCAAGTTGAAAATAAGTTTATGATTTCATTTGTGTTAAAGTAGAATTTTCAAAAAGTTAAAAACAATCGTCACACAAATATAAAAATGTGTCAAAGATTTATTTAATTCATTAATGAGAGAACCCAAAAAAATGGTAAAGCTCGTTCACAGAGCATTTGGTCGAAGTGAACACTTACAGGAAATGAAGAAAGAATGCTAAAATGTGATTATTAGGTTAGATCCGAAATTGGTTAATAACCTCTAAGGTAGTAAATCCCTAACTGTGGAGTTACAGTTTCTACCAGACAAAAATAATCTGTATCTCTTCTGGACAAAAATATAACAAGTTGTAACATGTAACTTCCCTGAGTTTCAGCCCGAATAGTAAGCAGTATGTTAAACAAAGGCATAATTCCATATAGAGTTCCTCAGGTGGACCTGTTAGTGTTCCAGGATGATTTCAAGCGTTTGGCAGTTTTTCTTGACATCTGTTTATAAAGAAAATATGTACTCACTATAAAATATTTGGGTTACATATAAAAGCATGAGGAGAGAGTAAAAATTCATTGTCATACCATCATCCAGACATAACTATTGTTAGTATCTTATAGTTATTCCTGTAGAGTTTTTTCTAGGTACAAAGAGAATATAAATAGTTACAGAGGTTTGTATTTTGTCTATATTTTAAAGACTAGAATCATACTTTCCAAAATACATTGTAACCTACTTTTTTCCTCTTAATATATTATGGACATATCTCTATGTCAAGAAATAGAAATTTGTGGTTCTGGACTAACGCTGCAAATTGAACATACATATGTAGTTTTATTCCTTCTTGAAATGCTACCAAAACTGCAGAAGAAGGGTGAGGGCCAATGTTGGTAGGGGAAACAGGAGAAGAGACAAGAGCAACAAAATTTGGAAGCTTGAAAACAGATGGATCAATTTAGTAGACCAGAGACAGTTTTGAATCTGAAGCGAACAGTAGAGATACCTGAGGAAAAAAATGAACTTACACTATTGTCTTCTAGAGTCTTCAAGCCTCACAGCATGTACCTCTGGAGCCGGGTTAAGAGGATGGCTAAAATGAGGAAGATGAGTTAAAAGTTCTGGAGAAATAAATAGATCCTCAGATCCCTTCCCACACTCCATGCCTCTGGGTAACTGCACGTCCGCATGCTCACCAGAAGACTGGAGGGTTATTTCCTAGAGCCAGATTTCTCAACCTTGGTATTATTGCTATTTTGGGTAATTCTTTGTAGTAGGTGTTGTTCTGTGCACTGTAGGATGCTTGACAGCACCCCTGCCCTCTGCCCACTGTATGTCAGCATCACCCAGCCCCCCGTGCCTTCATTCACGACAATACAAATGTCTCCAGGTATTGCTAAGTGTTTTCTGGGGGACAAATCACTCTACCCTCAGCTCCGCAGGTAAAACAAAGGGCTGCTGTTCTGGGAGACACCGTATAATAGTTTGAGCCTGGGTGCAAAAGCAAGAACAGGAATAAGTGTGTACGCCGGATGCAGGGGTGCTCAGGCGCCTTTCCAACAGCATCTGGAAGTGGGTGCCAGATCTTTCCCTCAGGAAGGAGATTGGAAGTCTCTTTTCTGGGGTCTGAATAGCCCAAAATAAAAGGAAAAAAAGACTGACACTTGGGGTTTTCTGAACAAATAACCCACCTAGACCACTGAGCTTAAAGTAGAGAGGGCCCACCTCGTGCACTCAGACCTTCTAGTTGGGATTGTAGCCCTCCACTATTCACCATGAGCAGACAGTCAGAATTATTAGACTAAGAGAAAGCCTCTATGATGGAAGATCAAGACCAAAACAAATGACAGGAAAAGCAGTGGAAGCAAAATGTGCAGAGGGAAGAAAAGTAATAAATCTTAAAAAAAAAAAATCCTCAGAAGCTACAAGATTAACAACACTGTTCTCTTCTGTTGTATACTCTGATGGGCTTGTCTTGACTAAAGCATCACCCAAACTCTCAGGATGCGCTGCATTCTAGGTCCTCTAAAAATGTAGCTCATCAGCAGTTCCGTCTGTGGTGAGTGGATTGAGAGGGTGATGCTAGACCCTCCTCACTCCTCCATAGTTTAGAAGGAAGAGGAGGAGCTGTGTGTGTGTGTGTGTGGGGGGGGGGGGGGATGTGGTACATCATGACAAAATTAATCCAGAAAGTTTGCAGCAAAATTCTTTTTAATAATGCACTTGTTTCAGACTAGGGAAACTAGATGTCGTCTGGTCTGCATCTGGTTCTAGACGAGAGCTGGCCTGAGACTGGGCACGCTAACAGCACTGAGCACTGCCCTCTGCAGCCGGAGCAGCGCCATGCCCAGCGCGTTTGCTCTGCTGTCTCTGGACACGTGCACCCTCAGGCAGCGCGCAGCTCATGGGAACTGCACTGGGTCCACAGTGGAGACTGGGCTTTTTAATGGCTCTGCCAATTAGGGGAGAAAGTAGAATGAGGAAGGGAAAGAGTCCAGTGAGAACAGAAGTTGAGGCAGAGGAATATTTTTTGTTGTTTTATTTTGTATTGTTTTTTGATAAAAAGAAACTTGGGAATTCCTTCTATAAACTGTGCCATGAACACTGTCCTGCGGCCTAGAAACTAAAGAAGATTTCACACAAAAATGATGTTCAGAAACGAATCCCTCTACATCAGAGATCTGGGGTGAGGAAAAGGAAGGGGAGTAGATCTTCTTAGAACCTCAATGTAGGAAAGGAGCATTGAGCTTTACCCTCTATGCAGGTCAAATGAGTATCCCGATTCAGAAAACGTGGGGACCATACTTTGGACCAATTTGAATACTCCTCACCTGAACCATAAGGTCCAGCCACTTTCCTTCTGATGAACCATAATACACTTTTGTGTCGGTTCATCACTACAGAGTAGGTTTCCAGAAAGCCTATAGGTCAATATTTAATGGTCACCTTATCCATCTCCTGGAAGGCCAGCTCTTCCTTACAACTAGCTTACCTCCTAGATCAGTAAGGAATACTGTGACGTTGTCCTACCCAGCGCTAAAACGGAACTAACCTCTGCTCGGCAGGACTCAGATTAGGACCCGGTCTCTGGAAGTTAAGAATGCAGCCAGTCGTCCCTTCCTCTAGTTCCCAGCCCCGTAAGTCCCAGCCCAGCTCAGTTACTGAACATCCTGAGCTTCTCATCAGCAGGAAGTGATGGGCTCCTCTTCAGCTCCCGGGTATCAGTGAGGCCCAGCACTCTGAACTCCAGCTGTCCTGGGCTTTGCCAGCATCTCATTCTTTTTCCTTTCCTCTACAATCATAGGGCTTTGTTTTCCCTTTTTTATGACATCAGATCCTTAGAGACCCACACGCTACGGGAGGAGTGTCTGAGCATGTTCTTGAGAGTCAGTCACCTGTCAGCCCTCGGTCCTGGGCACGTCTGGGAAAAGGGCATATGCGTAGACAGTGACATCTATCTTTCCAAACTTAAAAAGTATACATTTCAAATTGAAAGGGTTTTTTATATAAT
This sequence comes from Saccopteryx leptura, assembly GCF_036850995.1. NCBI lineage: Eukaryota > Metazoa > Chordata > Mammalia > Chiroptera > Emballonuridae > Saccopteryx > Saccopteryx leptura. The sequence continues at coordinate 44,520,876 of NC_089514.1, forward strand.
ACTCTCAATTTTATGTTAAAAACAAAACGCAAGCCTCATGGCATGCTTTAGAACATTCAAACATTTAAAGTATGAAATTAAATCCAGTTGGAAAAAAATTCCTTTGGGGAGAGTAATCCAGTTGATTCTGTAGCAAGTCTCAGTTCAACTATAAATTCAAAAGCTACACCCTGAGTAAGTGAAATAATCTAAGAAGTGGAGTTGAATTACTTCTGCAAAACATCTGGGCAAACTTTCAGGATGCTGGAGCCCTCAGCAGTTTCTCAGAATGAGATTCATGCAGTCTCTGCGGCTTCTGCTCTTCCGTCTCCCCTGCCTATAAAACGTCTGTCTCACTTGTCCGTTACCAGAACTGTGCTATTTCACATGCAAACCATCAGCAACTTCCAGACCTCTTCTCAGAGCAATCTGATCCTGACTGCAGGTTAACTTCAGGGGATAATAGATATATTTTATAGTTTTATAATATGTGATGTTACAGATCACATTACTGCAGCCTTTAATAAGTTCCTCCTATCGATGTGACAGGGATTACTAAGAAAATTATGATGAAGTTTCCCATCCAAACGAGATCTCCAAAAAGAACATCAAGATCATAAGTTCTCTTGGGGCCACCTGAACACACATTTTATTGGTCTGAAAACAGTTAAATCACTAATTTCAGTTATACGCCTATCATGTGACAAGCTGATTAAAAAGAACTTGCAGGTGTCCTGATTCTGTTTGTTAGGGATAATTCATGTCTTCCCACCCCCAAATGTTTGTATCCTCCCAAAGTTCATATGTTGAAACCCTCATCCCAATGTGGTAGGATGAGGAAGTGAGGCTTTTAGGAAGTAATTAAATGGGGTAAAGCCCCGTGATAGAATTAGTGCCCCTATAAAAATAGACAGCAAATATCTGCAGAGCAACAAGAGGGTCCTCACCAGACACTGAGTCTGTGGGCATCATGATCTTAGGCTTCTCAGCCTCCTGAACTGATAGCTATAAGTATCTATTGTTAAAATGACCCAGCCTATGGTATTTTGTTATAGTAGCCTAAATTGACTAGTACACTCTTCTTCTCTGGGATGAGGCTCATCAGAATAATCAGGACTCACTTTGGCTGTGTGTTCAGATTACTGATTCAGCGATGGAGATACTGTCAGCAAAATGCCATTACCTGCACATTTTGGATATTTCTGGTTGTGTCTTGCTTACTGACCGAATACTTGAGGATCTTCAGCTAGGCTGCCGACAGCTCCGGATCCTTAAGATGCAATACTGCAGACTTATCTCCCAGTAAGTATGCACCTGGATATGAAAAGCTTTGAGAACTACCTTCTAAGAAGACAGAATACGGGACTATGGCATTCGTAATACGTTTTTCAAAATTAGGAAGTTTCATTACTGTTTTATTTTTTGCCTAACTGAAGCCAACATTTTGTGCTGAACCAAGGGACGCTCTCTTCTATAATGGTCTTCATGGTGTCCTGGCCCTGCCCATGTACTCTAAGAAACAGAATACACGGTGATTCCCAAGCATGCATTTTCTTTTCAATATTTCCAGCTCCCTGTACTGATCATACTAAAGCAGTGGTCCCCAACCCCCGGGCCGTGGACCGGTACTGGTCCGTGGGCCATTTGGAACCGATCCGCAGAGAAAGAATAAATAACTTACATTATTTGTTTTATTTATATATATTTAAGTCTGAACAATGTTTTATTTTTAAAAAATGACCAGATTCCCTCTGTTACATCCGTCTAAGACTCACTCTTGACGCTTGTCTCGGTCATGTGATACATTTATCCGTCCCACCCTAAAGGCCGGTCTGTGAAAATATTTTCTGACATTAAACTGGTCCGTGGCTCAAAAAAGGTTGGGGACCACTGTACTAAAGCACCCAGAAGAGAAGGAGAAAGGGAGAGAGAGAGGGAGAGGAGGAAGAGAAGGAGCGGAGGGAAGGAGTGAAAGGAGAGAAGGAGGGAGAGGAGAGAAGGAGGGAGAGAGGGAAAGGAGGGAAGGAGGGAGGGAGGGAAGGAGGGAGGGAGGGAGGGATAGACATATATATATAGAGAGTGTTGTTTCTGGCAGGGGCATTCAATTTCTACATTTTCAAATTTCCTGAAACTTTTCAAAAGTGCATGTGTACAAACACACAGCTACACAAGATGGAACTCAGCTACACAAGACTCAGTCACCATGCTGGTCTTTCTTTTTGGCCAGGTCTTCGGAGTCAGTCCATGTGAGGATGCCAAAGGTGTTTGTAAAGTGGTGAGATCAGGTAGTTCATGGGCTAAGGATTTTCTGGAGGGTGGAGAGGAAGTGGACTAGGGAATAGTCTGCACTAGTGTAGAAATTCTAAAAGTATTCTCAGATTTGCTGCAGGACAGATTCAATGTGCACTTTTCCCCAGGAGCACCCTTGCTGTGAAATAGTGTAGGACTAAGACAGGCCTAGAGACTCTCTCCACTGGAGGGAGCTCTGACCTCCTGGCATCTGAGACTGGGGGAGGAGGTCTAAGCCATGATCCTTTACTCCTCTCCAGTCTGTGAGCATCGCCTCAAATGGTGAGGGGGTCAACTCTCTGATGTTTAATTTCACTGAAGCTGTCAGTAGAATGGAGAGCAGTGCTTAGGTAAGGGAGGCCTGAAGCCAAGAAATAAAGTTAAGAAATGTGTGTCCCATTACATACTTCAGTATGCAGTGCATTCTGATTCTGTCCCATCACATTGCATTTAATAAATAGTCTTCCCATTCATTTCTTATTTTTCTTGTCTATATTGAAAAGTCAAAATCCCCAATTTTGTTTTCTTATTTTTTCAAACTCCCATTATTTGCATATTGCTTTTATATGACAATTATCATCTCATAGTTGAGAGAAAATGTGACAATATGTATATGCTCCCAAACTTATTATTAAGAGTACCTAGCCTCCTACCAGTTACCTACAATTCTCCAAACTGTTGTTCTTAAGAGGCCAGAGATTACATATAATTTGGTCAGCTACTTATAAATCTTTTATTCTCCAAACAAACATGTCCTTTTCCTATAGGTCAAGACCACTGCTGCCTCTAACTGCAGTTAATGTTATCATCAGTGTCTCCAAATCATTACTAACAACTGTGAACTACAGTTGTGTCTAAGCTCTGCTCTTTGGGCAGAAGGGTCAGTACGGTATTGGAAATAGGAACCCAAGAATGTCTCTTCAAAACCAACAAATCAGCAGAAGGCAAGAGAGCTAAAGAAAAATTTCCTTCTTGGTATAAGCTGCTGAAATCTGTTGTTTTGGCTTTTCCTGCTAGGTTCAAGGTGATACAAAGACATGTAATATATACCCTTAAATAATTTACTGCCTTCTTAAACAAAAGGAAAATAACAATTTTGAAAATTATGAACAGTTAATGCCATGAAGTATTGGAAAGAAATTAATTCTATAATTAACTTCCTGTAGAAGTTCAGAGGAGGAAAGAATAGGGTTTGGGTCTCTACAAGAGGTTGGAGTGGTTTGGAGTTTTGAAAGACAGATACAGTTTAGACAGGAAGAAATGAGGTGACGGGTACGTAACAACAAAGCCTGTTGCCCAGGACAGTTCTACCCGTTTGAACCTGATGGTGTCAATGTTTTATGTTTCAGATTCTCCTAACATGGGTATTCTATTATAGGGGCTTGAGTGAAAACAATCTTATAAAAAACACCTCCAAAAAAAATAAAAAATAAAATAAAAACACCTCCAATGCTCGCTTTGGTAGCACATATACAAAAAACACCTTCATAGACATGATAATTTCAATGCCACAGAATTGAAAAGGGAGAAAAATGTTCAGAAGAAAATGAGAAAGCTAAAGATTATTTTTACAAAAAATACCCTACTTAGAAGACAATATAAAGATTATAAAAGAAGTTTAAAATGTAGAATTAGTATGATTTCTTTTACTCAAATTGTTCTTTAAACTTGTGTAAGTTTTGTGAGTGCAAATATATACCGTAAGCCAAAAGGAATTTGGTAAGAGACAAAATTGGCAATGCTTTGGTTGTCTCTGGTGAGTTTGGTTACAATTATTTTAATACTTCTAAAATCTGACTCAAGTGAAACAGCATTTTAAACCACTGATGTATCTTAGTCTTTTCCAATTTCATTGCCTGACTTGAACTCATATAGCCACTGAGCATCAATATAACCCCAGGCGTATAATACAGCCTCCATATCAATGACTGTTTCCAGACTTGCAATTAATAACTCAATGTAATATATAGCAATAGGGGCAAAATAGCCCCTTCATGGGTAAACATTACTCATTTCTGACCCTACTAAAGTTGCCAATTACTCATTTATTACTAGTACTGGCTTCAAGATTCAAACCACCTTCCTAGGGAAACCCCTTTTCGCAAATTGGCAGTTTTCAAGTTAGATATACCTTTTTTCCTGATGCTATCATATTGTGACTTATAAGGAATACATATGTATTTGGTCATTCAGATGACCAAACTATAATTCTCATATATATTTGGTCTTCCTCCAAGGCTCATAGCTACTAAAACCCTTGGAATTTTCTGAGTGATAAGAGCAAACAGAACATATCATAATTGGATTCTTCTCCTCAGTTCCTGAAATCAGTTCAGAGGCATAATGGTGAAATATAGGTGTCTTGTTAGTCACAAGGCCACTTCCACCACAACCGGGTTTATGTTAATAGGCTGACTTATGAAAAGTATCTAAGGATAGGAGCTGGTTGCCTTGGGAACCAACCAGGAAGAGAAGGGTAGAACTTTTAGCCCCACATCCTGATTTCCAGAGAGGCAAGAGGGGCTAGAGGTTGAATCAATCACCAACAGACACTGAATTCATCAGTCATGCCTATGTAATGAGGTCTCCATAAAAACCTACAGGACAGATTTAAGAGGGTTTCTGGGTTGGTGAATGCGTGGAGATTTGGGGAGAGGAGCGTGACTAAAGAAGGCATGGAAGCTCTGTGCCCTTCCCCACACGTGAGTGATAGCCTTTATAATGAACTGTGATCAGTAAGTAAAGTTTTCCTCAGTTCTGTGAGCAACTCTGGAAAATTAAGCAAACCTAGACAGGTTGTTGGAACCTCTGGTCTATATAGCCAGTCCTTCGGAAGCCAGGGTTTGCAACTGGCTGTCTAAAGTGAAGGATGGTCTTGTGGGAATGCACTCTTAACCTGTGGAATGGGATGTTATCTCTGGGTAGAAAGTGTTAGAATTGAGTTGATTTGTAGGAACTCCAGCTTGGTATCTGAGAATCGGTTAGTGGTATGGGTGAACATCTGAAATTCATCCATGTATCCAACAGGGATCTGTAGACTTTGGGTGAAGAGCTCCTGCTCAGGTGCATGGTTAGCTTTCACTGGCTGGCTGGGAAGGGAACTCCCTCATTCAGCCCACTTGAAATACCAGGCAGAGGGCTCACTCCAGAGCACTATCGAGTGTCCTTACTATATATTTCCACTTCATGGCCATGCAATTCCCTTATCCATTCACTGTCTGTTAGCCTCTTAACTGGCTGAACTAGAGAGCTACTAAGCTACTTAACCTCTGGGATCCTGATTATTAGCACAATTACCCACCCCACCCCCCTCAGCAAGGCAAGAAAGCTGAGAAAAGAAAATTCAACTCCTGATGGTTCTTTAACTCCAAATTTGACCTGGTTTGATAATTCTGCACTAGGGATTACTTCTGCAACCAGCTAATATGAATCACTTATTCCAGGGAGGCAGCTAAGAAAATGTCGTCTGTGGTTCAGCAGCAGCAGTACAGCCCTAGTGACCCTCCGCTCTGGTTTGGCTATGACTGCAGCGGCAACCCTCTGCAAGAGCAGCAGGAGACAAGACCACTTAAAGATAAGGAATCGACAGTCGAAGAGTCAACATATGGTGGCGAAGAGGAAGTAGTATGACCTTCCACTCAAGCAGGAAGAACAAAAAAGACTAGAATAAAGTCTAGAATTTGGCAACTTCATTTGATGCAAGTATTTTTATTAGCTTGATCTCAATGGTGTAAACAGCAGCAAATCATATTCCTATTCCAACTGCAAATGTTTCTAAACATATCATTAGTTCTTCTGTCTAATAATCATGATTTTTAAAAAGCCAAATTAAATACTGCTACTATATAAATTTGTGACTTAAATTTATCTTAAACCAATAGTTTGAGATGATCAGATCTGAGGTTACAGTTATATGAAACAATCCTGAGAGATGGGATGTTTCTGAAAAGGAATTAAGAAGCTTCTCTTTAAAAAAGAAAGTGGAGATGTCCTTCTAACTCAGAGTAAGAGTTTGAGCCAGGGCAAATGACTTTAAGGATCTGTAACCCTTTATTATAAAGGACATAAACATACATTTTAAAAAGGAAACAAGGCTTTCTTGTGATTTCCAGCTACTCAGCAATGGGAGAGAACTAAATGACCCTGAACTTGATCTCAACATCTGACTGAAGGAAAAATTAAAAACCAACTTAGCAGAAACTATCTGTGAATAGAATGGAAATCCCTGCAAAGTCTCAGGAATATTTATTTTTGATCAGATTTGCACCATAGGGAAATTTTAACTACACTATCCCCCAAAATATGCTGTTCTAATTTTATGCTAAGAGATATGGGTTATTTGTAATGTCATTTGGTAGCACACAGATGGATGTTTGAGTCCAGAAGACGGTACACCTGTTCTGATCGTCACAGAGATGCTATGCTGGTAATAGCAGGTCAGTTTTCTAACTCTTCTATTTCCTAAAAATTTAAGGATATAAAAGTTATTTTGAAGCAGCAAGATGGCGACGGAGTAGGTGGACATTCCAATTCCGCCCTCACAGAACCAAAGTGGATTACAACTTAATTTTAAGAACAATCATCTTGAAAAACCAACTTTGGACTACACTAAGAGGATTTTATAACCAAGGACCACTGAGAAACCACACTGAGACTGGCAGGAAGGGTGGAGACATGAAAAGGGCGGAGTGAGCGGTGACCTGGAAAGACTCTCCTGGTGAGGTGGGTTGCCTAGAGTTGTGGGTCCTCAGTTCCAGGGCCAGAGCCCCAGCCTAGAGCCCCAGAGCCTAAGAGAAGTGTATGGACAGTATTTAGCTGAGAAAAGAGCCAGGATACTGTTTGTGAGAAAGAGACAAAACTCTCAGACCCAGGATCCATCTTAAAGAGACTGCACAGAAAACCTCACTCACAGCCACTGACCTGGGGCTCTGGGAGTGGGCAGAGCCAAGAGGACTGGAGGTGCCAGAGGAGAGTGTAATCTCGGAGGCATAGGGAGAGACACTTTCAGGGACAACCACTCTAACCCCTGGGCTGAGTAACTCCCTGAATCTAAAGTGACCATTTTTCCTGGGAGCAGCAATACCAGCAAAGGAAAGAAATTACCGTCAACCTGAGACTCTCCTGCATCAGTCAGAGCAAGGAGGTGCTTAGAAACAGGGAGCATGTCAGGGACAGAGGTAGTGAGTGCTGAGGTCTCAGCCACACCGCCCCTCTCATGCTGCTGAGTACTCGCCAGAGAGAGGGCAGGCTGGCAGCGACCAGCATGGCTGCAGGGGCCCAGCGGCTGGAGCATACACACAAGTCCACCCCGGGCGGCGGACACACAGGAGGCGCGGCTGTGGCCGGATGTAATGCGCACAAGCCAGCCTGCAGTGGCAGAAACCAGGGAGGCTGAAACTGTGGCCCAAAAGTATACATGCAGGCTGCCTGCAGCAGCGGAAGCTACGGTGACCTGAGGGGCAGCCCGAGCACCTCGGTGGCAGCTAAAGAGTGCACGCACAAGCCCGTCCATGGTGGGGGAAGCAGAAACAACTGCCATGGCGGCAGCCCAAGTGAGGGTGCACAAGCCCGCCCACAGAGGCAGAAGCTGCTGCAGCCATAGGGGCAGACCGCACCAGCAACGCCAGAGCCCAAACACCAGAGGCAGCAGTGGTGGTGAGCCAGCAAACAGACCACAATGTAGAGAACACAGTGGCCACACCCACTGGACTCCTGTGGCCACACCCTTCAGAGGGCTGAAAAAGAAGAAAAAAATAAAATAAAATAGGAAAAAAAAGTCTGGATAGAAAGACATCTGAGGCTAAGGGGCTAACCACATCCAATACCGTACCTAATATCTGAATTACATTACTGAGCCCAAAAAGTAGCCAGCAATAAGAGGCAGCAGAAAGCAGATCTCAGGAAAACTTGAACTTTTAAATAAACTTCCCCCAGGCCAAGAGTAAATAAAAGCAAGCCTAGGAATGCAGCTGATATTTACAATGGCAACCAGGCCCAGCAGAGGCAGCCACAGGATCTGGATTGCCTGTAGCTCCAAAAAGGTTGATAAGGGCCAGTCATAGGCAGTGTCCTCCACTGCTCTGCACCAGGCTCTGGCAAGGGAGGTCCACGGTGAGCACATTCAGCAGCCAGATACGAAGAGCATCAGTTCATAACTTAAGGAAGGGCTCTTCACACCAGACCCAGCTAAGACATAAAAACACCAACATAAATAGCAAAAAGAATAGTGATAGCAGATAAGTAGCCCACAGTGGATTACAAACAACAGCTGATGCCAACCCAAAAAAAGCTAGAAACAACACAACTAAAAACAGGAGGCAGACAATACCAACCCTAGACTCAGCTAGCTACACAAACAACACACCCAAAGGAGGAGTCTATACACAGAAAAAATGGGAAGTCAGAGAAATGCAATCCAAATGAATCAACAAAAGAAATCTCCAGAAAAAGACTGAATGAGATGGAAATAACCAAATCACCAGATGCAGAGTTTAAAATAATGATTGTTAGGATACTCAAAGATCTTAGAGCAACAATGGATGGACATAATGAGCACCTAAATAAAGAGATAGCAAGCATCGAAAAGAACACAAATCATAAAAAAGAACCAGAGAGAAATGACAAATACAATATCAGAAATGAAGACTACACTAGAAGAAATTAAAAGTAGGCTGAATGAAGCAGAAAATAGAATCAGCAATTTAAAAGACAAGATAAATGAAAGCACGGAAGTGGAGCAGCAAAAAGAAAAGAGGCTCAAAAAGTCTGAGGAAACACTAAGAGAGTTCTATGACATAAAGAGAAACAACATCCGCATCATAGGGGTACCTGAAGGAGAAAAGAAAGAATAAGAAATAGAGAACCTGTTTGAAGAACTCATAGCTGAAAACTTCCCTAAACTGATGCAGGAAAAAGTCACACAAGTTCAAGAAGCACAGAGAGATCCATTAAACAGGAACCCAAAGAGGCCTACACCAAGACACATCATAATTAAAATACTAAAATTAAGGGATAAAAAGAGAATACTAAAAGCTGCAAGAAAAAAGCAGTCAATTACTTATAGAGGAAGCCCCATAAAAATGACATCTGACTTCTCAACAGAAACACTACAGGCTAGAAGGGAATGGCAAGAAATATTTAAAGTAATGCAAAACAAGAGCCTACAACCAAGACTTCTCTATCCAGCAAGGCTATAATTTAAAATTGAAGGAGAAATAAAGTTTCTCAGATATTAAAAAAAAAAAACCTCAAGGAATTCATTACAACCAAACCAGTGCTGCAAGAAATGTTAAGAGGCCTGTTATAAAAAGAACAAAGAGAAAAAAAATCTAGAAAAGAATGTAGATTTAAAGAATAAAATAGCAATAAACAACTACATATCAATAATAACCTTAAATGTAAATAGATTAAATGACCCAGTCAAAAGACATAGGGTAGCTGCATGGATAAGAAAACAGGACCTGTACATATGCTGTCTATAAGAGACCCACCTAAAAACAAAAGAAACACACAACTAAAAGTGGAGGGATAAAAAAAATATTTCATGCAAATGGAAATGAAATAAAAGATGAGGTAGAAATACTTATTTCTGACAAAATAGACTTTAAAACAAAGGCTATAGTAAGGGATAAAGAAGGTCACTACATAATGATAAAGAAAGCAATCCAACAGGATGATAAAACCATTAAAAATATCTATGCACCTAATACAGGAGCACCTACATTTATAAAGCAGATTTTGATGGACATAAAGGGAGAGATGAACAGCAATACTATAATAGTAGGATCTTTTAATACCCTACTAACATCACTAGATAGATCCTCAAGAAAGAATATTAACAAAGAAACAGCAGACTTAAAGGACACACTAGATCAACTCGATTTAATAAATATCTTTAGAACCTTTCACCCTAAAGCAGCAGAATATACATTCTTTTCAAGTGCTCATGGTACACTCTATAGGATAGACCACATGCTAGGACACAAAATGAGTCTCAATAAATTTAAGAAGACTGAAATCATATTAAGTATCTTTTCTGATCACAATGGCATGAACTTAGAAATCAACTCCAACAGAAAAACTGAAAAACATTCCAACACTTGGGAACTAAACAGCATGTTATTAAAAAACAAATGGGTTAACAACAAGATTAAAAAAGAAAAAAAATTTCCTTGAAAAAAATAAAAATAAACATACAACTCAAAATTTATGGACAGAGCCAAAGTAGTCCTGAGAGGGAAGTTTATAGCATTACAGGCATACCTTAAGAAGCAAGAAAAAGCCCAAATAAACAACCTAACCCTACATTTAAAAAAACTAGAAAAAGAACAACAAACAAAGCCCAGAGGAAGTAGAAGGAAATAATAAAGATCAGAGCAGAAATAAATGACATAGAGGCTAAAAAAACAATACAGAAGATCAATGAAAGCAAGAGCTGGTTGTAAACAAGATAGATGAACCTTTAACCAGACTAACCAAGAAAAAAAGAGGACTCAAATAAATAAAATTAAAAATGAGAGTGGGGAAGTAACAACTGACACAGCAGAAATACAAAGAATTATAAAAAAAAATACTATGAAGAACTGTATGCCAAAAAATTAGACAACCTTGTTGAAATAGAAAATTCCTCAAAACATATGATCTTTCAAAAATCAATCTGGAAGAATCAGAAAACCTAAATAGACCAATTACTTCAAATGAGATTGAAACAGTTTCAAAAAACTCCCAACAAACAAAAGTCCTGGGCCTGATGGCTTCACAAGCTAATTTTACCAAATATTCAAAGAAGAACTAACTACTATCCTTCTCAAGCTATTTCAAAAAAATCAAGAGGAGGGAAGACTTCCAAACTCCTTTAATGAGGCAAACATAATCCTCATCCCAAAACTAGGCAAAGACACTACAAAGAAAGAAAACTACAGACCAATTCCCTGAAGAATTTAGATGCTAAAATTCTCAACAAAATATTAGCAAACCGGATCCAGTGAAACATGAAAAAATCATACATGATGATCAAGTGGGATTTATTCTGGGGAGACAAGGCTGGTACAATATTGGCAAAACAATCAATGTGACTCATCACATAAACAAAAGAAAGAATACAAATCACATGAAAATATCAATAAACGCAGAAAAAGCATTTGTTAAAATCCAGCACTGATTTATGATCAACACTCTCAGCAAAGTGGGAATATAGGGATCATACCTCAACATGACAAAGGCCATCTATGACATACCCATGGCCAACATCACACTCAGTGGGCAAAATTTAAAAGCAATCCCCTTAAGATCAGGAACAAGGCAGGAGTGCCACCTTTCACCACTCTTATTCAACATAGTTCTGGAAGTCCTAGCCACAGCAATCAGATCAAACGTAGAAATACAGGCTTTAAAATTGGAAAAGAAGTAAAACTAGCATTATTTGCTGAGGATATGATACTGTACCTAGAAAACCCTAAAGTCTCAGTCACAAAACTACTGGATCTGATAAATGAATTCAGCAAGATGGCAGGATATAAAATCAATATTCTGAAATCAGTGACATTTTTATACACCAACAATGAATGGTCTGAAAGAGAAATTAAGAAAACAATTCCCTTCACTATTACAACAAAAAAAAAATAACGTATCTAGGAGTAAATTTAACCAAAGAGGTTAAAGACTTATAGTCAGAAAATTATAAAACATTGATAAAGGAAATCAAGGAAGATACAAACAAGTGGAAGCATATACTGTGTTCATTGATAGGAAGAATAAACAATTAAAATGTCTATATTTCCCAAAGCAATCTATAAATGCAATGCAATTCCTATTAAAATACCAATGACATACTTCAAAGATATAGAACAAATATTCCAAAAACTTGAGGTGTTCAAAGATGGCCACGGAGTGGGCAGATACACCAACTCCCATTTCCCAGAACCAAGGTGGATTACAACTTCAATCTGAAGACACTCATCTTGAAAGACAAATTTTGGACTGAATTAGGAGGATTCAACAACCAAGGACCACCAAAGAACTCACATGGAGTCTGGTAGGAGGGGTGGAGATGTGGAGGCTACCCCTGCTCCCGATACCGGGAAGCAGGGAACGAGTAGCAGCATCTGGCAGGAATTTTCATGAAGGGGAGGGCTGTCCAGCGAGTAGCATGTCCTTATCCCCAAAACCGGAATCCCAGCCTAGAGCCCTGGAGCCGGGAAGGGGCTGACGGACTATTTGGCTGAGAATAAAAGCCTGGACACAGTTTGAGAGAAGAAGGCAGGACTCTCAGACCCAGGCTCTGTATTAAAGGAGCTGCAAGGAGAATCTTGCTCACAGCCACTTTCCTGGGGCTCTAGGAGGACACCCTAACTTCTGGGCTGAGTCACTCCCCAGATTTAAAGTGAACCAGCATCACCAGCAAAAGAGAAAAGTGTCCCGTCCACCGGAGGCTCCCCTACCCTCGCTAGAACAAAGGCGCTTAGCACCAGGCGCCATGTTAAGGACACAAATAGGGAGTCCAGAGGTCTAAGTTACACCACCCAATGCACTGCTGAGTGCCTGCCCCAGGGAGACAGGCTGAAGGTGGCAGGGCGCGGCTGCGGAGGTTTGAGTGAGCATGCGCAGGGTGGTCAGTGGAACCTGGGACCGCCATTGCTGCTGGGGAAGCTTGGGCTCACATATACCCCTGCTTCCTGAGTGATGCGCCCTAGGCAAATGCAGAGGGGTAACGCGCGGGCATGCGGGAGCCTGTCAGCCAAGGTGGAAGTCCCCTGGCGGCAGGTGCGCAAGCCGCTGGGGCTGGGCGCGCCCTTGGCAGTGATCCGAGTGGAGGTGGAGCCCCAGCGGGGAAGCGCTAGCGCACACACACAAAAAACTAAAGAACTAAAGAAATTCATTCCGCGAGTCCGCCAGTGATGGCGGAAGTCTTGCTGGCTAGTGCAGGAACCCCAGCAGCCCTCAAAGCTACTCAAGGTGTGGACATGCCGTCAGCAGTGCTGTCAGCACGGGCGACCTCAGCAGAGATCCGAGAGGGCGCACGCAACCCTCAAGGCAGCCGCTAAGATCTGAGCCAACTGAGGCAGTCCAGGAAGCGGTCCAAACGGGCACGCGCGAGCCCAACCAGGGCAGCGCCGTTCATGGAGGTAGGCTGAAACCAGCAGTGCCTGAGCCCAAAAGCCCAGGGCAGTAACAGTGGCGGTGACCTGGTACAGAGACCACAAAATGCGAGCTAAAATGTCTAGATAGAAAAACACCTGAAACAAAGAAGTAGGCCACATCTAATACTGTACCTAATCACTGAATATTAGTACTGAGCCCAACAAGTAGCCAGCAATAAAAGACAACAGAAAGTGGATTTTAGGGGAGCTTGAACTTTTAAAGTAACTTCTCCCAGGCCAAGAGTAGATAAAAGCAAGCCTAGGAGTGCAGCTATTTACAACACCACCTGGACCCAGCAAAGGCAGCCACAAGATCTGGATAACCTATAGCTCCCAAAAAATGGATAAGAACCCTCACAGGCAGTGACTCCCACTAACCTGCCCCAGGCCCCAACCAGGGAAGCCCAGGGCAACACAGATAAAATGGGAAGACAAAGAAGTGTAATCCAAACGACTCAACAAGAGAAACCCTCAGAAAAAGAGCTGAGATGGATATAAGCAAATTACTGGAGGCAGAGTTTAGAATAATGGTTATTAGAATGCTGAAAGATCTTAGAACAACAATGGATGGTCACAGTGAGCACATAAATAAATAAATAAATAACAAGTATTAAAAAGGACATTGAAATAATAAAGAAGAACCAGTCAGAAATGATAAATACAAATCTGAAATGAAGACTATACTAGAAGCAATTAATAGCAGGCTGGATGAAGCAGAGGATCGAATCAGGAATTTAGAAGACAAGATAAATGAAAACACAAAAGCAGAGCAGCAAAAAGAAAAGAGATTGAAAATATCTGAGGAAACTCTAAGAGAGCTCTGTGACAATCTAAAGAGAAACAACATCCGCATCATAGGAGTTCCTGAAGAAGAGAAAGAACAAGGTTAGAAACCTTGTTCAATCAAATCATAGCCAAAAACATCAATAAACTGGCACAGAACAAAGTCAGACAAGTTCAAGAAGCACAGAGAACTCCATTAAAGAGAAACACAAAGAAATCCACACCAAGACACATCATAATTAAAATAGCAAAGCTAAGAGATAAAGAGAAAATATTAAAAGTTGCTAGAGAAAAAAAGGCTATCACCTACAAAGGAGCCCCCAAAAGGATGACATCCAACTTCTCAACAGAAACACTTGCTGCTAGAAGGGAATAGCAAGACATATTCAAAGTAATGCAGAACAAGAGCCTACAACCAAGACTTCTTTATCCAGAAAGGCTATTGTTTAAAATCGAAGAAGAAATAAAAAACTTCCCAGACAAAAAAAAAACAAAAAACAAAAAACAAAAAAAAACTAAAGAAATTCATTACAACCAAACCAAGGCTACAAGAAATGTTAAGGGGCCTGTTGTAAACAGAACAAAGGGGGAAAAGAATACAGCAAAAGAGGAATATAGCCTTAAAGAACAAAATGGCAATAAACTACATATCAATAACCTTAAATGTAAATGGATTAAATGATCTGATCAAAAGACACAGAGTAGCTGCATGTATAAGAAAACAGGACCCAGGCCTGACCTGTGGTGGCACAGTGGATAAAGCGTCGACCTGGAAATGCTGAGGTCGCCGGTTCGAAACCCTGGGCTTGCCTGGTCAAGGCATGTATGGGAGTTGATGCTTCCTGCTCCTCCCCCCCTTCTCTATCTCTCTCCTCTCTCTCTCCCTCTCTCACTCCTTTCTAAAATGAATAAATAAAATAAAAAAAAATAAAACAGGACCCATACATATGCTGTCTACAAGAGACACACCTTAAAACAAAAGATACACACAGACTAAAGGTAAAAAAGGATGGAAAAAATATTTAATGAAAATGGAAATGAAAAAAAAAACTGGGGTAGCAATACTTATATCAGACAAAATGGACTTTAAAACAAAACTATAGTAAGAGATAAAGAAGGTCACTACATAATGATAAAGGGAGCAATCCAACAGGAAGATATAACCATCATAAATATCTATGCACCTAATATGGGAGCACCTAAATAAGCAGACTTTGATGGATATAAAGGGCGAAATCAACAGCAATACTATAATAGTAGATTTCAATACCCCACTAACATCACTAGATAGATCCTCAAGAAAGAAAATTAACAAAGAAACAGCAGACTTAAAGGACACACTAGATCAACTTGATTTAATAGATATCTTTAGAACCTTTCACCCTAAAGCAGCAGAATATACATTCTTTTCAAGTGCTCATGGAACACTCTCTAGAATAGATCGCATGTTGGGACACAAAAGTGGTCTCAATAAATTTAAGAGGATTGAAATCATATCAAGCATTTTCTCTGATCACAATGGCATGAAACTAAAAATCAACCACAATAGAAAAACTGAAAAATACTCAAACACTTGGAAACTAAATAGCATGTTATTAAATAACAAATGGGTTAACAATGAAATCAAAGAAGAAATAAAAAATTCCTAGAAACGAATGATAATGAACATACAACAACTCAAAATCTATGGGACACAGCCAAAGCAGTCTTGAGAGGGAAGTTCATAGCACTACAGGCATTCCTTAAGAAGTTTGAAAAAGCTCAAGTAAACAACCTAACCCTTCATCTAAAAGAACTAAAAAAGGAACAGCAAGAAAATTCCTGAGGTAGTAGAAGGAAGGAAATAATAAAGATCAGAGAGGAAATAAATGATATAGAAATTTAAAAAACAATATAGAGGATCAATGAAAGCAAGAGCTGGTTCTTTGAAAGGGTAAACAAGATCAATGAACCTTTACCTAGACTTACCAAGAAAAAAAGAGTGAGGACTCAAATAAATAAAATTAGAAATGAGAGTGGAGAAATAACAACTGACACAACAGAAATACAAAATATTGTAAGAAAATACTATGAAGTACTGTATGCCAAAAAATTAAACAACCTAGGTGAAATGGACAAACTCCTTGAAACATATAATCTTCCAAAAATCAATCTGGAAGAATCAGAAAACCTAAACAGACCGATTACAACAAATGAGATAGAAACAGTTATCAAAAAACTCCCAAAAAAGAAAAACCTGGGCCTAATGGCTTCACTGGTGAATTCTACCAAATATTCAAAGAAGAACTAACTCCTATCCTTCTCAAGCTATTTCAAATAATTCAAGAGGAAGGAACACTTCCAAGTTCCTTTTATGAGGCAAGCATAATTCTTATTCCAAAACCAGGAAAGACAACACAAAGAAAGAAAATTATAGGCCAATATACCTGATGAATTTAGATGCTAAAATCCTCAACAAAATATGAGCAAACCGGATCCAGCAATACATTAAAAAAATCATACATCATGATCAAGTGGGAATTATTCTGGGGAGACAAGGATAGTACAACATTCTTAAATCAATCAATGTGATCCACCACATAAACAAAAGGAAGGAAAAAACCACATGATAATTTCAATAGATGCAGAAAAAGCATTCGATAAAATCCAGCACCAATTTATGATCAAAACTCTTAGCAAAGTGGGAACACACAAAACATACCTTAACATGATAAAGTCCACCTATGACAAACCCACAGCCAACATCATAATTAATGGACAAAAACTAAAAGCAATACCCCTTAAATCACGAACAAGGCAGGGGTGCCCCCTTTCACCACTCTTATTCAACATAGTACTAGAAGTCGTAGCTACAGCAATCAGACAAGAAGAAGAAATAAAAGGCATCCAAATTGGAAAAGAAGTTAAACTATCATTATTTGCAGATGATATGATACTGTATATAGAAAACCCTAAAGTCTCAGTCAAAAAACTACTGAATCTGATAAATGAATTCAGCAAGGTGGCAGAATATAAAATTAATACACAGAAATCAGAGGCATTTTTATACACGAACAATGAAATGTCAGAGAAATTAAGGAAATAATCCCTGTCACTATTGCAACAACAGCAAAAAATAAAGTACCTAGGAGTAAATTTAACCAAGGAGGTTAAAGACTTATACTCAGAAAATTATAAAACATTGATAAAAAAGAAATCAAGGAAGATACAAACAAGTGGAAGCATATACCATGTTCATGGTTAGGAAGAATAAACATCATTAAAATGTCTATATTACCCAAAGCAATTTATAAATTCAATGCAATACCAATTAAAATACCAATGACATACTTCAAAGATATAGAACACAAATTCCAAAAATTTATATGGAACCAAAAGAGAACACAAATAGCCTCACCAATCTTGAAAAAGAAGAATAAAGTGGGAGGTATCACACATCCTGATATCAAGTTATACTACAAGGCCATTGTACTCAAAACAGCTTGGTACTGGCATAAGAACAGGCATATAGATCAGTGAAACTGAACAGAGAACCCAGAAATAAACCCACACCTTTATGGACAATTCATATTTGACAAAGGAAGTAAAAGCCATCAATGGAGTAAAGACAGTCTCTTTAAAAAATGGTGTTCAGAATATTGGACAGCTCCTGCAAAAAATGAAACTAGACCACCAACTTACACCATTCACAAAAATAAACTCAAAATGGATAAAAGACTTAAATGTAAGTCGTGAAACCATAGCATCTTAGAAGAAAACAGGCAGGAAGCTCACCGACTTCTATCGCAGCAATATATTTGCCGATTTATCTCCACAGGAAGTGAAATAAAAGACAGGATAAACAAATGGGACTATATCAAACTAAAAATCTTTTGCACAACCAAAGATAATATGAACAGAATAAAAAGGCAAACCACACAATGGGAGAACATATTCTACAAAACATCTGATAAGGGGTTAATAACCAAAACTTACAAAGAACTTGTAAAACTCAATGCCAGGAAGACAAATAATCCAATAAAAAAATGAGCACAAGAGATGAATAGACACTTCTCCAAAGAGGACATACAGATGGCCAATAGACAGATGAAAAAATGTTCAACATCACTAATTATTAGAGAAATGCAAATTAAAACCACAATGAGATACCACCTCACACCAGTCAGAATGGCGCTCATCAACAAATCAACACAAGATAGGTGCTGGCAACGATGTGGAGAAAGGGGAACCCTCCTCCTGCACTGCTGGTGGGAATGCAGACTGGTGCAGCCACTGTGAAAAACAGTATGGAGATTCCTCAAAAAATTAGAAATGGAACTGCCCTTTGACCCAGCCATCCCACTTATAGGAATATATCCCAAGGACACCATATCACCGACTGAAAAAAAGAAATGCACCCCCATGTTTATGGCAGCATTGTTCACAATAGCGAAGATCTGGAAACAGCCCAAGTGTCCATCAGTGGACGAGTGGATTAAAAAGGTGTGGTACATATATACAATGGAATATTACGTGGCCACGAAAAAGAAGGAAATCGTACCTTTTGCTACAACATGGATGGACCTGGAGACTATTATGCTAAGTGAAATAGCCAGGCAGAGAAAGAAAAATATCATATGACCTCACTTATATGAGGAATTTAATGAACAATGTGAACTGAGGAATGGAACAGAAGCAGAGGTGAGATCAAAGGGACCAGAGGGAAAGTGGTCAGAGGGACAAAGGAGGAGACGATTGGATCAGAGAAGGGAAAGAGATTAGTGAAATTATATATACATAACAGAGTGTTATAGAGAGCCGGACAGCAAATCCTGAAAGGAAGGGGGGAGAGCATTGGGAGGAGGGGACAAAGTGGGTATCAAGGGAAACACGGGGGAGGGGGGAGAGATATATTTGGTGGGACACTTGAATCTATGTAAGCACAATAAATTAAAATGAATAAAAAAAGTTATTTTGAAAAGTCTTATAAAGGCTCTACAGGTATTATTATAGGGTATTCTATCGATATATTATCTAAATACTCTTAATAACTCTCCCATTTCTTAGTTTGATTTTGGAAGAGTTTTTGAATAAAGTCATATCTCTTAGCTATAGAGATGGTTCCTGAGAGTGGACATGAGAGGAATCAGCTGAATAGGAAGTGATAAGACCTGAGCCGAGATTTAAGATGACTGTTTCAAGAGTGTGTTCTTTGAAACTCAGTTTGGAGATTTCTGGCAGCTGTATAAAAGTTGGCAACTACTTTCGGCAGTAATGCGTCCTGCACAGGGAGACGAGGTAAGGACTGACACCGGGTTCTGTCCTCCAGTGGCCAAGCAGGGTGCTGAACTATCTAGCCCGCTCTGAAACTCTTCGACTAAGATCCTCTTTTAAACAAGGGCAGGTGACACATTTGTTCTTTATGGGGAGACAAATTTCACAGTTACAGAAATGAAACAAAAGGGGTAGGTGTTAGGAAAAGTAGCTTTATAAAAAGAGAATTAAGAAGTACAGTGTCCCTGGCTGGGCAGCCTGGCTGGTTGGAGCATCATCCCGAAGCACAGAGGTTGCCAGTCCCATCACCGGTCCGGGCGCACTGATGTTCCTGTTTCTCCCCCCTCTGCCTTCCTATCTCTAAAGGCAATAAAAATAAACATTGACAAAGAAGTAGAATGAACAGGGGGTAAAATCTTCAAGTTGTCAATACAAAGTGCTCAGACTATCCAAAATACTTCCTAAGTGTCAGCTCTTAATCATTTGCTACATCTCAGTCTGTGTTCAAGACAGCAAAATATGGAAGCTTTCCCTACTGTTTAGACTTGATTGTGTGACCCAAAATATGTACAATTCTTTTAATAATTTAAAGTACAGTTGAACAATGTTACGCTCATGACCATTCTGGCTACTGTTAACTAATTTCATAAACTTTATTTTTAGTCATAAAAATGTTTACATAATTGCATGACAGTGAAAAGAGATTATAAATTGCCTCTCTGCCTCTCAGTTTCTTCTACTTAATAATTTAACACATACACATGCATATGTCACAACTACATCAAACACACTAATGTGTATTTTCTAAACTTAAATTGATTTTGATATCACGAAGGGTAAACTAAATGAAGACTCTGAGATCTCCCACAAAGCTTTTTGTTTCACAAAAATATATTAGACAACTATAAATAAATGAAATATAACAAAAACTATTATAGAGGTATATTATAAAGGTATATTAGAGATGAGTGTTTAAGAACTAATGTATCCTAATTAAAAAATCTAATAGTCTCTCAGTGTTGTATAACTGAAATGTTCGAGGCATAGACCTATAAGGTTTGAAAGAAAGAGAATCATAAAACAACTTGTACAATACACTATTATAAAAGGAAAAAATCTATCTTCATACATCAGGCTGCAAAATAGCTGAATGCATCTCTCCCCAACAAAACAAGTTATGTCTTAAATTATGCAAAAAATGATGAATCAGTAGCAATTACATCATATTTATGATGTGTTTTATTCACAGCTTAAATTTACACTGATGTCATAATAAGTACTAAGCAGAAAGCATGCTACATGAGAGCTATGGTATAAAGATAATTACCTTCCCCCATTACCTATATCCTTGTATAATCTCCTTCTCTTGAGTGTGAGTGGAAACTGTAAATGGGATGAGACATCACTCCCATAAGTATGTTATATTATATGGCAAAACAAGATTATCCTGGGTAGGTCTAACCTAATCAAGTGAGCCCTTTAATAGAGTTTTCTCCTGTTGGTTGCAGAAGAGGTCAGATATTCAAGTATTAGAAGGACTTAATGCCTCTTCGCTGGCTTGAAGATGAAGGCCACACAAGAAGGGATGTGGGTGGCCTCTAGAAACTTAGAGCGAATGCTGACTAACAGCAAGAAAGGAGACCTCATGGAGTCACTAGATTTTGCCAGCAATGTCAGTGAGCTTGGAAGATATTTTTTAAAGCAGCCAGAGGAGAACTCGGCCCGGCCAACAGCTTGAGACCAGACTGTGGTCCCCTAAACAAAGAATCTAACCATGCTCCTGTCCTAGAGTGTAAGCTGATAATGGGTGCTATTTAAGTCAGTCTGTTTGTGGTCATCTGCTACAGAGCAGTAAGATAACTAATATAATAGCTAAGTACAAATTTTGAATCCCACCCCCAAGACAATTCACCAGTACTTATCCAATTTGTTTTTTCAACATTTATATGAACAGTGGTATTTGCATTTTTGTAGTCGTGAATCTACTAATCATTATTAAAATTATAAATACAACTCAAACCATTCTTAGTCCTGCAGTTTCAGGGACTGAAACCAGCTTTGACTTTTAAAACTTATCATGCCTTTTGGGGCATCAGCCTTAATCCAGTTTTCATGTTTGCTTCCTTGATTCATGAGCCCTGAAACACAAAATACATGAAGTGATAGTATGAGTGACAACAGCAATATCTGTCTACATAGACTCTAACAATACTATACCTCTAAAACTAAGAACACATTGGCACAGCAAAAAATCATCTTAGTAAAGTCAGAGTTTGAGAAGAGTTACAGAGGATACCGGCGCTTGTCCCTCCTTCATTTGCTCAAACAACTCTAAAAGGGAAGCTACTGTTTTGTTTTTAATTTTTTTTAATTCATTTACTAATTTGAGAGGAGGGAAAGAGAGCAAAGCATCGATTTGTTGTTGCATTTATTAGGCATTCATTGGTTGACTACTGTATGACCAGGATCAAACCCACAATCTTGGCATATTGGGATGATGCTCTAATCAACTGAACTACCCAGCCAGGGCCACTATTCTGTTCTTTATTTGTATTTTTTTTTTGGTATGGTTTTTAAAAGGGCAATTTATTTAAGCACAACTGATAAATAAAAGACATGTATTTAAAGTATGCAATGTAGTAAGTTTTGGCGTATGTAAAAAATCTGTGAAAACATCTCTTCGAGATAATAAGCATATCTATCACGCCCACAGGTTTCCTTGTGCCCCTCTGTAATCTTTCCCTCCTGTGTCTCCCCGCTCATCACCTCCAGACCCTGCCCCCTTCCTGAGCAATCACCAATCCATTCTGTGTCACAATGGATATTTCATTTTCTTAAATTTTAACAAACAAGATTATACAGTATGTACACTTTTTTGAAAATCTGGGGTTTCACTCAGCACAATAATTTTTCAGTTCACTGTAGCATGTATAAGGTAGTTTCCTCACACACGGTGATCAGTACTAGACTGAGTGCTCTCGGGCATCCCATGCAGCCCCCTCCTCCCAGAACTCTCTCCTGTGAACTCTAGCAGCCCTGGTCTCCACAGATGCTCAGCTCAGTCTCCTTCACTGGGGAGTCTGTCGGGCTCTGCCTGTTACCCCTCGCCTCCCTGCAGCCCGGAAATTCTCTCAAGAATTCCAGTTCTGTTGTTCTCTCAACCAAGGTAAGTAAGGCTTTCCACCTCTGGCACCCCACTGCACTGTGCACTTCAGAACCCAGTCAAATCTGAACTGAGCGGAGTTGAGCACATACTGTCTCAGCTCATCATATCAACTTTCTTTGCTGAATCCAAACACAAAAATCAGGCATCCTTTTCTTTGATGTAGTTTTCCCTGTGTTAGTACTACATATATGATATTCCCAGCTGATGAGGAGGTGCTTTGTACCATCCGATCTGTGTCAAGTGCTCACTTGATAAAAATTCTTCTCTGAATTCCTGCATGTCTCATTTAATCTGAGCCATAATCTCAGCATCTTTCCCAGAACATAGCTGAGTATTCAGTGACTTCAAGTTTTTCCTTCTCTTGCTATATTTTTAATATCATTATGACCCCACTCCTCATTAAATTGGTAAATCCCTGTGTTAGAAGCTTTTCTTTTTCATCTAACTCTTCATCATTAAAGGGTTCAGCTCTGTCACTTTTAATCTGTTTTTCTTTTTATGCCTGTGCTGCATTTGGTTGGTCAGGATTTCGAGGTTTCCGTACCTAGCAGGTTTTCTATAATACAGAATTTCTTTCTTTTGTGATTCAAGTAAGCAGAGGAAAGAACTGAAAATCTTGAAAAATGGTTGCTCTAACTTTATTATGTTTTTAAATAGTTCTCAAATATCTAAGATCTTTTCCTTATATATTATTTGTCACCTTCCCAAGCATGTGCTTCTTGCTTATGGAGAGAGAAGCCGAACTGTCTGTCCCCTCTGCAGCAGTACAGGCCACACATGGTGCCACTGCTATGAACAAAATGAACACCAGTGACTTTAGCTTAGAAACAATACTCAAAAAAATAAGACAACTTACAAAAGTCTATTTAGGTTCCTCAAAATAGCTTTCTCTATCTTGCCAATAAGTAATTGACTGAAAGCTCTTTATACCTTGGCCTGAATCTGTAGAGGCTCTCCTTCAATTTGTAAAGTTTATAAATTCCTCCCTCAAAAAACCTTGTAACACAGATTGGAGCTTAGGGGTACAGAAACCTTGTTCCTCATTTAAATCCCTTTGCCAGTGAAAATCAGACAATGTTTCTTTGACCAACAAATAGGAAACGCCCACCCTATCCCTGGGTTGTTTGGCTTCCTTTAATGGGAAAAAATTTCTTCTCAGGACATATTTTTAAACTATAGCATTTGTGCTCTAAATCTGCCTTGTTTAAACCTACCCCAATATATAAATCTCCAAGTACTTTTTTGTTTATTTCCCCAAATACCTAGTCGAGAAGCGTTAGTCATCAATTAACCCCAAATGCACCTGATCTAATCAGCACCAGCTGTGGATAAAGACGGGGCTCTAAGGAGTAATTTACAGAATTTAGTTCTCTGGTCTTAAAACAGGCTTGAAAAGCTCCTCAGCTGAGGTGAGCTTCTCTCTGCGCCCCCTCCCCCAGCCCCTAAACAGACTGTTCTCTCACGTTTGGTTCAGAGCAATAATTCCGGTGCTGCCTTATGAGCAGCAGATTAAACTTCAGTGCATCATAGTTGGAGGATTCCCTCTCTTACATTATAAACTCGACTGACCACCACTATGGGAAGCATTTACTAGACTAAGTATTTTAGGGAGGGTCAAAAGATGTAAAGAAGACATGCTAATAACCTCAAAAAGCTGGCCAGCTGGCTAGGAAAATAAATCACACACTTATGAAACATAAAAATAATTATTTTCTTTTTTAATCTGTATATTTCACAAACAAAACCTCCAATACCGCACACAATTCCATAATCATTATTTTAATGTTGTCAACACTCTAACTGCTTAGTCGTTCCTTGACAAAAGTGTAACCCAAGATATCTTGACAACAAATTTTTACTGATAAGAAAATATTTTCAAGCTAGTTTTAATGGTGCCTATCATTGTATTTTCTCTCAAATACCTGGACTAATAACAAAGATAATCATACTCCAGGTTTTGAGTAAGTATATAATTAATTAGTTTTGCCAAAGATATATTCTTGGAGAGGATTTTTCTTTCTCAAATTTTCAATGTCTAATCTCATCCACTGAATTTTTCATTTCAGATACTGTACTGTAGTTTCTGTTTTTTCTTGGTGACAGAGACAGAAAGAGAGCAACAGAGAAAGGAACAAATGGGAACAGACAGACAGGAAAGGAGAGAGGTGAGAAGTATCAATTCTTCATTGTGACACCTTAGTTCAGGGGTCCCCAAACTTTTTACACAGGGGGCCAGTTGTTCACTGTCCCTCAGACCGTTGGAGGGCCGGACTATAAAAAAAACTATGAACAAATTCCTATGCATACTGCACATATCTTATTTTAAAGTAAAAAACCAAAATGAGAACAAATACAATATTTAAAATAAAGAACAAGTAAATTTAAATCAACAAACTGACCAGTATTTCAATGGGAACTATGGGCCTGCTTTTGGCTAATGAGATGGTCAATGTCCGGTTCCATATTTGTCACTGCTAGCTGTAACAAGTGATATGACGCGCTTCCGGAGCTGTGACGAGTGCATCTCGTGTCACTGGAAGTAGTACTGTACGTGAGCGATGCCGCGCTTTGTGGCACCGCCACATACAGTACTCCAGGAGCACAGGATGCATCTCTCACTGACCACCAATGAAAGAAGTGCCCCTTCCGGAAGTGCGGCAGGGGCTGGATAAATGGCCTCAGGGGGCCGCATGTGGCCCGCGGGCCGTAGTTTGGGGACCCCTGCCTTAGTTGTTCATTGATTGCTTTCTCATATGTGCCTTGACCAGAGGGCTACAGCAGAACGAGTAACCCCTTGATCAAGCCAGCAACCTTTGGACTCAAGCCAGTGAGCCCGTGTTCAAGCCAGCGACCTTGGGTTTTAGAACCTGGGTACTCTGCATTCCAGTCCTATGCTCTATCCATTGCACCACCACCTGGTCAGGCTGTAGTTTTCATTTCTATTTCCAGAAATTCAATTTTGGTCTTTTTTACATTTCTGATGTTTTAACTTTATTCCAACATGTGGAACACAGTTATAGTAACTTTTATTTTCTCTCTCTGCTAATGCTAACATCTGTATCTGTTCTGGGTGGATTTTACTTGATATTCTCTTCATTATGGGTCATGTTTTCTTGCTTCTGCATGTCTGATGTCCTTTGATTAGATGCCAGACATTGTGAATTTTATTTTGTTGGGTGCTGAATATTTTTGTATTCCTATAAAACTTTAGCTTTATTCAGGGATACAGTTAAGTTATTTGGCAACAGTATAAGCCTTTCATCTCTTGCTTTTATAATTTTTAGGCAGTTCTGGGAGGGGTGCGCAGTCTAGTGCTAATTGTTTTCAACTACTAAGTCCTCTACCCGATGCTTCATGAGTTACAATTTTTTCCAGTCTGGCAAGAGTACAGTCATTATTCCTGGCCCTGTGTGAGCACAGGTTCCATTTCCTCTGATGTGTTTTGTCCTCTGAACTCTAGCTGTCCTGGTCTCTGTGGATGCTCCACATGGTCCTCCCTCTGTACTAACTACAGCCTGGAGGCTCTCCAGGCAGTTAGCTGCGCTTTATTTTGTTCCCATCTCTCAGTGGTCACCTTCTGTCATTGCCTAATGCCTAGTGCAGTGGTTCTCACACTTTTTGAAGTTGGGGTGCATTTAAAATCCTACAAATAATTGTAGGCGCACTATATACAAATTTCTGAGAAATATGTTATAATAAGTCAAATAATAAAGAAAAAATATAAAGTGTGCTTTTATGGTAATTAAACAAAATAAATACAAGAAAATGAAATTTTATACTGACATTAAAAAACATTTTTGTTACATTTTTTGTTATGCTTTTTAGAATTTGTAAAAAAGAGGGGTTAAAAAAATAAAAAATGACAAAAAGTTATTTTATATATATAGGCACATTCTTAGTAAGATTTAGTAAATTCGGCAGGTCCTGGCGCAAATGTGTTTTTTCATTCTTGTGTTTATGAGAAACATGAGCCTGATGTGTCCTAGTGATTTCTTCAATGTTTGGGCATATATTTGTTTTCTTAACACAACAATGAAAATTTTAAACAAGCTTGATTTTTATGACAACACCCACAGTTGCTGCTGCCACCAGCACCAGCACCACACACTTCCTTTACCTAGACGTGAGCTCATGGATAAGCCTGTAGTGTACATGCCTGGACACACTAATTTCAGTGTCTTTCTTGATGCTGGTAAAATTTGAAAAAAAACCTCACTAGCATTAACTTTTTTAGTATGTACATCTATACAATAAATATATTTATTTTGTGGGTGGCACAGACAGGACAGACAGACAGGAAGATAGAAAGATGAGAAGCATCAACTTGTTGTGGCACTTTAGTTGTTCATTGATTGCTTTCCCATAAGTGCTTTGATGGGGGGTGGGGGCTCAAGCTGAGCCAGTGACCCCTTGCTTAAGCCAGCAACCTTGGGCTCAAGCCGGTGACCTTTGGGCTCAAGCCCATTGGTTCATGTCTATGATCCCTACTCAAGCCAGCAACCCCACGCTCAAGCCAGATGAGTCCCCGCTCAAGTCAGTGACCTTGGGGTTTCAAACCTGGGTCATCGGCATCTCAGGTCAATGTTCTATCCACTGTGCCACCACCTGGTCAGACTATACAATAAATATTTTTAAAAGTAGTATTGGTAATCAGTGCAGCTAAAGGTAATTAGGAAAAATGTGCAGAGCTAATCACATTTCTGGGACTGAGAAACTTTTATACTAAAATAGCAAGTTTTTGATTTGCATAATACTGAATCAAACTCCTATGTATTCTAATCATACAAAGTTAACTTTAAATCTTGCATTATGTTATTTAGTTGATTTTTAAGTCTAAGAATTAGAAAGCAGCTGTGCCAGAAAAAAAATTATTTTTAAAATTTTGAATTGGTGTAAAAAACAGCATGTAAAAATTACCATCTTAACTATTTTTAAGTTTACAGTTTGGCAGAGGTAAATATATTTACACTATTGTGTAACAGATCTCCAGAACTTTTTCATCTTGCAAAACAAACTCTATAACCACTGTATACTAACTCCCCGTTTCCCTCCCTTTTCTTTCTGTTTCTATGAATCTGACTACTTTAGATATCTCATGAAGTAAAATAATGTAGTATTTCTCAATGTATGACTGGCCCAATTCACTTAGCATAATGTCCTCAAGGTTCAGCCAGGTTATAACATGTGGCAGGCCTTTCTTCCTTTGTTTTTTTGTTTTTTTTTTTGTGACAGAGAGAGGGACAGATAGGGACAGACAGACAGGAAGGGAGAGAGATGAGAAACATCAATTCTTCGTTGCAGCTCCTTAGTTGTTCACCAATTACTTTCTCATATATGCCTTGACCAGGGGGAATCAGCAAGGTGAGTGACCCTTTGCTCAAGCCAGTGAACTTGGGCTTCAAGCCAGCAACCTTTGGGCTCAAGTCAGCAACCTTTGGGCTCAAGCTGGTGAGCCCACGCTAAAGCCGGCAACCTCAGGGTTTCAAACCTGGGTCTTCCACGTCCTAGTCCGACTCTCTATCCACTGTGCCAGCACTGGGTCAGGCCCTATCTTTCTTTTTAATGCTGAATAATGCTGTGTGTATTATATCACACATTTCATTCATTCATTCATTCATTCATCAATAGACTTGGATTGCTCTACCTCTTGGCTATGGTGAATAAGGCTGCTATAAACATGGGTGTGCAAATATCTCTTTAAGATAAGAAAATTTTTAAGTCAATTTTATCCTAGTGAGTATTTAAAACAAAATGTCTGTACTGTGTTACTGATAAGAAGTTGGAAGAAAAGAGTGTTAAATACCAAAATATGACAATGGAAAATAATAAAAGACTAAAACTGCAATTAAGTGTATCATACTTATGTATGGACAATGACTATTCATCTTACAAAGCAAAATGTAGCCTCCTTACCAGTAATTATTATACCATCATCTTTATGAGCTTCAGACATCTCTTGAATTTGAACTTCTGAGTTCACATCAACCTCTTTTCCTGATAATTGTAAATGAGCTTGAAGAGAAGGTTCAACCTTGACGAGAACAGAGCCTGTGATAAGTTTATAGGAGAGTTTATTAATGCAAAGAAATGAAAAGTCCCAGAGCCTGTTACAAAGATGAGTGAATGGTAGCCCTGCTCCCGGTACCCTGTCTTTACTCCTCGGCGTGTTTTACTTCAACGGCAGTGTCTTCTCCTTACTGCCAGGTAGTCAATGCCTCCTTACTCCCAAGGCGTTCACAGTTACTTCTATGAAGAGTATGAGTTATTAGGACATTATGTACTACTAGTTCTTCTTTTGCCAAAAGCCCTCTTCACAGAAAAGTGAGTGGTTTATTATACATGAAGCTTGTAGAAAGGATTTACCATTAATTGAGCATTTACTAAAGTGAAATGTAATTATACCTTAATTACCTCTTTCATTCTCCATGTCAACTAGGTGGTATTATTATAATCTTGATTTTACAGATGAGAACTTGACCAAGTTCCCACTAGAGAGTCTAGGTCCAGTTCAATGACTACAAAGCCCATGCTCTAAACCACTGTAGTATTTCATAAACGGCTCCCTCATCATATTACAAAATCTGTGACCTCATTGATCATTGTAATACAACCAGAATGATGAGCTCTTGTGCCTTAAGTTGTACTTTGAGGGGGGTAAATGGATACTGATAATAAAAACAGAATATTTGAATTTTAACTGACTAATGTTTCTGCTCAATGGATTACAATCTTTTCGGTACCTCAGGAAAGACACTCAACTTTATTTCTACTGTAATCTTATAGTGATTCAAGCTTCTAAAGGAGGATATAAGAAAAAGAACTCTAAGGAATTGTTTTTCAATACAATGAGGTGGGTTGCAGTGCAAACTCACAAGCACACTTCTCTGTCACAAGATTTTCTTTCTCTGTTTCTCATATGTCACAAAAGTAAGAGGCCCTGCATGAAACATCAGCCCCGGCTCTGCACAAGACGGTCAGGATGACAGCCATGCTGGATCCTGTAGAGATTCCTTTTAGGGTGCAGTTACTATGGGTCACTGCTTGTCTTGTCGTTTGGTTAACATCAACTTAAGTTTACTTAAGTAACTTTATATCTTTTTAGCCTTCCTAACTGGAGCTGGAAGTTTGGGGTAAGACTGATGACCCCTCAAGAAAGGGGTCAAAGCACATCACTCAGAGTTTAAATGTAAACTACTGACAGCAGATTCCCCGTAACAACAGATATGAGGGCTTTAGGACAAAAACAACCCTAAAAAATTTCCAGATAAAAAAAAATACACATTTGATGTATTTAGAGATATAATAAAGTCAAAATAACTTTCCATTACTTTAAAAAGTTACTGTTGCCAAAGGTAGTGACAATTAAGAGACCTGAAGTATAGTGTACACAGAAATCTTTACTTCCAGTTATCTTTAAATTTCTGCCAGTAACATGGTTCCAGTAGGTGAAAACAAAATTGTAATCTCAATCAAATTTTATAACATCACAGGCCATTTTAATAGGTTACTGGAACATTTTAAATAACACTCAAAAATATTTCATGAGAATGAAAATGGACAATGTTTTTTGTTTGTTTTGTATTACTTTTTTGCCCATCCATACAAAACAGTTAAAGACTTCCATGTAAGAGCTTTTACTCTGTTACTAGTAATATTAAATGTAGTAATAATGGTTTGTTTTCTTCTCCTTGAGTCTCTAATAAGAAAATGCAATTATATGACTTCTATGGCATTCACAAAATACCCTGAGTAGCATTAATGAAGCTCTTAGAAATTTAGTTGAACATGATATTATTTAAAGGAAAATAATGTGATCTTGAAAAAGCTGTATGTCAGCAGTAACTTCAGTTTCAGACCTCTGTGTTTGTGGTTTTATTTTGACACTCTGACAAGTGAGCCTCCTTGACAAAAAAATGTATTAAACCAATGTGGAAAAAAAAAATTACTAACAGCAGGAACAACATGTCTCTGTAAGGAAGTATTTTCCTTGTTATACATGTAGCCCGGCTCTGGCCAACACACAAGAGCTTCTAGACCACATTTTCAAAGATTTTTATATAGAGCTATAGTTCTTAACTTTCTGTACCCAGGCCATTTCAGCCCCTACTGCCAAGGGCTCAAAGCACCCGAGCCACTTGCCGCCATCTGTGAGTGCACACACATGTACGCCCAGTCTTCAGATGACTAATAAGTGGGCCACTTTAATGAAAGACCTGGACTCTTAAAATAAGTTATTTGTATTAGAAATAAGATTCAAACACAGAGTAAGTCTTGTCTTGATACTTTAAAGAGACTAAGGGGACACTCCAAGTGATCGATTATTTCAGGACCACATTTTGAAAAGTGTTCTAGAGTGACAGCCTCAGAAGGCCCTCTTACAGACTGGTAGAATGCTTTTAAAAATGCATTGGAGCATTTGCCAAAGAAAACTCTATTTCAGACATAAAGCTAAACTGAAAAACCCGAAAACTAATACTAAAACATTTCACAATAGAAAGTCAATATATTACATTTTTGCTTGCACTATATAGGTAAAGATAGTCTTCATGGCCATCTGTCCTCAAAGTTTTAAGAGTCATTGGTCTATGGCAGCAATTTTCAACCAGGATGCTGCAGCAGGCACAATGGTGTGCCGCAAGAATTTTTAAAACATGCACTACCTGACTATTTAGTCAGCTGCACTGACCTCTTTCTCTTAGATCATCAAATAAAAAAATGCCAACAGCCAACACAATAGCCATCAGGTGTGAATGAATCAAAATTATACCTACTTTTTTTGTCATATCAGCAAGAAAATATATTTTTTCATGTGCCAAAGAGTTTTAATAATTAAGTTTATATGTGCCACGAGATGAAAAAGGTTGAAAATTGCTGGTCTACAGGACTAGTATTTCAGTCTTTAAATCAGGTTCTATCAGAAGAAATTTTCTAGAAATCACTCTGTCAGTACTATAAATAAGATAATCTGACCATCTGTTTCCTGATGTTATATAAAACCTTCCTTACGCCATATGTCAAAATAAAACATTCCACTTGGCTAACCTTTATGGGATTTCAATTCCACTTTCCCCAGTCGGCTGACATAAACATCTAAGGCTCCTTGACGAGTTGAGGCTTTCAGACATCCAGAGGATGAATCTAGGGGAAGAAAAACACCATAAGCATGATCATTCTTGAGTAACTGAAATTATAAACTTTAGATAAGGAGCTAAGAATCTTGTGCGTTTCTTTTTCCCTCATAACTATGCCATCTTCTGCTTTAAAATGAAAACAGGAACAGAAATCTATAGTTATACACCCAGACAACTAATAAAAAATCCCTATGGCTACAGTATCCTGCAAACTTACCTCTAAACCTCTGAGGCCCCCTGTCTCAACATGGACTCTAAAACATAAGGTAGGAAGGATGGTGCACAAGCAATGAATCCTCAGCAGTCAAGACCATTAAGCATCACAGATATTTAGTTTATTATCGATTTTCAATATTTATAAAGAATTATAGCTTGTATACAGTCACATATAAGTAGCGGCAAGTTAACAAAAATCAAAACCTCTTCTTTATTCTTTTAGCAAATTTGCTAGTACTAGCAAGTGCTACTCAGAGTAAGATTATATAAGGTTTTGTTACTTTTCTTTCTTTTTTTTTAAGTGAGAGGAGGGAAGACAGTGAGATAGACTCCCATATGTGGCCTGGGATCTACTAGGCAACCTGCACCTGAGGCCAATGCTAGAATCAACTGAGCTATTTTTAGCACCTGAGGCCACCTCTTGGAACTGAGCTATCCTCAGCACCAGGGCCAGTGCTCGAACCAAGCCACTGGCTTCAGGAGGGGAAGAGAGAGAGAAGGGGAAGAGGGAAAGGGAGAGAAGCAGATGGTCACTTCTGCTCTGTGCCTTGCCTGGGAATCAAACTTTGGGTGTCCATATGGGCTGACACTCTAACCACTGAAAAAACCAAACAGTGCCAGCATTTCTTAAAGGGGCAGAAATGGGGGGGGGGTAATCACTTGAAGTGTGGGTAAAGCTTGTTTATATCTAAATATTTCTTATGTCATCATTGACCTTCTTTGTATTTTAGAGAGAGAGGTACAGACAGGAACAGACAGACAGGAAGGGAGAGAGATGAGAAGCATTAATTCTTCATTTAGGAACCTTAGTTGTTCATTGAATGCTTTCTCATATGTACCTTAACTGAGGGGCTCCGGCTGAGCCAGTGACCCTTTGCTCGAGCCAGCAACCTTGGGCTCAAGTCAGCAACCTTGGGCTTAAGCCAGCGACCATAGGGTCATGAGTATGATTCCATGCTCAGGCCAGTAACCCTGGACTCAAGCTGGGGAGCCTGCACTCAGCCCAGGAGCTCAAGGTTTCAAACCTGGGCCTCCATCATCCCAGGCTGACACTCTATCCACAGTACCATTGCCTAGTCAGGCAACTTCCATTTTACAATCAGCCAACATTTCAAATTCAAGTCAGAGATAAAGAAGTAAAAGAATGATGCTGAAGAGTTGGTGCTTACTAGCTTCTCTTTCTTTCTCCTCTTCCATGGAACTGAACCTTATTAAAGCAGTATTCTATCTGACTGCCCTGAGAAGGCCAATGCATATTTTTTTAAAGAGGTCTCTTAAAAAGCATATGTAGGAGCTTTTATTAATTCAAAGTGAAAACAGAGTAATTAGGGAGTGTGATGAAACTAATGCCAAAAATTATACTATTATATTTTTTATAAAATATGGCGAAAAAGTATTTGTATAATTATAAAGAAGCCAACATTTTTCTTTAAATTTTAGATGACTCTAAACACAATGTCTTGGAAATAAGATGTTTAAAGTCTGACTCAAAGATAATTTATAATAATTTATACTAAAAAATGGCCTTTATCAGAACCAATTTATTTAATTTTTAATTTTTATTTTATTTATTCATTTTTAGAAAGGAGAGAGAGAGGGAGAGAGAGGAGAGAACGAGAAAGAGAGAGAAGGGGGGAGGAGCTGGAAGCATCAACTCCCATATGTGCCTTGACCAGGCAAGCCCAGGGTTTCGAACCGGCGACCTCAGCATTTCCAGGTCGACGGTTTACCAATTTATTTAATTTTTAAAATACTTTGCATTTTTTTTTAATCTTTTCAAGACTTTATTAATTTTAATTATTTTTTATTTTTTAAGACTTTATTCATTTTAGAGAGGAGAGAGAGAGAGAGAGAGAGAGAGAGAGAGAGAGAGAGAGAGAGAAGCCGGCCGGGGAAAAGCAAGAAGCATCAACTCTTATATGTGCCTTGACTGGACAAGCCCAGGGTCTCGAACTGATGACCTTAGCATTCCAGGTCAATGCACTACCACAAGTCAGGCTTAATTTACTTAATTTTTAAAATTTAAGTACTGGTGGCATACAATATTGTATAGTTTCATATGTAAGTTCAACATTTACTTATTTTTTAAGTATCATACTTAAAATTCTAGTATGCCACTACAGATAAATGACAGACTACGTAGACAAAGATGAATATCTGTCTCCTCAAGTACCCACAGAAACTTCTTTAAAATCTCTTACTGCATCCTAAAAGAGGCCAAGTAAAAATATATTATGATAAAGAAAACGTAGAACATATCATGTGTGCATTATCTCAGGTTGAACAAAATAAAATATTTGACACAGTTTGATTTCTTGCTTTCTCTAGGGCTGGGGTCGGCAACCTATGGCTCACGAGCCAGATGTGGCTCTTTTGATGGCTGAATCTGGCTCGCAGACAAATCTTTAATAAAAAAAATAATAATGTTAAAAATATAAAACATTCTCATGTATTACAATCCATTCATTTCCTACCGCTCATGTTCATGGTTGCGGGTGGCTGAAGCCAATCACAGCTGTCCTCCGGGACAACACCAAATTTTTATTGGATAATGCCTAATGTACAAGGGTCGTTGTATGGCTCTCATGGAATTACATTTTAAAATATGTGGCGTTCATGGCTCTCTCAACCAAAAAGGTTTCTGACCCCTGCTCTAGAGGGAAAAATACAAAATGTTTATGTGGTTCATAAATCATACTTTTCACTTATCTCTCCCTCTCCCTGCAAATAGGAAATAAACACAGCTAAGTAATTATATCCCAAGTCACTAAGTAATTACATTCTCATGTTATCAGTGTTGAGCTCTGATAATGGCCCATCCCTGAGAGACTGTAAAAAATTAAATTAAAACTCAGGATGTATTTTCAAAAGAGAAGGCAAAGATGATATTAAAAAAGCTATGTAGTAAAACATATAGTATTTTTTTCCTTATAACACAAATAATTGAAACTAAAAATCAACTATCAGGAAAGAGTCAAAGTAAGGCTTTATTCACAGAATTTCATTTTTGGAGACTGACATAAAGGAGACATTCTATAGCTCCTAGAGGAAGCCCTAAGGGAATAAGCATTAGAAGGTGATTAAGAAGTAAACAGACATTGTTAGCCTAGACCAGTGGTCAGCAATTCATTAGTCAACAAAGCCAAATATCAACAGTACAACGATTGAAATTTCTTTTGAGAGCCAAAAATTTTAAACTTAAACTATATAGGTAGGTACATTCCTTATCGAGGTAGCGCCAGCATGTGGTATTTTGTAGAAGAGCCACACTCAAGGGGCCAAAGAGCTGCATGTGGCTCATGAGCTGCAGTTTGCCAACCAGGGCTCTAGACGGTGGTTGGACTAAGTAGACTTCTATAGTTTTGTCATCACAATTTGGGACAAAGATATTGTTAGTCTGACAGAGACTTCTGAGTTTTCCTGGAAAATTACATATACAAAAGGGAAAAACTAATGTCAACTACCAGTTAACACGATATGCAACCAAAGTAATAGATATTTGTAGTATGCTCTTTGCTAGTAACAGAGCATAACAAATAAGTTTGAAAGGCTAAGATTCCAATCTTTGCTATTTTTCTAAAGATAAAGAATTCTCTCAAAATTGGCCAAGTATATTCAGAAAATTCTTCTAAATTTTTATAATTCTACCTCAGGTTTCAACATGTAGACACTAAGAACAGCAACACGAAAGATATTTCTTGATTTTTACAACTTGATGCCTGCCGCCACCATCATGGCCATGTACATGAAGGTTCTCACCGAATTCAGGCAGATGGTAAAGAAACAGTGGAACCAAAAAATGGTAGGTCATTCCTTTAGTCAAGACTCACACTGGCCAATGAGCAAACACATAGGGCTCCCAAAGCCACTGACACATTCTCTGGTTCCACAACCAGGGGAATCTTCTCTGGTTTCTCCTAGAATCAAAGGTCCCACTAGTCTTAGTGGAGCTTGCAAAGTCCCTCAGCTCTGGTTCCCCATCTGCTCTCTTTCTCTTTCCCAGCAAACATGGCTTCTTCTTCAGCACTCTTCATTCTCTGTGCTCTCACTCTGCATGTGAGAAACATGCAGAAACATGGCTTCTTTTTTCCTCTTCTCCCTCTCTTTTCAAAATTTTCTGGTGCAAAAACCTCTCCTCTAGCAAACATTAGCAAAACAATGGCCCTTCCCAAGCAGGAAGGTAATCTGCAAATTCACAAACCACATACACCTGTTGCTGCCCAGCCCCCAATGCAAACTATAAACAAGCAAACATAAAAATAATATTTTACAAACTTATTTGACCAACACCTATATTTCCAAAGCTACACTAATTCCAAGTAAAAGGAACAAATTTTATATATATGACTAAATATATAAGCCTTGATTTGACTTAATAATTTTTAGTTGCAATTATTTGTATTATAACAAAAAAATTTCAAAGGCAGAATTTTAAGGTTACTTCAAGTACTTTTCTAAATTAATGTTCTCCCTAGGTATTCTGTATTTGGGAAAGAGCATATAGGAAGGAAGCTGGGCTTATGAAAATCACACAGAGCACCTCCCTGCTCCACCCCCTTGAAGATTTTTTTTTAAGGATATAATTACCAGTACACAGCTTCTGGCCATGACTTCCAAAAGAGGCAACAGAGGACAAAGTAAGGCTCTACCAGCACCCCAGGCCACCATTACCTATTATCAAGCTCTGCTCTCTCCTGCTGACTTGGTTTAAATGGAGCATGACCTGCTGTTCCAGAAGAAAGTTATTATTTTAAAAAATATGAGTTCAAGAAAAATCAAGGTTTTGATAATCAAATCTTCAGCTTCAGAAGAGAGCTCTATATTACAGAAATTAGGAAGAACAGGGTTTGGGAGGTAGCTTAGAACATACATACAAAATCCAAATGACTGAGATTACTTAAGAAACTGATCAATTATATTATCTAAAGTAGAAATAAAGGACCATAATTATACATATTCTTCTTAATAAAGAAATCATGGCAAGGACACAGTCTAAGACTACTTTCCTGAAATAAGATAGGATAATACCTAAATCATCTCAAGTCTCTTAATACTCCAACTGGATAATATTACACAACCTTTTTTCAACACCCATGCCAGTATTTTGAAGCCTCTGCTATTCTAACAAATTTCACTCTCAGGTTCCTAAAAATCACTTTTTGTTCCTTTGCAACTGTTTCCCTTCCACTAATCTCAATTCCTCGAAATTCAAGTTACTCAGTAGACTTTAATCAGGTTGTCATGATTTGTAACAGCTGCATTCAACCTTTTCAAGTAAATATTTTGTTTTAAGGGAAACACAAACCAACCAATCAAGAAATTTCAAATAAACATTACCCACTTATCATCTTTGGAATTAAAACATCAAACCCAAAATTTCTCCAGAATCATAATAATGGTTTTTAGGGTCTAAGGCAGAGGGTTGCCAAACTACAGCCACTGATGTAAAGTAACCATACCCCAGATGCTGAAAAGTACTGTACCTCACTTCTGCAAGTTTACATAGAAATACCAAGTCCAGATGAGTTTTGAAGGGTTTTATTTAAGGAGAATATTTATTTAATATGCTGGCCACATATGGCTGACACGGGGCATTGCAGACCCAAATCATGTGCCCAAGTACACCTCAGGGGCTGTTTAGACACCCTTGATCACTCACAGGCTGAGGAGAGCATGACATCATGGCACAAGCTTACAACATTTGTTTAGGGGATACATAAAAACATTAAGACTTTCAAGGTAACACAATCAAAGATATTTACAATTTTTCAGGGTTTATCTTCCCTCCTTTGCCTCCAGGTATGTTGCTCTCAGGATTCCAGGAAGGGGGGAGGAACTACAATCAATGCAGGGTGGTATGTAAATTCTTTCTCCCACTGAAAGAGAAGTTTCTTAGTCAACCTTTATTTTAGTTTTGAAACTAAATGACCTATTGTCCTTGCAAGCCAGAAACTTCTATATCCTTCTCCCTCCTTTCCCCAAAGGAAGGACGGGACAGGAAAGCCTGACCTTTCCTCCTAAAATATCAATATTAATTTTGCAGCTTTTTGTTACCTTACTACACCACCTCTTATTTTGATTAATAGAGTTTTACTACAACATAGATGCATCCATCCATTTATTTCTGTATTATTAATGGCAGCTTTTGTGTTAAAATGACAGGGTTGATTAGTACAGATAGACTGTGTGACCCAGAAAGCCAAGAATATTTATTATCTGGCCCTTTATACACAAAGTCTGCTGACACTTAAAGCAAACCACTTTAAGGAAATAAGCTTTTCCTCAAAAAAAAAAAAATTGATTCTGTTTAAGACAAAGAGATTTACCAATTTACTGAAATGGGCTCTTTTTCTAAAGCCCACGTAATATACAGTTAGGTATAAAATTCTTGCTTATAGAAATGAAAAAACTTCTCACCAGGCGGTGGCGCAGTGGATAAGCATCGGATTGTGACGTGGAGAACCCATGTTCGAGACCCCGAGGTCGCCAGCTTGAGCGCAGGCTCATCTGGTTTGAGCAAAGCTCACCAGCTTGGACCGAAGGTCACTGGCTTGAGCAAGGGGTTACTCGGTCTGCTGTAGCCCCACGGTCAAGGCACATATGAGAAAGCAATCAATGAACAATGAAGGTGTAGCAATGAAAAACTGATGATTGATGCTTCTCATCTCTCTCTATTCCTGTCTGTCTCTCCCTAGCTATCCCTCTCTCTGACTCTCTTTCTGTCTCTGTAAAAAAAAAAAAAAAAAAAAGAAATGAAAAAACTAAAAACTTACTTTCTCAAGGCAATATTAATTTCTAACTGAATATCTATAAGATATTTCTTAACTCTGGGCTCAGGTAATTTTCTTTGAGTCAACAGATTTATCTAATAAAAATAAAATACCTTGCCTTAAAATTCCTCTAATACTTAATAGTGGGAAAAGGGGAAAGTTTATAGGGAAATTAACAAGAATTCATAATGTTAACCACTTATACAGTGTATGAAACCATCCTCAAAAATGTAAATTACTACACATTTCACCCTTTCTATTGCTATTCTTTCCAGTATGGATAAATAACCATTAATTTTCAATTTTAGAGGGAATGGTTTTCCATTTATTTTCCCACATTTCCATGCAAAAATAACACCAGCATTTATATTATATTCCTCAACTTCATGTCTGCCTAAAGGACTGCCAGTGAGTAGTACCCTGTACCTCTGAATTTTGAATATTCGCTTCCCCCTCCTTCTTTATTGCTACAAACTCCACCCATGGCTCAAACTTCTCCCCAGCTAGCTCAGCTTCTTGCCAGTGTACCTCTTTTCCACCCTAGAAACTTCCCTTACTATTCTCAGGTGTGTTCTCTGCTGAAATGGCTTGAAGATTCTACAGTAAATATTGATTTGCCACTGGAAAACAGGTTAAGTCTTTCTGTCATGTCTTAGTTAAAGTGATTTATAATTATCACTGAGGAAGCTTTTATCTTCTATTTATCCCCATTCAACATAAAACATCTCTAGAAAACTTCAAGAAGGATGTGCACTTTAAACCAGATAAACCAGAAATGATAGTGTTGGTCAAATAAGTTCATAAATATGATAGATATGTTTGCTCGCTTATACCTTGCATTGGGTGTGGGGGACAGGCTGTAAGCAGGCAAGATCATTATACCCTAAGGCAGTGGTTCTCAACCTGTGGGTCGCGATGTATTTTCCGATGGCTTTAGGCGACCCCTGTGTTTTGGTCGTTTGACCCCTGCCGGGGTTGCGACCCACACGTTGAGAACCGCTGCCCTAAGGCTTAGTTTTAAGACTAAGCTTTTCCCTACACCCTTGACTGTTGCATGATAGGATGTGGTGCACTCTCATGAGGAATCCCATTAAGCCTCAGATAAGTGACTTTGTATCAGAGACTTCCTTGTTTGTATATTGGATTAAAAGTTTTGATTTCTACACTATAAAAATGGGGCAGAGGAGCCCATGCTGGAGGAGAGCAGAGAAAGGCCATGTAGAGGAGAGGAGAAGCAGCCAGGATGGCGGAGTTCTGAAGGAGAAGCCAGTTTGTGCAGAGAGAAGGAGATGGGGAACAGAGGTGAATAAGGCTAGTGAGCTAGAAACCTTTGATTCTAGGAAACTCAGATAAGTCAGTGACTTTGGGAGCCTGAATAGAAAGAAAAGTGTTTTCCCACTGTGTGTATTTCTTGTCCACCGGGAGCAAGCTAGGATTAAAGCTAATGGCCCACCAGTTCATGGCTCCGTTGTTTCATTATCGTCTGTTCGAATCAAATGCGAACCTGCATGGGCCAGGCATCTGTGATGGTGGCCCTGGCTACTGGCTTTACAGATAGTAAAAAACATTGTTGGACACACTATTTCAATCAGCACAAATAAAGAAAATATGTGCCTGACCAGACGGTGGCACAGTGGATAGAGCACCAGACTGGGACGCAGAGGACCCAGGTTCAAAACCCCGAGGTCAACGGCTTGAGTGCGGGCTCATCTGGTTTGAGCAAGGCTCACCAGCTTGACTCCAAGGTTGCTGGCTTGAGCAAGGGGTCACTCACTCTGCTGTAGCCCCACACTCCACGTCAAGGCACATATGAGAAAACAATCAACAAACAACTGAAGTGCCACAATGAAGAACTGATGCTTCTCAACTCCCTTCCAGTCTGTCTGCCCCTATCTGTCCCTCTCTCTGACTCTCTCTCTTTCTGTCTCTGCCATAAAATAAATAAAAGGAAAATTGTAAAATGTCAAAAAGTATAAAACCAGGATGTCCTGGGCATTCGTATTGGCTCTAAGTCACTGCTCTCCCACAAAGCTCCCAGTTTCCTAGCCCAAACCCCCTACCCTCTAAGGAGAAAAAACAACCACCACTCAGAAAGCTCAGAGTGTACCTCGCCCAATAGGCAAGCAGAAGCTAGCTGGGACAAGGAAAGCTCTAGTTAAACTTTCTTGAAATCTGAATGTTTTCCTCCAGCAGGCACAGCATCACATGTGGTGATCAGGTCTAAAGTACTATTAACCACTATTAGTTCTGGCCTAGAATTAGAACAATAACAAGAATAAAAATGGCCCTGGCTGGGTAGCTGTTGGTTGGAGCGTTGTCTCGATATGCCAAAGTTGTGAGTTCGATCTCTGGTAAGGGCGCATGCAAGAGTCAGCCAATGAATGCATAAATAAGTGGAACAAGTCAATGCTTCTCTCTCTCCCCCCTCTCTCAAATCAATCAATAAAACAATAATAAAATCGCTTGACCAGCGGAGGCACAGTATATAGAGCATTGACTTGGAATGGTGAGGTCGCTGGTTTGAAACCCTGGGCTCACCTGGTCAAGGCACATATGATAAGTAACCAGTGAACAACTAAAGTGAAGGAACTATGAGTTGGTACTTCTTGCTCTCCCCTCCTCTCTCTGTAAACTCAATAAATAAAATATTTAAAATAATAATAATAATAATGGCTGTTATTTGTTGAATTTTTACCATGTCAGACACTGTGCTAAACAACTATACACACACACACAAAATCTTGTTTAATCCTGTAACAACCCTATATGATAGGTACTATTTCTATTTTTTTCAGATGTGAAAATTGAGGCACAGAGAAGTTAGTGCAAGTGAAGTTAGCAACATGTGTAGAAAGTGGTGAAATCAGAATTCTAACACTATTCTGATTGATGCCAAACTTATAATTATACATTTATAGAATGATGAACCAATAAATTTCCAGAAATAATTTCACATATTCATACATTGGGTCTGCCTATATTTAACTTGCATATCAGGATCCTATCAAGTCATCAGCTAAACTGTAGACTTTATCCAAACAAAATATCACAAATATGGCTATTTTTAAAAACATGCAAAATTTACCAACAAGCCTTTTAGTACATACCTACTGTGATGTTACCCATCTTGCTCTGTAATGTTATATTACCTATAAAATAGAGAAAAATAAAAGACAATTTTATATATCAGGAATAATATAGAAAGAAATTATGTTATATGGTATTCTAAAATATAGCTGGATAATCACAATGTTATTTAATAACATTTTTGGCAAATTTTCTCAGTACCACACACCAATCAAGACAGTTAGTTGTAACTCTGAAATAAAGAGCTTTTAGGCATCTATCTATACACACTTTCTTTCTCCGCCCCACCTTAAGCTTTTATACCATAACTACAAAAAATATTACCATACATTCTGGGAAACATGGAAGAAACATCATACTTCTAAGATCCATAAATGAAAAAATTACTTAAATGCACTGACTATGCATTTTCAACCCAATATCACCATATTTATCATACTACACAAAGCCAAGTTTTCCAAGATCAGATGAGATCAGGCGCGTTCAGGGTGGTATGGCTGTAGACAACAAAGCCAAGTTTTGAACCAAGTACTAGTAAAAAATCTATAATTACTATTATTTTTCAGGTCAGTATACCATGCCTATATGTTGAAGTGGGTTTTGTCCAAGAATTAAAGAGACTTGGGGCAGAAATAATGAATATATTGAAATAGGACTAACAAATTTCCATCTTTCAATGAAAACATATTTACCAGAACAAGTATGGGACATTACCACCTCCTTCTTCCGATATCAAAAATAGTAGGTTATTTCTTCATATGTGTGTTTGTATGTATAATTGTTCTAGAGCCAAACTACCCATATTTACTGCACTGAAGGTATAAGCCATACTGAAGCTTCTACTGTAACTCCAAAACTACATTAAAAAGTAAAGGGAGAGAACCAAGATGGCAGCAGAGTAGGCAGATGCACAGGCTCCCAGCTCACACCACCAAACTGGACTACAAGTTAATTTAGGAACAACCAGTGTGAAAAACCAACTTTGGATGAAAAGAACAGGTCTCAAAAACTAAGGAGCAAAAAAGAAGCCACACTGAGCCTGGTAGGGAGCTCCAAGCCACTGTGGGGAGGCTCCCCTGCTTCCAGGAGTGAAGGTAGGGTTAGGCTGAGAGGCCAGAAGGGCTCTCATTACAAGAAGAGCAGAAAATATCGCACACAGCCACTTGCCTGTGGACCTGGGAACAAGGTGTGCTAAGAGGGCTGGCTTGTCTTCCAAAATGAAAGTGGGGAGAGAGAGACAGCCAGTGACAGGCAGAGGAATGCATGGGATGACCTGAGAAGCTGACTCATCCAGTGCAGAGGCACCCATAGCTGGAGGCGGGGTAGAACCCTCAACAAAGCACAAGCATAAAGTGGTTCTGGGTGAACCACCTCCAAAAAGCTCTCCAGTTCCAATCAGAGCAACAACACAGTTCAAAACAGAAAGTGGGGAGAAGGGACAGTAACTCAGATCTCCATGGAGATTTGAGATACACCTCCCCCTACTGAAAGGAAGAAAGCACCCGCCCCTGGAGAGAAGCTGGCAGATGTGGCCTTCAGAGTCTCAGGTTACACCCACCACATTCCTGGATACAGCTTAAAATAAGTGCCCTGCTGAGATCCATAAACAAGACTACCACTGAGTTAAGAAAACAAACAAATCAGGACTTCAAAGAGGCTCTACTACGTAAGGAGATCACAAATGGAAGAAGCCTACAAGTCATAGAGAATAATGAGTAGGCAGAGAAGCATCAGTCATATGATTCAACAAGATAAATCCTCTGATAAAGTCTTGAATGAATCAGAAGTAATCAAATTACTGATGCAGAGTATAAAATAATGATTTTTAGGATGCTTAAAGATCTCAAAGCTAAAATAGATGGACTTTATGAAAACTTCAATAAAGAAAATGAAAACATCAAAAAGGACATGGAAATCATAAAGAAGAACCAGACAGAAATGACAAACACAGTATCAGAAATGAAGACTACACTGGAAGGAACTAAGAGCAGGATGGATGAAGAAGAAGATCGAATCAGTGACACAGAGGACAAGATAAGTAAAAGCATGGAAGTGGAGCAGCAAAAAGAAAAGAGAATGAAAAAATCTGAGGAAACTCTAAGACAGCTCTGTGACAACCTAGAGAAACAACATACACATCATAGGGGTTCCTGAAAAAGAGAAAGAAAAAGGACTAGAGACCTTGTTCAATGAAATCATAGCTGAAAACTTCCCTAAACTGATGCAGAAAAAGTCACACAAGTTCAAGAAGCACAGAGAATTCCATTAAAGAGAAACCAAAAAAAATCTACACCAAGAAACATCATAATTAAAATAGCAAA
Source organism: Saccopteryx leptura (assembly GCF_036850995.1). NCBI lineage: Eukaryota > Metazoa > Chordata > Mammalia > Chiroptera > Emballonuridae > Saccopteryx > Saccopteryx leptura. The sequence continues at coordinate 44,565,009 of NC_089514.1, forward strand.
GCTAAGAGATAAAGAGAAAATATTAAAAGCTTCTAGAGAAAAAAAGGCTATCACCTACAAAGGAGCCCCCATAAGGATGACATCTGACTTCTCAACAGAAACACTTGAGGACAGAAGGGAATGGCAAGTCATATTCAAAGTAATGCAGAACAAGAGCCTACAACCAAGACTTCTTTATCCAGGAAAGCTATTGTTTAAAATTGAAGGAAAAATAAAAAGCTTACCAGACAAAAAAAAAAAAACAAAAAAAAAAACCCTCAAGAAATTCATTACAACCAAACCAATGCTGCAAGAAATGTGAAGAGACCAGTTGTAAACAGAACAAAGAGTGAAAAAATACAGTAAAATAAAATATAACTTTAAAAGAATAAAATGGCAAAAACAACTACATATCAATAATAACATTAAATGTAAATGGATTAAATGCTCCAATCAAAAGGCAAAAGGTAGCTGAATGGATAAGAAAACAAGACCCGTACATATGCTGTATACAGCAGACGCACCTCAAAAAGATACACATAGACTGAAAGTGAAAGAATGGAAAAAATATTTCATGCAAATGAAAATGAAAAAAAGCTGGGGCAGCAATACTTGTATCTGACAAAATAGACCTTAAAACAAAGACTATAGTAAGGGATAAAGAAGGTCACTACATAATGATAAAGGGAGCAATCCAACAGAAAAAGATAACCATTATAAATATATATGCACCTAATCTAGAAGCACCTAAGTATATAAAGCAGATTTTGATGGACATAAAGAGAGAGATCAACAGCAACACTATAATAGTAGAGGATTTCAATACCCCACTAACATCAATAGATTGATCCTCAAGAAAAAAAAATTAACAAAGAAACAGCAAAATTAAGGGATACACTGGATTTTATAGATATTTTCAGAACCTTCCAGCCTAAAGCAGCAGAATATACATTCTTTTCGAGTGCTCATGGTACATTCTCTAGGATAGACCACATGTTAGGGTATAAAACGAGTCTAAACAAATTTAAGAAGATTGAAACCATATCAAGCATATTCTCGAACCACAATAGCATGAAACTAGAAATCAACTACAATAGGAAAACTGAAAAACATTCGAACACTTGGAAACAAAACAGCATGTTATTAAATAACAAATGGGTCAACAATGAGATCAAGGAAGAAATAAAAAATTTCCTTGAAACAAATGAAAATGAGCATACAACAACTCAACCTGTGGGACACAGCAAAAGCAGTCCTGAGAGGGAAGTTCATAGCATTACAGACAAACCTTAAGAAGCTTAAAAAAGCTCAGAAAAACAACTTAATCCTGCAACTAAAAGAACTAGAAAAAGAACATCAAATAAAGCCTAGAGGAAGTAGAAGGAAGGAAATAATAAAGATCAGAGCAGAAATAAATGACATAGAGACTAAAAAAACAATACAGAGGATCAATGAAACCAAGAGCTGGTTCTTTGAAAAATTAAACAAGACTGATGAACCCAGCCCTGGCCGGTTGGCTCAGTGGTAGAGCGTCGGCCTGGCGAGCAGGAGTCCCGGGTTCGATTCCCGGCCAGGGCACACAGGAGAAGCGCCTATCTGCTTCTCCACCCCTCCCCCTCTCCTTCTTCTCTGTCTCTCTCTTCCCCTCCCGCAGCCAAGGCTCCACTGGAGCAGAGTTTGCCCGGGCGCTGAGGATGGCTCTGTGGCCTCTGTCTCAGGCGCTAGAATGGCTCTGATTGCGGCAGAGCGACAAACCAGATGGGCAGAGCATCGCCCCCTGGTGGGCATGCCAGGTGGATCCCGGTCGGGCGCATGCAGGAGTCTGTCTGACTGCCTCCCTGTTTCCAGCTTTGGAAAAATACAAAAAAAAAAAAAAAAGATTGATGAACCCTTAGCCAGACTCACCAAGAAAAAAAGAGAGAGGACTCATATAAATAAAATTAGAAATGAGGGTGGAGAGGTAACAATGGACACAGCAGAAATACAAAGGATTGTAAGAAAATACTATGAAGAACTGTATGCCAAAAATTAGAAAACCTAGGTGAAATGGACAAATTCCTTTAATAATGTAATCTTTCAATAATAAATCTGGAAGAATCAGAAAACCTAAATAGACCAATTACAACAAATGAGATCAAAACAGTTATCAAAAAACTCCCAACAAACAAAAGCCCTGGGCCAAGATGGCTTCACAGGCAAATTCTACCAAACAATCAAAGAAGAACTAACTCTTATCCTTCTCAAGCTATTTCAAAGAATTCAAGAGGAGGGAAAACTTCCAAGCTCCTTTTATGAGGCGAGCATAATTCTGATTCCAAAACCAGTCAAAGACAACACAAAGAAAGAAAACTATAGGCCGATATCCCTGATGAATTTAGATGCTAAAATTCTCAACAAAATATTAGCAAACTGGATCCAGCAATACATGAAAAAAATAATACACCATGATCAAGTGGGATTTATTTTGGGGAAGTAAGGCTGGTACAATATTCACAAATCAATCAATGTGATTCATCACATAAACAAAAGAAAGGACAAAAACCACATTATAATGTCAATAGATGCAGAAAAAGCATTCAATAATATCCAGCACCCATTTATGATCAAAACTCTCAGCAAAGTGGGAATATACTGAACATACCTCAACATGATAAAGGCCATCTATGACAGGCCCACAGCCAACATCATACTCAATGGGCAAAAGTTAAAAGCAGTCCCAGTAAGATCAGGAACAAGGCAGGGGTACCCCCTTTCACCACTCTTTTTTTTTTTTTTCTGAAGCTGGAAACGGGGAGAGACAGTCAGACAGACTCCCGCATGCGCCCGACCGGGATCCACCCGGCACGCCCACCAGGGGGCGACGCTCTGCCCACCAGGGGGCGATGTTCTGCCCCTCCGGGGCGTCGCTCTGTTGCGACCAGAGCCACTCTAGCGCCTGGGGCAGAGGCCAAGGAGCCATCCCCAGGGCCCGGGCCATCATTGCTCCAATGGAGCCTCGCTGCGGGAGGGGAAGAGAGAGACAGAGAGGAAGGAGAGGGGGAGGGGTGGAGAAGCAGATGGGCGCTTCTCCTGTGTGCCCTGGCCGGGAATCGAACCCGGGACTTCCGCACGCCAGGCCGACGCTCTACCACTGAGCCAACCGGCCAGGGTCCCTTTCACCACTCTTATTCAATATAGTTCTGGAAGTCCTAGCCACAGCAATTAGACAAAAAGAAGAAATAAAAGGCGTCCAAATTGGAAAAGAAGTAAAACTAGCATTATTTGCTGATGATATGATACTGTACCTAGAAAATCCTAAGGTAGCAGTCAAAAAACTACTGGGCTTGATAAATGAATTCAGCAAGGCGGCAGGATATAAAATTAATACTCAGAAATCAGAGGCATGTTTATACACCAACAATGATGTGTCTGAAAGGGAAATTAAGATAACAATCCCCTTCACTATTACTACAAAAAAATAAAATACTTAGCAGTAAATTTAACCAAGGAGGTTAAAGACCTGTAGTTGAAAAATTATAAAACATTGATAAAAGAAATCAAGGAAGATACAAACAAGTGGAAGCATATACCGTGTTCATGGCTAGGAAGAATAAACATCATTAAAATATCCATATAGCCCTGGCCGGTTGGTTAAGCGGTAGAGCGTCGACCTAGCGTGTGGAGGACCCGGGTTCGATTCCCGGCCAGGGCACACAGGAGAAGCGCCCATTTGCTTCTCCACCCCTCCGCCGCGCTTTCCCTCTCTGTCTCTCTCTTCCCCTCCCGTAGCCAAGGCTCCATTGGAGCAAAGATGGCCCGGGCGCTGGGGATGGCTCTGTGGCCTCTGCCTCAGGCGCTAGAGTGGCTCTGGTCGCAACATGGCAACACCCAGGATGGGCAGAACATCGCCCCCTGGTGGGCAGAGCATCGCCCCTGGTGGGCGTGCCGGGTGGATCCCGGTCGGGCGCATGCGGGAGTCTGACTGTCTCTCCCCGTTTCCAGCTTCAGAAAAATGAAAAAAAAAAAAAAATATCCATATAACCCAAAGCAATTAATAAATTCAATGCAATTCCTATTAAAATACAAAGGACATACTTCAAAGATATGGAACAAATATTCCAAAAATTCATATGGAACCAAAAAAGAACACGAATAGCCTCAGCAATCTTGAAAAAGAAGAATAAAGTGGGTGGTATCACACTTCCGGACATCAAGTTATACTACAAAGCCACTGTACTCAAAACAGCTTTATTCTCTTATACTAATCTTCAATGAATGAAGCAAAACTTGACGATTTTTTTCATAAAAATATGGTCTTTCTTAAAGAGTATATCATTAGTGCTCATGAGGAAAGTAAAGCAATCTCAAGAAAATAAGGGTTCTTAGAACCATAAAATAGAAGCTTTAAATTCTTAAAGGCCTAGCTGCCCTGGCCGGTTGGTTCAGCAGTAGAGCATCAGCCTGGCATGTGGAAGTCCCAGGTTCAATTCCTGGTCAGGGCACACAGGAGGAGCGCCCATCTGCTTCTCCACCCTTCCCTTTCTCCTTTCTCTTTATCTCTCTCTTCCCCTCCCACAACCATAGCTCCATGGGAGCAAAGTTGCCCAGGTGCTGAGGACAGCTCCATGGCCTCTGCCTCAGGTGCTAGAATGGCTGCGGTTGCAATGGAACAACACCCCAGATGGGCAGAGCATCGCCCCTGGTGGGCATGCCAGCTGGATCCTGGTCGGGCGTATGCCGGAGTCCAACTGCCTCCCTGCTTCTAACTTTGGAAAAATACAAAAAAAAAAAAAAAAAGAATAAGTACTAGTTCATATTATAGTGAGACCTAGTATAAAGTCAGACTATAGCTTTTTTGAATGTTAGAGTTCAGTACAGTAAAACCATAATAGAACAAGAAAACGATGGAAATAAGAAATATTTGTAAATATAAAAAGTATTTCAAAATATTTTGTCAGTGCTAAAAGATTTTAAAGCAACAAAAAATATTTTTCAACTTATATCAAAATTTTTAGAAAATCTCTACCCTAAATAGTAACATTCCAAAATCATTAGAATATACAAAATGGGCCTCTTACCTCAAATACTTTGTGGAATAAGGTAAGAGTATTTTAAAGTACACAAATCAACCAAATGGGCATTACTAGCACATTTTCTGTATTGTTTTCACTTACTCCCCAATCTCTGAAAACAATAAATAAATCAACTATCTGAGAGGAGTAGATCTTTGTAAGAGCCTTCTTTCCAATAAGCATATGCCACATGGTCTGTAATAACTATGCGTGCTTATGCTACTCTCAAGTTACACAATTTTTTCACAAATCCCTGTGTTTAAGAAAAATGTAGTTTTTCTTACCTAGCAATTCTTCATTCTAGCATGGTCAGAGGGAAAAATAAGCTATCAATTTAAAAATAAATATTAGTTTATTTTTCTTCACTAAAAGAAATGTGGCAACTGTTAAAACAGTACATATTCTTACAGAAACCAAGCAGAACAATCAAATATCCTTAAAAGTTAAAATCCTTTTTTGTGTTTTATTTTTTGGAGGGTGGAGAAGCAGAAAGGGAGGCACTTGCTATTTGCAAACCACAGTGCTAAATGCTAAGAATATATAGATGAATAAAACATGATCTTTGCTACTGAAGTGTGTGTAATTAGGCAAGAATCTATGGGTCAATGGACAGCCAGAGATTAGAGGATGCTTTAGCTGAGTACTAGAAGATTACTAAAAGCCAATGGGATGAAGAAGGCTGGGGAAAGAACTTTAGAAGACTAGAAACAGAATAATCAGCATGATCAAAGGCTCTGATCAAGGACTCAGAAGTATAAAACAAGTAAGAAGGTATACAGGAAAAGTAAGAGACTGCAATTCTGGAAGACACAGCATAGGGTCAGAAGAGGTAAATGGTAAGTTAGCCAGGTCACTGAGGAAAGGTCTAAGAGAATACCATGTTCAATGTGCATTTATAATAAACAACCATTGCTATAGTGAAGAGGATAAATTTGAAGAAGGCAAGTCTGGAAACAAAGTTATTGCTAGAGTTAAGGCAAGAGATGACAAGAATCTGAAGTTGAACAGAAGTTAGAAAGGAAAAAGATGGGACAGACTGAACAAATATTAAGATGCTAAAACCTACCTATAGTTGGTAACTGATTAGATGTGGAACAAAAGGGAAAGAGGAATTTAGTACAGGTACCTCGTTTTATTGTGCTTCACAGGTGTGGCTTTCTTCTCCCCAAAACCGAAGGCAAGACCCGCCACCAACAAGAGGATTATAGCCTGACCAGGAGGTGGCGCAGTGGATAGAGCATCAGACTGGGATGCGGAGGACCCAGGTTTGAGACCCTGAGGTTGCCAGCTTGAGCAAGGGCTCATCTGGCTTGAGCAAAGCTCACCAGCTTGGACCCAAGGTCGCTGGCTTGAGCAACGGGTTACTCAGTCTGCTGTAGCCCCACGGTCAAGGCACATATAAGAAAGCAATCAATGAACTAAGGTGTTGCAACAAAACCTAATAGTTGATGCTTCTCATCCCTCTCCATTCCTGTCTGTTCGTCCCTATCTATCCCTCTCTCTCTGACTCTCACTATCTCTGTAAAAAAAAAAAAAAAAAAAAAAAAATTATAACTTCCTTTATTGAGATATTCACTTTATTATAGTGATCTGGAACTAAATCTACACTATCTCCAAGGTATGCCAATATTATTTTTAGCTTGTCAGTTTAAGGAGTCAGATACGTGGCATTTCAGAAACAGCAAATGGAAATAAAAATGGAGGGACACAGCCTGACCGGGCGGTGGTGCAGTGGATAGAGCTTCGGACTAGGATGCGGTTGACCCAGGTTTGAAACCTCGAGGTCGCCAGGTTGAGTGCAGACTCATCTGGCTTGAGCAAAGCTCACTAGCTTGAGCCCAACGTTGCTGGCTTGAACAAGGGGTCACTCGGTCTGCTGTGCCCCCAGGTCAAGGCACCTATGAGAAAGCAATCAATGAACTAAGGTGCCACAATGAAAAATTGATGCTTCTCTGTTCCTGTCTGTCCCTATCTGTTCCTCTCTCTGTCACACACACACAAAAAATTTTTTTTAATTTTGAAAATAAAATGGAAGGACACAATATGGATGGGGTTGGGAGAGGTGGAAAAGTCGGAAGAATGAGTTAGAAATGTTGAGTTTGATATGCCTGTAAAGATCTAAATGGCTATGTCTCCAGCAAGCTGATGGATGTGTAAGTTGGAAGTCAAGACTAGAAATATAGATCTGAGTCATTAGAATACAAGGGTAGTTAAGACACAAAGTATATTAGATGCCCAAGGTAAAGAAAGTAGAGAAAGAATGGAACAAGGATGAAATCTTGGAGATTACCAAGGGGGTGGAAAAATCAGGAACTCATAGAACAAGGGTCAGGAACCTATGGCTTGTGAGCCAGATGTGGCTCTTTTGATGGCTGCATCTGGCATGCACACAAATCTTTAACAAAAAAAATGTTAAAAATAGAAAACATTCTCATGTATTACAATCCATTCATTTCCTACCGCTCATGTTCATGGTTGCGGGTGGCTGAAGCCAATCACAGCTGTCCTCCGGGACAACATCAAATTTTTATTTGATAATGCGTAATGTACACGGGTCGTTGTATGGCTCTCATGGAATTACATTTTAAAATTTGTGGCATTTATGGCTCTCTCACCCACAAAGGTTCCCGAACCCTGTCATAGAAGTTTGAAAAGAGCAATTACAAATACAAGATTTGACAAAAACTACCAGTGACTTCTATATATGTGCGCTTTTCTCCTTCTTTAGAACAGTACTAAACTCTGTATTTCCACCTCTTATAGTCAAATAAACTCAAAAATATCCTGGCTAAAAGTATATGACAGGAGAAATGTATGCACTGGTAGGACTGGTTTCTGAAACTTCTCACATGATACCCTCTGATCGTACTTCTTTTCAAGGAAAATTGGAGGTCATACTCTGAAGGTGGCAGCATCACCTTTATGGCAGGAGCCATAACTGCAAGGAGCTGAACCAAACCCAATGTTGTGTGGAATAGCAACATTTTGTATCACATGTCTAAATCCTGAAGAAAAAAATCTATGCTGTCTATACTACAAAGGAAGTCGTAATTCCTTTCTAGTATTTCACATAAAAACGCTGTAAGTCCAGATTCAATATTAACATAACATTATCATAGGTCAAAATGACAAACCAAAGTTTCACAATAAACTTAAATACTAAAATTTGAACAAAGCAGTTTCATAAACTTCATAAAAAATTGTTTAATCCTATAAAAGCTTCTTTCTTTTAAAAGTTTATATTATTCTTTCTAAATTTACAAGGCAGATTTAGAAATTAACCAGTGACTACTTGTCCTTCTTTAGGCAAAATAGGACATTTCTTTATGAAATTCTCAGTGCTGTGAAAGTTAACTGAATTTGTATCATTAACGTAACTTTTCTGTGAAAGTTTCTAAAATCCAAGGTGATTATTTAAGGAAGAGCTTACGCATGTACATATTGTTAAATCTTTGGGGAACAAAGGACTTTTGAAGTACTAAGAAAATGAGGGAACTAATACTCAGCAATTTATTTATCAATGTATGTTCCCAAAAAACTAAAATGAGACTCTAAGTTATATAGGGAATCTGTTTAAAATGAAATTTTATTCATCAATTACATATTCCAAACAATAAGTTAAATATAAAACCTAAAATAAAACTGTCATGAGTACTCCTACATATTAAACTTAATCAATATGTTTAAATTATGTTATAAGTAAAACCAATCCCAATAAAA